>NC_133587.1:29648630-29981130 GCF_964106895.1 Numenius arquata | reverse complement strand
TGCCATTCACATTATGATAGGAACGGACATGAATGTACTACTCTGCTATATTTCCTAGGCCTTGAGAGTTCAACAGAAAAAAAAAAAATCAATTCCCAGTGTGAAATTCAAAATGCCTATGAATGCTGAAGAAGGGCAGAAATCCTCCTCCATGGGCCACATTAGGCACAACACAGGCCATTCCTGTTCAGCTGTCTTTGCAGCCTTGTGCACGTCTCTCTCTGCGCAAGGGGAGGAGGCACTGAAATTTGAGACATGAGCGTGCTGAAATAAACCTTGGTATATGGATTAGTGGTTACAAGGTAGACTGAGGTGATAAAAGCAATCTTCATCATTAGTCTTACAATTTATCACATTGTACCATCTTCACTAATGTATATGTTCTGTCTGCATTTAAGCGTTTAATTTTTCTTTCAGAGGATGGAATGTCTTTAAAATATCCTAGCTACTAACAGACTGTGCCTGCATCTGTGGAAAATGACTTGTTAATCTGATAGGAAAACAAATGGAAAAAATACCACTGTTTGTTGGTTGGTTTGGATCATCTTTATGGCATACAACTGAGAACAAGTATTTCCTCTCTGCAGATTCAGGGAAATTACCTGAGGGACAATGCTAATCCCAAAGGGAGAGAGGCATCATTGTCATGTGCTAAGTGTGATTTCTGATATACACACTCTCAGGGTATCTGCTTACTACTTTTCACTTACAGAATTAATCCTGGCTTCTGAGACTGACTTTTTAAAACAAACATGTATGCGTACACTTACACAACCCCCCAGTAAGCTACCATCAGCAGGTAATTTCTGTTTTCAAAAATAGATGTACTTTATTTTAAAACCTATATTGTCTCTCAGTCAGTCGCAAGCTACCATGTGCTTCAGGACAGAACCAATTTATCTCAAGGACTGTCCAGCAGCATGAGAGTTTTAATAATCAGAGAGCACTGTTAACTCTCCCCTTCCCCCTTATTCTGGGAACTTCTCTAAAAGAAAAAAATAAAGGGGGCTTAATGCGCTATCCATAAAATATACATCCAAATCAATCAAGGAAATGCATAAGCATTGCATATGATGATCCAGGGACTGCCTAAAGACGGGGAAATGAGACTGAACCCAATAACTCAGTCTGACTAGATCCAGCCTGCCTGGTTTCCAGCCTGCCTGCAGACACGGGCAGGGGCAGGGGCAGGAAAGAATGATGTGTACAGAGAGTATAACAGGACCAAACCACGCTTTAGTGCATGATATTACAGAACCGCAATCACGGAAGGGGAATGTCTGGTGAAAACTCAGAAAGTAGTGATGAGGGAGTGTGCAGTATGAAACCAGCAGACAGATTTCCTACAGACTTAATCTCCAGACTTCAGCTGACCTTAAAGTCAGAGCTTCAAAAGGGCAGTGAGGGAGAATGAGAGTGGAAGGCTTAAACTCAGGACTGGAGACAAAGGGATGGAGGAGACTGAATCTGTGTATAATTTCTGAACACAGATGTAACACATTTGTAGTTAATCTGTGTGGCTGCAGACTTACAACTATGTTTGAAAACTATTTCAAACATAGTTACATCTTCGGAGGGGACAGGGATTTACTGCCGCGGCTGCACTGGGGGGATGACCCTGCTCCCAGCAAAGCCCAGGTCTTTTCCCTCTGCATCCTTCAGAAAAACTCCTCGTGGAGTTGGTCCTCTAACAGGCCTTTTTGCTGATGAAGCGTTAACAGAGTTTGCCTCGGCTGTGCATCAGTAACAAATTGTTTTCAAACTCTGCTCTGGGAGATGAGAGTGGCTGACATCCACCATTGGCCGCAGGTCATTTTCCTAGCGCAGACCCATCTTTGGGGACCATTTAACACTGTGTTTGTTTCAGCTTTCAGCCTTAGAGCTCTTCCTCTAAGCCCTACCCCAGCGACTGGATTGCTTCCACACAGAGGAGCACAAAGTGCAGGGACAGCCTGTGAGGCAGGGCAATGGGGCAAAGAAGGGACAGGCCTCATAGCTGGTGAGCGCCAGACCGTGCAGCCAAAGCAGCAGCATTCTGTCCCCACTTTGTGCCTGTCCCCTGGTGCGAGTGGGGAGTGGATCGCTCAGAAGGAGATATACACTCCCCAGGGGAGCAGAGACAGCCCTGGGGGAGGCAGCAGCTGCTCAGCCCCTCAAGAGGCTTCATGAGGGAGAGGCAGACTGGGGAGTCAAAGCAGCAAGAGAAGCTGAGAGGTGGGAATGACAGCCAGGCTGGGCAAGAAGGGCTGTGGGAAGAGGGCCAGGAGGGAGAGGGTGCAGGAAGGGCCCCCCAGAGATGCAGAAATGTAAAGGGACAAGCGCGGTGGGTCCAGCTGAGCCCGACACCTGGAGATGCCCTCACAGCAGGTCCCCACAGTTCAGCCCATACCAGTGTGGCCAGCAGCCCCTAGGGGATGGTGGTGTCCCGCTGGGGGACCGCAGGGATACGCGTGGGGCCGGGTGCTTGGCTGCATACTCGCACGAAACAGAGCAGGTTGGGGGTGGCGGGGGGGTGGATGGGTGGCGAGGTGGCAGAGGGAGAGGCCCGGGAGGGGACGGGGCAGGGTGCCCGCGGGGCAGCGCGGAGGGAGCGAGCCGGGAGGTGGGCAGAGTGTGTGTGTCTGCCTGGGGGGCCGGGGCGACGGGGGCGGCCGGGCAGGGCACGGCAGGGCCGGGCAGAGCTGCGGGGGACGGCGCAGGAGCCTCCGAGGGCGGCGGGGCGCAGGTGGGTGCCTCCGCTTGGATCGGCTCTACCTGCCGTGGCGGGGGGAGGCTGCCCCTCGTCCCCCCTCTCCCCCTCCGCGTCCCCTGGAGCCAGCTCCCGCCCCGGCTGGGTGTCAGGGTTGGGGCTTTGCCGTGTTTGTTTGTTGGTTCTTCCGCGCTGCCGATGTCTTGGGGGGCTGAGGAGAAGAAGGAGGAGGAGGAGGAGGAGGAGGAGGAGGGCGGGGAGGGGGAGGGGACTGGGGCTTGGGAGACGGCGGCTCCTCGGCCTCTCTTATTGCCGCTGAGTTGCGCTCCTCTTCCTCAGGCTGCGAGCAGGAGCCGCCCGGGCGCTTCCCCCTTTCCCGTCCTGCCGGGAGTCCCTGCGGCGGCAGCGCTCTCGCTCGCCTCCCGCCGGGGCAGGTGAGTGCGGGGCGCCGGGCACCGCTCGGCATCGCCGCCCCGGCCGGGCACAGCCGCCCCGGGGCTGCCGGCCCCGCGGGAGCCGCGGCCGCGGGCGAGCGGGGCAGGCGCGGGGGGGACACAGTTTGCCAAACTCCAGCGCCCGGCTGGTCCCCGCTCACCGCCGCTTTCCCTTCCTTTTCTCCTCTCCACAGAGCACCCCCGCCCCGTCTCCCGGAGCCCGCCCCGGCAGAGCGCTCCTGAGGTGCCAGCAGCCGCCAGGATTTTTGTCTGTCTTGTTTGTGTGTTTGTATTTTTTGGTTTGGTTCTTTTTTTTTTCTTTTTCCCCCTCGTTTTCATTTGGCTTTCTAGTCTCGCTGGGAATGGCAGGGGCAGCGGCGCCTGGAGAAGGAACAAGTGTGGGGAAAGGGAGAGGGAGCCGGAGCTAAATGACAGGATGCGGGCGACTTGAGGCACAGAAAGAAGCCAGCCTCCCTCTGCCCCCGGGACTGCCCTTGCGCACCGCGCTTTCTGCTCCTGACTCCGGCTGGAGGATTTAAGACCTAGGAAGAGTTGTGCGTGGAGGGCGTTTTTATTTTTGTTTTTTCTCCTTTCCCTGCTGTCGGAAGGGAAAATGGACTGGGGACTTCTCCTGCACTGTGCAGCCCTCACCTTCACCCTCGCCAGGGCTCTGCGAAGCGGTAAGTGTCACGGGGGACGTCGGGTCTCAGCCTGGGCAGGCAGCTGCGGGGCTGGGCTCCGGGGCTGCTGGAGCCGGGGGAAAGGGGGACGGGAACAGTGGGACCTGAGCCCGGCTGGGAGGAACTTTCCGCCGGAGGAGGGAGGCGGCGCGGTCCTCGCCCGCCCTGGCATGGCCTTCCGACTTTATTTTCCGCTCTTTTGGGTTGTTGTAGAAAGCAGACTGCTCGTTCTCACTAGGTCAGGACAGCCAATTATTTTAATAATGTTTCCTCCCGTAGGCAATTAAATAAGTCTCGCCTTCAATATCTGAAAGATGATGAACACTTTAAAAGGAAGGCTTTACCTCCCTCCTCTTTCTTTTCCAAAGCGTAAGATTTCAGATTATTGTGCCTTTAACTAGCTGTGTGTGTACCTGCGGGTAGTCCTCAAACAGAGAGCTCTCTAGATTACCCCTTTCCCAAGTCTGCAGTTTACGTGCAACTTGCACAGTGCCAAGAGAGAAGCTGAGCTTCTCTGTGAAGGCTCAAGACTCCCTTCCAAGAGAGAAATCCCGTAACAAATGACTGATGTAGCTAGTGTACTATCAGGCACCCCTTGAAAACACAACTAATTAAAAGCAGTGTGCTCCTCCTTCCCTGAACAATGCCAGGGCACTGTGAATATTTCACTGCGTGATGCATTTTTAAAGATGGTCTAATTGTGGGACTGCTTGACGTTTAGCTCTTGCACATGAAACAGCTTGTGCGAGTTTTCCTTTTCCAACAAATCCTGAGCAATTATTATTAACTAATTATCAAATATTTACTTTTGTCTGACTGGGTTTTCAATCAGAGTAATTAAAAGAAGAGAGCACCCTCCACTTACGCTGGTATATTGTTTTAATAAGGGACTGCAAGTGGAGTGTCATGGAAGAGAGAGTATTAAAATCGCATGGTTTATGATGGAAGTTAATCTCTTTCCCAATATGTTTTGAGGAGGCTGCTTAATTTAATCAGGATGAGCTGTCTCCTCCAGCACTGTGGCACAGGAGCAAAGGTGCTAGAGGCATGTGCCAAGCCCGGCCTGGGGATGCTGCGAGAGGTGCACTTTGCTCACCCCCCTAGACCAGGTGAGGTGTGCCGACAGCCGCCCCCCTGGCTCCCACATAAACCGGGACTGCACCTAGTCCTGCACCCTCTGAGGGATGGGAGGGGGGCAGCCATTGCTCTTGTTGATCATTTCACCCCATTAAAAGAAGGGGAGTAGGGCAAGTCGCTGAGCAGAAGGCTCCACCATGAGCGGCTAATGTGGTGGCCCTGCTAGAGTCACCAAGGCCATTAACCCTCTTCTGTAACCTACCAGACCTACTAATGGCACCTTCACCTACATGCAGTACTAGTGTCCACTAAATTAATTCATTAACCTTATTTAGAACTAATGGTCCAAAGTCATTAGAAACTGCTCTTCTTAATCAAGTGTGAGAGAGATTGCACAGAGCCAGGGAGTCTAGCAGACCACATTATCTTATTACACTGTCACTTTCCCAGAAGTCGCAGATTAAGGAGCGCTGGTGGTAGTGAGTCCACCTCAGCGTCCTCTGAAGTGACTCTGTCAAGTGACTAGAAGCAGCACTGCTTTATTTCAGGCATTTAACAGATGCCAGACTCTGCCATGTTGTTTGCAGGGCTGGAGTGGGCTTAATGAGACAGGATCACTTTCCGAGTGTGCTTACACAGGGAGGAAAAGGCAAGATTCCCTGAGAGCCCCAGACAGCGGATTAGCAAGATCACCAGTGACAGCTTTTGAGCTTTGAGCTGCAACGCCTTTTGTTCTGGCCAGAGGAAAACAGCCTGTTTGCAAAGGCAAAGCAGAAATAAATAAGATAGCCTTTCCCAGCAACAGCCTTAAGAATATCTGGGTTTTGACCATACAGCTGAGTACGTATCATCCCCTTCTCTCCTAATTTATGGCAAATAATTTCTATAAAGAGTGTAGCTTTATGTATTTTTGATGTGTGCTTCTTCATTCATTTCCATTTGACCTGTTTTTCCGACAATAAACTCTCGTACATTTATAAATTCATGCTGAGAGCAAGGAATGCCATTTTGCTTTTGCAGGGAATGCATTAGACACAGTACTGCAGCCTGTATATACTATCATTGAGATGCAGTAATATACAGTCTTGCTTTTTAGTGTGGACGTTCTTCCTGTCTGTAGTGTACTGTCATATTTTATTGCTCAAAATTTAACAATCAATGTGTAGAGAAAGTTTTCCTCCCTGAAGATCTACAGAAAGAAATCCATAGTAGTAAAAAAGTGATAACGCAAACCTGCACCGGACAGTGAAGTGAGTGCGTAGGCTAAATTTCTTGTCCCTTTTTATTTTTCCTATAAACCTTAAAATGCAACCCTGACAATGCTGGCCAAAGCAGCAAAATGTAGCATACCACATTTCACAGTCACACTTCGTGATTCTGGAAACTTTTGCAACTATTTTGCTATTAGACATGAATCTTTGTTGCTGTTGGGGAGAGGAAGGGACAAAGGGAAGAGGAAAGGATGTTGTTCTGCTCCATTACTTTGATGCAGTCTCCAAGCATGAACAAACTTCCTTGAAGGAATAAATAGTGGATGATTTCTGCTTCACTAAAACCACTTTGTTCTCTGCTAGCCTGGGTTTGAAGAGCACAGATAGTTTCGACCTGCCTAGATTTATGGACTGATAAAACAAAGGGAGGGTCTGCTGCGAATGAGCTTGTATCCAGCAAGACAATTCCAATGGTCAGTGACACAGACCAGGCTTATCCCATAGCTGGACAGGGGGTCAAATGGCATCCTTTTAGCTCTCCTCCCAGCTTTTCTTAACACTTCATACTTAGGAAGATTATACTTTTAGGAGATAATTGAGTCTCGGACACCCTTCTGAGCCAAAATTAGTGCTCTTGTGAGGATGCAATGTTTTAACACTGTAAGAGGCATTGTTTCCTTGGGGTGGGGGGGGCTTTTTAAACAGATATGGTTTAGAAATGGGGTATCTTCTGCTACCTGCTGGCTGCCCAGCTGCTGGACTTAAGGATGGGCATGGAGAGGCGGGCCTCTTTCCTTCAGTAAAATGTAGCAGAGATGCCTTTGCGTTAAAGGCATAAGGATGCAGCAAAAGTTTGCTTGAAGAAAGCTGCAAACCTGCATGAACTCGCACACACACACACCCCCTCCAGCATTCCCACGGTGGTCAGCTGGTTTGCTGCTGCGGGCTGAACCCAGGTGCTTGCTGGGGGGGGCAGGGGGAGGAACTGGGGAAAAAAATTTAAAAAAAAAAAAAAAAAAAAAACAAAAAAAACCCCCACCAATCTGTTGCTTCCCCTTGCAGATAAGTGCGGCGACACGATCAAAATTTTAAACCCCGGGTACCTCACCTCTCCCGGCTACCCCCAGTCCTACCACCCCAGCCAAAAATGCGAGTGGCTGATCCAGGCCCCGGAGCCCTACCAGCGCATCATGATCAACTTCAACCCCCACTTCGACCTGGAGGACCGCGACTGCAAGTAAGTGCGGGCGCCGCGCTGCGGAGCGCCAGGGCGCCACCTGCCGGCCCGCCGCCGCCCCGCGCCCGCCGCGCCCCCGCCGGCCCCCGCGCTCCCCGGCTTTGCTGCGGCGAGAGGCGGGAGGCGCTCGGCGGAGCACCCTTGGGGGCGGGTGGGATGTTTAGAAAGATCTTTGCAACTTTTTTGTGCTTGATAAATTGTATTTGAGTTCTGCCTGCCTGTCGGGAGAGGCAAGTGGATGGATGGCGGTGATGATGTGCGTTTGCAGGAGTGCGATTAGGGTGAGGCACCGTTGGGCGTTTGTTAGCCTGCTTGATTTTTTTTGAGTAAGTCTCTAGAGTCTTAAAAATTAGCTCCTTTTCATTTTGTATCCCCACAGCTACAAATAGCCTATGGCAGAAACAGGCAATTTATAAATTGCTAAATCCTCTTAACGCAGAGTTAATCTTGCATTTACTCTCACCCAATAAGGGGCAGCGGACTTCAGGACTGATAGCCATATTTCCCTCTTTCTCCCTTTGCTGCTGATTTTTAGCCAGTAGCTCTTCTTTCCCCTCCTCCTGCACTACTGCGGTGCCCTCAGAGCAGGAAGGGGGTAGCTGAGGCTCCCTTTGCTCCCCTGTCCTGGCATTCCCTTTGACCATCTATTTCTAAAAGCGAGAAGGGGATTTGGAGCCTCCCAGAAACTGTTCTCTCTACTCATCTCCAAATCTGTAAACCACATTGCTTACACAAGTCAACACATGGTCAGATCTTTCCCCTTTTCAACATACCCTCTAAATTCAGCCTACTTATTTCATCAAGAAAATATTTTAGTGATTCATTATTTAAAAATTTCTGGAGTATCATGGATTTCTCATCCCCTTCTGACAACTGCATGAGAGAGTTGTTGTTCATTAATGCTACCAGTCAAGATTTTCTCTGCGGGTCAGAAAGAGATTAAACTCAACAGCCATTGGTGTTTGGAATTTAATGGTAGTATTTGAGGTTTACAGGATTTCATCCTGTAAAATGATGCTCAGCATCATCAGGAGCAGTTGTAACAGACCATGAGGTTGGACTTAGAGAAAGAGAGCGACTGTACTAAAGCACTTAAACAAAAATGTGCATGGTAAAAATTAAGATTATTATTTAAAAAATTGATTACTTAGATCACAATTATTTATTTCCCTTAAAATGAAGTTCTCTAATGATGCAGTGTGGTGCCTAGTTGCTTTTCTGTTATTATTTATAATCACTTATACATCAGCATTTCAGTACCATAGCTGAGTGATAATGCAGGAGAACCCTGCTCATAAAACTAAACTGACTCCTCGTTAAAATGAGTTTTTACTGTGGTGTTGGAGCTGCAGCTCATATTCACACCATATGTTCACACGCTGACTTCCCATTCTTTAATTTTTAATTTGTTGTACTCAGGCAATGATTCACTTCCCTCTGTCTTCTTGACACAGGTTTTGCTTTCGTTCTGTGGGACAGTGCTAATGCTTTAAAATGTTTGTCTGTCTCTCTTTTCTCTCAGATAGAGATTGGGAAATTTAAATCAAGCATATTTCAGTGTCAAATCCTTTTTGTTCCTTGCTAGAATACATGTTTTTCCAACGCTGTAAAACCAACATGGTCTTTGACAGCAGTAAAGTGGTGTACAGCATACAATTATTTGAAGAACAAGTAATCTTTGTGGCATAGTGTTGTGCTAAACAGTGCTAGGCTGAGCTGAACTGGGTCCAGGGAAGGGATTGACTCCCTCCCTCCGTCGCTCCCTTCTCAATATTCATTGTCCACTCTCCCCCCTGCATTATTTCTTCCTCTGAAAGGGGGCCCAGTGCAGTAATGAGATGGTACAGGGTGGAAGGAAGTCTCTACACAGGGTTGTTTGCACTGTCTTTGCAGTGTGCGATGGGGATGACTTTACTGTTATTTGGTCTATGCTGAAATGCCTGCCTTCTAGGCTAGGCTAAATTACTCAGCTGCTTCTTCACTTATATTTAAAATTGTTCTTTTTAACTTGAGAGGGATTGTATTTGTGCCAAAGAACTTAGGACTGCAATAATAGAAAATGATTTCAGCAACAGGAATTTGTCAACAATCTCTGTGCTTTGAAATTTCAGTGTCTACTTACAAAATTCACATTCCTTGTACCAAATATTGGGGACAACAGGAGATTAATGCAATAAAACATATCACAAGATTTTTTGGTTTTGCAGCTAAGTACATTTTGATTTCCTAATATACTTAGTTTATTAGCAACTCAGTCTGCAATCTAGAAATGTGCAATTTAGGTTACACTCTAGTTTATTGAAAGGTTTAGCACTGGAAATTAATAAGCACTTAAATATGAAATGCAGATAGAAAATGAGAGATAGGGGAATTCATGTCTGGGAACAAAAAATGCCCCACACAATTAGAGCAGACTAGAGGAGAAGATTAGCTTGCTGGCCTAGCTCCCAAAATCCTCTTTATAATGCTCCTCATTGCATCTTAGACCTTAGTTAGCGTTGAAAACAACTTTAATAACAAGGACCCCCTGAGCCCAGGGAGGGAAAAAATGTGACTTTGGGAAGGTTACCTTCTTGTTCTGTAGTGCCAACAAGAAAATCAAGAGACCTTATCTAACTTTTTTTTTGATATTGCTCTATATAGAGGGCTAGATGTATTGAAATGTAAAACTGGTGAAAGGTTAATTCTCTGAGGAGAATCAAAAGCAGAAAATCTAAGTATTAGCTGTACTGTAGCTGTTCCCAGTTAGTCTCTTTGTATGTTAGGGTTTGGAATTAATTTTAAAAATATGCCCTCGATTTACCTACCTACTTTGCTATGCTTTAATGAATAAGTATTTCTCAAATGACTCCTAATAAAATTCATATATGTATGATTTTCTGACAATCAGAACTGTTTGAGTTGTTTTAAATTTCAAGCAAACATGGTGAAAATTCCTGTTTCTCTGGAGGCATTCCAAAAGACTCAACTTTCACAGTTTTGAAGAATAAAGATACGCAAATAATTAAGAATACGTTCACACAAGCTAGGATCATCTAATAAAAAAATCTAGCCAAAACTACTGAACCAGCATAATGGAAATACTGGGTCTTGACGGGAAGTATACAATCATGTTAACCACAGATCGTTATCAAGGACATACATAATGAAAAAATACACAGTCTCTTTTTAACTTTTAACTTTAATGAGTGTTATGCCTCCTCTTCAGGAGCCCAAGAAACAGAAATTATCCTTGTACTTTAAGAGAAAAGTAGTTTGTTTGCTGTTTTGCCTTTTCTTAAGCAAGCCCCAATAATAGCCATGCATTTTTGGAGTCAGGAACACCGTTAAAATGAATAGAAGAGACAAAACATATGGCTGCATATTAGTTAAAATGCTCCAGTGTTTGTTGCATGTGGTAAATGCTTTTCAGCACTTTGTGCAAGCTGTACAAGTCTCGTGTTGCTGAAGTATCCTACTGTGTAAATGTAGCCATCTTGAATCTAGTAAAACTTTATACCTAGATAATAAACAAGAATGTCACTGATACAGTACTTTGAATTTATGGAACTTTTCCGGTTTCCCAGCAATGCACACTATCAGCATGATAATTTATAATGGTTTGTGACAAATGTTGCTGAGCAAAGAGGTGTGTGGTTACATTCAGATCAGATGTCATTATCTAGGGAGCAATAAAAATTTCACAGACACTAGGTTAAAAACATTAAGAAAATGAATGTGAAGCTTCAGAAGAAAAGGGCTTAAGAAAGGTGGAGGGTTGGGTAGAGAAAGCCTAATAGCGGTTTCCTTACTGACAAATTATTGACTTTGTTGCCAGACTTGACTGTATTGTTTTACAAGGTTTTCATAGATATACCACAGAGCATAATTATTTTATTGGCCGTTGTTTATAGATGTAGAGAATAAATATCATCCTTGACAATTATAGAGTGTATACACAATGCTGTCAAATCACTTGGAATGGAAAAAATGCCCATTTTGGAAACACTCAAGTTGTAGAAAGAGAGATGTCATAGATAATTATTCTTTATATTGTATTTACCAGGGATTAGTTACACTGATGAGATTATAGCTGTATAGAAATTGCAGTCAGTTATAGAATACAGAGCAAGAAATACCTATGCTTGTTTATATAGAAGAAAACAGCTCCTCCAGATCTTTGAGTAAGGAAGAAAGCATAGCTATACAGACCTACAGAGTGAAACTGTAGCCCCATGGAACTCCTATAGACCTTAATGACATTAGAAATTCATCCATCCATTTTATTTCTAAATAATGTCAATGGATTTATGCTATAAATCTGTAGGTATAACAAACTGAGGCTGGTAAAATAAACAAGAGCAAGGCAAGCCAGGGCTCAGCCTTTCTTTAGTTTCTGCAAAGTTTAAGCCTTCATTTGCTTTTGACTAAATCTTGGTTCCTATTCTTGCATGCAGTGAAGTCTGCTTTGTGCAGCCTTTGTGCCTCGTGTTTCTCTTGTGCTGGGGTGGTTTGAGCCCTTTGGGTTGAACCGATGGGAGTAAGAGTGCACATGTCCATGGGTGCCCATCTAGAGGAGAGCCACCTGGAAAGGACATAGCTGGGCTGCTCGTCAAGCCTTGCCTGTCAGAAGGGTCCTGTCAATGGCTGCGCACATGACAGTTGATTTCTGACTGCCCAGAGGTGCGGCTGGAGCCTGGCTCTGGCCTCACCAGCCCTGAACTGCTCCCACAAACTGCACTAAGGACATCTCAGGTGTAATGGAAGGCCTGGGCCCAATGCAGCCCTGTTATCGCTGGAAGCAATGGGAGTATCTCCCTCCACTTCCTCAGAGCTGTCTTCTGTTGTTCTTTAAGGCTGTGAGGAAGGGCGCAGCGCAGGCCCTGTGGGACTGGTTTATGGCTCTATCAGTCGTTTCGATGGCAAATGTCAGAGCTTCCTAATTCCCTCTCCCTCCACCACTGTCGAGCATGGCAGGCAGTGAGGTGCTGGCAGCTGGTATGGTGCGGTAAGCAGCAGAGCTACCAAAGGAGCAGGTTCATTAAGGCCTATGACAGGCAGGGACCATATTTGCCCGCAGTTGAGCGCAGAAGTCTGAAGGAGACAAGGCCTTTCAGCTTTCAAACAGAAATACAGTTTTAATGTCCTGGCCCTGCTCCTCTGGGCGTCAGCATCGGGCCTTTAGCAATTTGCCTCAGGAGGAGGTACCTGGGAGAGGTGGGAATGTCCCCTCTGCACCTGCTGAGGGCAGCTGGAGGAAGGCCCATGCTCCTGTGTTTGCCCTGATTTCAACTAATGAAATTACCCAGCCCACCCACCTTGAGCCACCCCACCGCACGCTTCCCTGCAGGAGGCAGTCTCTCTGTCCAAGCCAGGCTCCACACAGCCATGAGCGGGACATGGGGCCCCACACCAGGCCACCAGGAAGGCCATACCCAGGCCAAAGGGGCGGCATCTCCATCCCCTTGTCTCCCTCAAATACCTGTCCCTTAAGAGCTGTTTGGGGTTACTGAGAGATGGTTTGGGATGAAGGGGACCATCCTTCATTCTGCCCCCAAATCAAGAAACAAGTAATTTTGGCATAATTTAGGATGGGTCATTGCAGTGGATTTGGGAGACATGATATCTCATGTTTCTGGGTGCGCTTCGGGGCATTTCTCCACTTTATATAAAGTACAGGAAAGGCTTTCTCAGGGAGCGTGCTGCTGGACCTAAGAGAGCCTGCTGGTGACCACCGCTCTTTGATACCCTCTCGAAGGCTACAGTAAACCATGCCAAGGGAAGGAGTCAGCACAGAGCCCGCGCAGCATCAGGGAAGCAAAAAACACTTGTTGCAGTAGAGAAGCAGCATGTTGCCACTCAAACACGCACAAAAAGAATACTTTTTCTTAACTTTTCTTAACTTAAAGGTTCTGGATCATGAAAGTGTGTACAAATATGTGCTCCTTGCTACAGGATTCAACACATATTTGCACACAAGTATCAGATGCAAGTACCTAAAGGTAATGCTGTTGTTTTATTGTGCTTTAGAGACTAAATAAGAGTTGAAAGATGTTGGAAATTATATGGTTTTTCTGATTACATAGTGTAATAAAATTACTCTCTTGTTGTTTATCCAAGCAGTTAACTGTTGTGAAAGCCTCTATTGTGAAACTGTTTAAAAATTCTTTTAGAGTAATGGTTTGGGTTTGAGTTTTCTCAGGAAAAGGTATTAGGGAAACCATGACCACACTGCCTGGTCATAGCTAGAGAGTCTGTGCTTTCCTGTGTCTGGGGCTGAGATGCTGGATGCAGAGCCTGATTTTGCACTCTATGTGTATGGGTGCATTCCCTGGCACAGTAGGGTCTTGACTTGGGTCTCTGTACAGTAGCACATTAAAATTATAATAACAATCATATGCAGGTGTTTCTATCAATCCAGACAGTTAAGTGAACGGTAGGGAGAATTCTGTCTTGATGTGCTACAACCGGATGCCCTTCAGACAGGAGAAAATCTGAGGGTCAAATGTGGATTCCCATGAGCCTAATCCTTCACCCTTTCTGTGGACAGAGATAGACAAATTCAGAACAGAGGGATGAGTCCTTTTTAAATTGAAACCCAGAGTCATTGGCATTAGCCCCATGAAACACTCAATGTGTTTTCAGTCAGCCCCACCCTGGTCTCTTCTCCATTTCCCTCTCCTGTGCTAATGCAATTAAAACAAAGACCTATGTGTTGCTGAAAATTAGTTTCTTAATTATAGCTTATTGCAAGCTATAATATTGGATCATAAGTTGATAATTATGATATAGAGATTTTTATACAGCTGATGTAAAACCAAATTCAATTATTTTCTTTTGTAGTATTTCCAAAGAATGAAATTATATCTGAAAACGGGAGATACATGCACTCACATGTATATTTCTAGCCTTATATATCACACAGAACTTGAATATTGGCATATGTTACACACACCTTTTTAAGACTGTGCATATATACACATATTTATGCATGTAGTATAGATTTCTTAGTTTATGTAAAAGTTCCTAAAGTAAATCTACTAATTAAAGCGCTAATACCCATCTTAAGGCTGATAATTAGGTATAAAGAGAAAAAGAGACAGGATTAGTGTTCAGATCATGTTCCAAATGCCTCTTAATTGGGTGTTTGTAATCAATCCTGATTGCAAGAGGCAGTGGTTTGGCAGAATAAAGAATGAAAAAGGCTTAGCCCTACTATTTTCCTGTTAGTTGACTTGGCTGTAGTATTTAGGTCAGGATCCAGTGTCAAACAAGGTAATTTTGTCAGCCTTAGCGATCTTCATAAAACATTTAAAAATCTTTTCTAATGATATTTTTTCAAGCTAAAAACTCTCTCAAGCTAGAGAGTTATTTTTATCCAGAATCTTTAAAAGTGTTTTCAAGTGAACCACAGGAAAGACTTTGTTCTCCTGGCCTCCATCCACCCCTGACTTCTGAAATCAGGTCTGAGTTCACTGTGGGTCTTTCATTGCACTGACCTTGGCACTTTTCTCACCAAGCCACAGTTTTCCATCACAAAACCACACAGCTTGGTATAATGATTATTTCTTTATCCCAAGTAACCAAACAATTTTTTAAACAGGGTGACAGATTTCCCTCTTGCACTGTGGGAAGCAAGCACCTGGCCATTTCCAAATAGAGTTTTAATGAACTTCCTGAAGGAGATTTGAGAGAAGTTTAATAAGTCACCTGCCAACTTTTTGGGAGCGTAGGTCATTTGCTTTTCTGTAGGAATTCACAAAAATGTGAGAATAACCCCCTTCCCAAGTCCTAAACTTCCATGGAGGAAATTGATTTTCATGGGCAATATCAAAGGTTTTTAAAAACGTAACTTCAAAAAATCAAATTTCTGATTGTTTCTCGCACATAAGGTACTGTGCAACTCTGTGATCCACAAAACTGGTTGTGAGCTGTGTGAGCTTTATAATAATTCATTTAAACAGGAAAGATTGTGCATATTTAGACTCATCCTGCATGTTAATAGCATTACAAGTATTTTACGTAATGTGATAAAATGAAGAATTTAGATGGCTCAAAAGGACCATTGAGAAAATATCTCCATATGTGGAAGAGACACCCATTTGACGTGGTGATTTCTTCCAGAAGAAACTATGCACATCCCAGAAGCACAATAACCAGCTGTTGTACAGGAGAAACTGGACAGTTGTCTGCTGCCTTCCATGTTGATGCGGAGCTGCAGTGGCCACATGCCCCGTGTCTCCCCGAAATACAGATGGGCCAAGCCTCACACTGAATAAGAGCCTGGATTAATCCCTTCCTTACACCGCTCCCAGCAGCTTGGACCCCATTGCACATTTGCACTGTGGGCTGTTCCGTGCCCGCCATGTGAAAACGCAGCCCATCAGAGCTGTGGGGTGGGAGGGGATTTGGAACACCCCACTGCAGGGAGGGGCATGCACTGCCCTCGTAGCTCAACCCTATGCTGGGGCTGTGCCCCACTGCTTTTTGTGTTGGAAAAGAAAATACAGATAGTCCTTTTTCTTTTTTTTTTACAACACTCCTTAAATTGGAAGTTGGTAACCTGGAGAAAAATTGAGAGATGTGTTCACACCCATGTGATTATTCTGCCTCAAGCTTTGAGAAATGCTCCCTCACAGCCAAAGTTTTGCTCATCTTATTCACATAAACAGTCCTGCTGAAGTCAATTAAAACAACAGACTCACTTGTGCAGGGCTAATAGCTAAGACATATATTTATGGCACTATACAAATTAAGTTACTTTTTATAACAGTGGATTTCAGATGCTTGCAGAGTAATTTACAATACAGTAGAAAAATCAGCTTCATTCTTTTTTGTCATCTCAATTCATAAATCACCATAAATAAGTTATCATTTCTTCTCCAGAATCTTGGCTCATAATAGTGAAGGTTTGGGACAAGTTGCGAAGTGCATGAGTAAGAATCAAAGTTCGCCTTGTTGTAGGATCTTGTGCCAATCTGTCATTAAGCCAGACAACTTCTACCGACTTTCCTCTGATGTATTCATCTGTAACAAGGGACACCAATCAGCAATTTAGAAAAGCTTTAGCTTGATCACCATGCAGAAACGTAGGCTACGCTGCCTATTTCCATAGCGATCACTCCGCTTTGCCAGATGCAAAATGAGAGGCTTACATCCCTCATGCTAAAAACCCTTCTTAGAGGAAATCCTAGGCTGTCGCTCCATTTGAGTAGCTTTAGTTAAGTCTGAAAAAATATGCAAAGGTAGCTCTTAAGTAAAAGCTCTTTTTTTCTGTTTCACAGCCATCTCCATAATCTGTTTTGGAGACTGAGGCATGAGATGTATTAACATGGCAGGCATATGTTCTGATTGCTGAGTATTTTTTGACATTCCCACAAAACCCCTGAGACTTATGTCACAATTCTATGAACTTTATCTATTTGTACATTCGTATCTGGGCTTAAATTCAAAACTTCTTTACATGCATTTACAGCAGACAATTTAGGTACATCTTGTATTTCAGATGGCAAGCAGTTAGAGCAGGTACACATTTTAACCACTATGTAGTCTAACATTATAATGCATTTCAAAAGTCTTCTGTTGTGTTTCAATGGCACGTACACTATATCATGTAGGTATATAAAATAGATACAGGACTACATTGAGCTGTGAAGCAAGTGAAGATAACTCCACTGATGCCAATAGCATTGCACCTGCTAATAGCTCGAACACAAAATACCATAAGCATATCGTATTATGTTCCTTACTGGTTTCCATTTTCATTTATCCTCCACAGTTATACTAGATGATGGCCTTCAAACAGTATAATAGTCTTCTTTATCTCATTTCTCTGACATCATTTTCAAGTTCCTTATTACTCTTGAACAGCGTAGCTAATAGTGCCCAAATTGCTTCTCATTCTTCCCATCAGAGCATGTCATTATTCAAGAAACCAGTGTTCTTCAGCCTTTCCCACACAAATAGCTCTCCCCCAAACTAAACTTAAAACTTACTTCCAAGAGCCAGTCTCACATTTCCCAGGCAATTAGGCTTCTTTTACTGGCTATTACATTTTTATTTTGCACATCTTTACACTTTTTAGTTAACCATACCTGTGTACTCCTTGAGACTTCAGTCTTTGTCTTCTAAAGCCTAGTCTTCATACACTGATTTTTGTATCGATTTAATGATTTTTTTTGTTTGTTTTTTGTTTGTGTATAGTTAAAACAATTCAGCACGCACTGGGGGATACATGTATTCTAGTATATAGATGTCTTATGTCAGTACTTTTGCAGAAATGAGCCTTGCTAGCATCAGTAGTTTGTAACAAGGACTGTACCATCTATAATGGTTTCTAAACTGGTTTAACTGAAGTGGTTGCAAAAACAATGTATAGACCTACTTCTGTGTTACATAACTAGCCATAAATGCTAATAGGGGTATTTGTATACCGTATTAACTGAAATTGTTAGTGAAAAATAATTAGATTGCTTTACTGATTGCAAGTTGCAAATTGCAATATAAATATATATATATATGTGCATATCGGAGGACTTACTGACGCATCCGTTTTCTCCCAGCTTTTATTCTTTGAACAAAAGCTTAGGCAAAGTGTCTAAACGAAGCAGTTCCTCTGCCTGCTGTAACTTATGCTTTCCAGGAAGGTTTTTTTTGACCTTGCCTCGCTAGGCAGCTAGATAAATTACTGTGGTGTGACCTTCAAGCACCTCGCTTACTCCATGGAAATTGTCCATATGCACACTCTCACCCCGTGATATTCCATATGACGTGCAAGGTAGTTTATCCCTTTTCTTAGTTATTCCGCCCTCCACCCCTCACCCCTGACATTACAAAGTAAAAACATGCTCATAGGTGTAACCACAGCTCAGTTGATGCTCTGAAATCAAACTCTGAGTGCTCTGAAAATAAACATCTGATCACCGGGTGACTTTTGCATGTCTCCATATGCTCAGCATAAAAAGGAAAATATATCCTTCCTTGCCACATCCCAGCTTCAGCTCTTTCTCATCTGAAAAATATCAGATAATTTTGATTTAAATATGTAAAGAAAGGAAGCCGTTTTTCATGGGCCATATTCTTAATTTGTCCAAAGATCATTCTACTGAAGTTAGTGGAGCACCAGTGATTTATATCAACTGAGTGAGGAGCTGACTTTACATTTCTACAATTCCCTAGAAATTCTCAAAAGAAAGGCCAGTATTGTAGCTGAACCGGCATTAACTCAGAGTAAAGTCAGTTAAAGTTTTGCCATTCAGCAAGATTTGATTTTAATACTCATGCAGAATGTGTAGGAGCTTCTTAAAAGTTGGTGGCATAAAAACCAAAGTCCTTCTGTCCTGTGTACAAACCTTTCTTTCCACTAACAGCTTTAAAGAAGTACACAGGATTGGGTGCTGGGGCACTGTGGCTGGTTATAGTGCTAACGCTCTCACACTGCTTGGTCTTGGGCCAGCGAATCATCATCTTTGTGCCTCAGTTTCCTCAGAGACGATAATTTTTCTCTGGTTTGCAAATATCCAAGGATGCACTTATTAGTGTTTGTGAAGTCCTTAGGGACTGCTGGGTGGAAATGTAGTGCAGTATAATAGTTATTTGCCATTGTTTTGTATGTGTTCATCTTCTAGCTGTTAATTTTTTTTTAACAATATACTGCTGTGTAAAAATCCATGTGGCAATCTTTTGACTTTCAGAGAGATGTGTTATCCAAACAAAAAATAAAGAATAGGACTCATGCTCACAAGAGACACATTATCCGTGATGAGAAGAATCTATAACAGACACAACACTAACTCAAAACTGAGCACCAAACAGCATCCAAATGCAAGCAATTTCAAATGTGTGCGTATTGCCAGTACAAAACCAGGCCATTCTGCAAATGCAGCGTCCCCCGAGGAGTAGTGAACCTAGCAGCAGCAACGCTAATGGCTGTCTTCTCATGTGCAGCGAGGGAAAGCAGCACTTTAGAGCCGCCTTGGGCAGCTGTTAAGTTATTCGTTCTTAACTTACTTCTATAAAGCTGTTATTGGGTGGAAGCAGATGACACAAAGATTTTGGGCCTGCTCTGCCTGCTATGGGGAGAGTATTCCCCATCCTTGCGCATAGGGTCAAATTCTGGCTTCCTTCAAGTCAATGGCAAAATTTCTCCCCAATCTCGTTGGAAAAAAATATTTTAGGCTTCAGAAAACACTTTTTTGAAGAGCACTTTGCTGCTGCCAGTGTATCTCGTAGAATTTTGCCCAGTTTGGACATTCCTTCCAGTGCACACAGTGCACATAGGGGAGCAAAGAGGCCCATGAGTTTTCAAATGCATTTTTACTGCTAGATCAATGATGAAATAAAAAAAAACCCACCCAATTTTCTGCTGTTAGAGTATACGTAATTCATGAGGTATTGTGCTAGGTCATCTACCTTGTTTCTTAACCTCTTTTCAGAACATTTTGGGCTGTTTTGTGGCTTGTTCCACCTGATGTCTTCTCCTTCCCTATCTCCTCTCTATAGGCAAAATGAAAGCTAACACTCTCGTAGCTTCCTTTCTCAATATTGTCCCCTCCATGTTTTGGACATTGTCAATCAGGCCTCAAAAAATTATGAAACTTTGTAAAAATCCTTATATCTCAGAAATTACTGTTGATTTCTTTTTCATTTTCCATCTAATATATTTTGGGGGATTTTCTCTGTGATAATAATACCCAGAAAATTCCACCACCTTAAATGAGAAGTTCAGCAATACCATGATATCAGCAGCTGATGCTTTAAAACCTGTGACCAAATTTCATGATACTCATGATATAAATCATGAGAGCTGGCAATGTTGGATTCTTGCTAAAGTCCCAACTTCCTGATGCTGTTTGTGTTCTCAATCACAGCCCTGAAACTCCCACTCAAGTGATAGACTTGTAGAAGAAAAGTAGAACCAAAAGAAAATTGACGTATTAATTTATATTGATTTCACTGCTTGGCTATGTTTCTTCACCCGTCACTGCATGATCAAAACTTTCAGAAAGCAGAATTAATCTCATCAAAAAAGCCACTCGGGGTCTACTACCCTTTTCTCTGAGTATACACAAAATAGCATTAGGAGTCCTATTGTTAAGGAGGCTAAGTGTTTGCTTGGCTTGAAAGCCAACTTACACCAATAAGAAGAAAATTGATTAAACACAGGGACGTGACTTTTGGCTCAGGAAGACCCTGGTCTACAAGTTACTGGCATATTTGGGACAAAGGTCGCGCTGGCTGCTGCAGGATCCTTACACTGTCCCACTGCTATCCCCTGGCAGGCATGCTGGCAATAAATGAGGTGGACTGATGCAGAAAAAACTTTCTTATGCCATGTTCTTTTACGTGTTGTGCAGGCTTATGTTTTCGGGGTATTGTTCTCTTTCAAATATTACACAAAAATACGGTGCAAAATAGCTAACATCATTGATGTTAAGGGTCCCATCCTCCACCTAATTCTGCCATTTTTATGTCTGCATGTTTCTAGTGAAATCAGTGAAGTTGTGACTGACTGTTTTGTATTTCCTTTATGGTTTGGATCCTTCCCTGCTGCAGTTACAGTAACTGCAGTAGGTCTAATCTGATGTGCACAAGCTGAGAAGTGGCCATATAACTCTAAACTCAGGGGCTCTTATGAGGACAAAACTAATTTTCAAAACATTTTTATAAACTCAAGGAAATCTTAACGTCTTTATTCTATTATTACTTTAAAATAATAATCCCAAACTGACCTGGGAGCTATTACTCAGTGAGCACTGGCTCCTTGGAAGGTTTCAACTTGTCAAGTTTAGCCATTTTTTGAACGCACAGAGGAAGTCATTAAGGCACATCAGGCTGCTGATTGCTATTAAACTCTGCAGAGAGTTCTGTGTAAAAATCAATGCCATAACAGGGCTACAAGAATCTAAGAGGCAGGAAAAGCATTTCTTTACCCTCTGGTAACTCAAAAATGGATTAATAGATTTTTTGAAACCTTAAAAAAAAAAATCACCTATGAGCTAGGGGCCAAATGTAAACCTCTGTGACAAAATAATACAACTCAGAAAGCTCCTAGCACGTGAAAATGGGATTATAATGGAACTGTCACTGCTGTAACCTCAACTGCGTGTTTCTGTGCTGGAGAAATCTCACACATCTGCACATATACGCATGTATGTGCTTATTTATTGTATCCCAAGGAACACCTTTTTTGCTCTATCGCCACTAAGGAACCTGGAGGGAAAATGCGTTTTTAGTAAAGTATGATCTTATATAGCTTTTGCCAGAAAAGTGCTACAAGAATTTTCCAGATGAGTTCGGTCCCAGCATCAGCGAAAGTTTTACTTAGATGGCTGGTGGGTTTTGCTCATGTGGGAACGGCACTGAAAAATGCGACACAGTTTGCTACTGGTTGAAGACTTTTGTAGAAAAAATATTTTTCATGGGAAAAACTAGTTTAAATCACATTAGGAGGTTTTATTGTAAACACGTAGTATATAAACCAAGCAAAGCCCGTTGTCTGGCTCTCAGGCCAATTGCCATGGAATGGCTTAAATTCAAACCGTCCAGTTCTCTTCCCTCAGAAAGCAAAGTGGCGGCATTCAATTCAATTTTTGGCATGAATTTCATTCAATTTTTGATGATAAAATGTTGAAACATCTTTTTAATTTGGTTATTTTTCTTTGATTCTAATATGAAAATAAAATTTTACTGAGATATATTAAATTTGCTTCATTCTCTCACAGGATCATTTGGGTTGGAAGGGACCTCAGGAAATCATCTCATCCAACTTACTACTCAAAGGAATTGTATTTTATATAACACAAAAGCTAAGATGAAGCAATCCATGTAAAACCAAATGTTTCCATAAAACCGAAGAAGACCTAGTTAGGATGTTTCAGAACCTTTAGTTCATGGCCTATCCCAGCCTTTCTGCTCAAATAAATACTAGTTTCTCACCAGCTCTTCTGGTTAGTTTTAAAATTCTAGATTTCATGCTTTTGTGAAAAAGAAGGTTCTCTTCTGGTTTTCCGTTTTAAAATACGTGGGAATATCATGTAGGGTTGACCCACCCTAGGAGGAGGGCTGAGGGATAGGGCCACAAGCATGTCCATGGTGGCTGCAGGGCTCTGTTGGGTTGTGGTCCAATGTCTCAGCTAAGCTCAGAAATTACCTATTTAAAGAAAGATCACGAGTGTGAGCCATCTCAGTATGAGGGCTCAGGGCTGTCAGGATTTAGGACCAAAATAGCGTGCTTTGGTCCAGGAGGAGGTAAGTTTTGCCAAAGCTCAACAAGGCTGCAGGTGTCTGACAGCTTCCACCCTGTCCTGGGGAGGCACCACTGTGCATCCCCCCAAGTCCATGGCAAAAGCATGCGGTCATGGCTGCAGCCAGCATGGCAAACCTGCCCAGACTATCCGGGCACAAGACTGGGACCTGGAGAAAAGGATCAAAAATTAACTTTCTGTTCAGGACCATATCAAGCACATAGAATGAAAAAGCTCTTAATGAGTGAGTTGTTAAAGCCTGTTTGAGTGCATATGGTCTGGATCAGCTGCAGCGAGGAGGCAGATTGCAGACCGTTTCTCCAGCACAGTGCTGAGGATGGAGGCTCCTATACTCTCATTATAGCAGGGGAAAATCCACTTTTCTTGCATGGATAATTTGGAAGTTATGAATCAGCCTGTTGTTTTTATTTCAGCAGAGTACAGACAAGAGTTGTGTAAAATGAGGCTGCTGCCTGTCTATCAGGCAGCTGTAGTTTTTTACCCTGCAGCCTCTTTTAATGTGCATTCTTGGTGAATTCTAAAGAGAAGCAGTCACAACTGTGTGCTCAGACGTTAGAGCAGATCTCATACCCTAGTCATCGAGCCGGGGACTTCACTCATGCATCACCCTGTGTTTGGTGCAGCCATTAAGCATCCTGACCCAGTAACCAGAAAACTGAATTGGTGTCTAAGTTAAAAGGCACTGTAAAAATATGCTTTTGAATCATCTGGTTTTGAACAGAGATTAATATTTTCTTGCAGTGTATCTATTTTTCCCAGGTGTTAAATAGACCATTTGCTGTCTGCTGTTTTTTAAGGTTTTTTAAAGTAGGTGTTAAAGGCTATTCCAGCCTAACTCAACGGGGTTTAAAGCATGAGAGACAGTTATCTGCAGAAAAATGTCCATCTCTCTCAAATAATTAGCAATTATCTGTCAAAAAGCCTTCTGGACTGTCTACGGTGAGAAAACACTTTTCATCTTCAGCTTTTTTGTCTCCCTCTTTCCCCCTCCTCTTCGTCTCCCTCCAACCTCTCCCCTAGCATTTTCTGAGCAGTCTTTGCCAAAGGAAACACTGATGAAAGTAAGTTTCGGTGGCTGAGCAGTTCCCTCCGTCACCTCCTCCCTGTCCACCCCCTAGATTGCAACAGATATCTGCCTTTGTACACACCATGTCAGAGTCCAGTGGAGACATTTTATGTTCATCGTTTCTCCAAAATAAATAAAAGCAGCACAGACCATGCGAACTGGCTTTAGACATCCCATTGCTATTAACGGAGCTATGTTGGTAATTGCTAATAATGATGCAGTGGTTCAGCATGGGAATGCTGTTCTAGCTGTAAAGTGGATCTGGCCTGAATAAAGTGACACAGATGGTACCATTATTGCGTATTTCTTTGTACTGGAAGTTGAAATTTTACTGTGGGAAAAAAAAAAAACCATTCCTACATCTCCTTCCAGTTTTTTCTTTAATATTAGCAGCACCGGCATGCTTGATCTGTGAACTGTGTCAGTGCCACCTAAGGAACTTGAAGAGGAGTCTGCGAAGTGAGGAGAAGCAATTGTTTCCACTTAGCAAAGGAAGCACTTAGATGCTGTTTGACAGAATTGCATTTGCCTCCCTTGGCAGGGATGACCCATTTTGATCACACGCAACAGCCAAACAACAAACAGCCAATTTGCAGTAAATCAGACTTTAAACATCTCTGTGGCTGCTATCCGAAAGACTGATTCTGGAGTCCTCTCTCATGAACCAGAGCTCCCACATCTGTACCTCAGTCGTTCGGGAGTGCTTCGTTGCCTTTTTGCAGGCTGCAAACAGCGGGAACACATGCTTTGTGGGCCAGCTCCTGGGTTTCAGCTTCCTTTGATGCACACAAAGTACGTGCTCCTCTGGGAAGGACCAGCATCCTCCATGCTTACGTGCACAACCACTTTAGCACCCTGGTGAGCCAAAACCAGTGGAAGCACACACTGATACTTTGGCCTGATGGCAACATGTTTCCTTTGAAAGGTGTTTGCAAAGCTGTGGCAGCATGTCAAAGATAAGAGAGGCAGGAATTGGTTGTATTTGCCAAGCGCCTGCCTTTGTTGGCTCCGTCCGCAAGAGCAGCTACCCTCACTTTTGAACTCCCCGAACTTGCTGCATGTCCATCCACAAAAATCACTAGCTCACCCAGACCGAGAGTGTCAGGGCCAGAGTTATCCTTCCTGAAAGATTAGGTCACAGCATCAGATCAAAGTCCTACTATGTCATTTTACACCACGTGGATGCGACAACCAGCCAAGTTTCAAGTCCCAAGCACAGGTGTCTCGTAACTGTGTGATGCATCCATGAAAGTAAGAGCCAGAAGCCAAACTCACAAGCTAAATTTCATCTTTTTCCCCAACACTACACCTTTCTCATCCACCCTTATAACTGCATTCCCAATTTAAATTTCAGAAGATAGCTGCTAATGTCTAAAACTTTCCCACCTGACGTTCTTTTTCAATTTTCTCTCTTCATCTGGCAGTTCAAACTGAGCTTAATAATGCCCTTTCTAACAATTGGGAAAGAGCGATCCACCAAAGAGGCTTCTTCCTGGCAAAAGAAGTGCTGCACAGTATTAATTACCATGTGGAGGGAACATGTGGGAGAAAGCAGTGTTGGCATGTGCATAGGAAATAAACACAGTGTATTTGCTGCAGAGTTGCCATGTAGCTGGAAGTGCGAGGCATGAGCAGGAGTGATAAGCAACTGTCATTTAGGAATTATTATAAGAAAAATAGTGAGAATGTGCAGAAAGAGCACCTAATTTCACCTAATTCATCCTTCCAAAAGCTGGATGTCTCCTCTAAACTGGACATCTGGGCTTCTCCTTTGGCTTATGGGGAGAGAGATACCTCCAGCAAAAATACATCCCACCCTAAAACTGATCACCAAGATATATCATTCTTTCAAGATGCCTCTGTTTCTCTCCCCTGACTGCCAAGGGATCTCCCTGGGTTTTAGACCACTGCTATAAGGTGAAATATAAGTGGAGTCTCCGGCTCTTGGGAGACATTCAAAACCTGCCTGGACACGTTCCTGTGCAACCTGCTCTAGGTGGACCTACTTTGGCAGGGGGATTGGACTGGATGATCTCCAGAGGTCCCTTCCAACCCGATATCATTCTGTGATTCTGTGAAATAAATTCCACCCAAAGTCCTCAGAAATGTCTGCCCAAAGTGGACAGGAAAGCTGGCAGATTTAGCTGCAGAAGCTCCTTTCTGTCATGGTGGACACAGAGCTGATTGCTAGGGTTGGTACAGTATTGCCTATGTCAATAAGGTAAAAAAATCTTGTAACTGTTTGGAAATCATTTGCTATATCACAGGCTTAAGGCTTAACGCTCAACAAGCTTATAATTGGGTTACAAGTGAAAATGAAAATGGAAAATGAGCACAAGACCTTTACGTTTTGTTCATATAAAGTAAGCATTTTCTTCAAGAACTGAAACTGTTGTCACATGGTGATGTACTTACAGTGTAAAATTGCATTTGTTTGGGCAGTGTTACCTGCAGCTTCTGTGGCTTGGCTCAAAGCCTTTTTGAATCTCGCTGGGGCAGGCTGACAGACCTGTGCTCACTGGTCTGTGGCATTCAAAGTCACTCCTGCAGAGTACATGCGCCGCAGGAGCACCCCAGTCAGCAGTTAGAGATCTCCTGTAGCAAAGAAGATACTTGATAGGACATAAAGATATGAGCAACATCCCTAAAGTGGAAGACAACGGAAAGGAAAATACCAGAGTATAAGTGCACACACAGTAGGCTGCCTAATTCAGCAGTTCAGCAAACGCAATTCATTTACTTGAGCTTCCTCATTCTTCTCTCAGCACACACTCAGCCCTGTTTAACATATGCTTGAACCCCGCTTTATTTAATGTAGCCAACAGGTGCTTACAATTAGGCACATGCTTAGTAACGTGACTGAATTAAGGCCCAAATATTCCTGCTTCAACACATGAACAAGACTGTTTCTATTAAGATGGAGCATCGCACGCTAGGATTTGTAATCACTGCAGACCACACTGCATGGATGATGAGGCACTATGAAATGCTTCTATTCACAAGACTGTTCACATGCATCCATTTAGCTATGAGCTCGAAACTTTTCCTTAATCAGGGTCAAAGTAATGATTGTGTCTTAGACCAAGTTATGAAGCCCAAATCCTGAAGTTTCAGTTGCTGCAAAACTCCCACAGACTTGAAACATGCAAATCAGATGCAGTTCATAGACTCCTGGCGGATTGTCAGGGCAGTGTCCTTAAGTTTCTGATGTTTTGCTAAATTGTAGTAAGTCGTTCTGCAGTTTAAAGTTCAGGAAAAATAGACGACACTGCATTTTCACTTACAAACTGATTTGTTGTCTCTACGTTATGTAGCTAAAATGGGGTGGACTTAAGCAGCAATAGGTTAAGCAGTAATGACGCCAGCATTTTCTTTTGCTGACACTTTAGCCAAGAAAAGGATGCAATGTTAATCTAAAGTTGTTTCTCTTTTTCCTTAAATAATATTTTTATTGAGCAAGAAGCGGATGCCGGAATGGCAAAGGATGCAATGCTAATCTAAAGTTGTTTCTCTTTTTCATTAAATATTATTTTTATTGAGCAAGAAGCGGATGCCAGAATGGCCTTTTGATCAGCTAAAAACAACAGTGTCTCTAAGGGAATCTTTCCTGTTTATTGTATGCTGCTGCATTTGAAAAATGCTAACCTACAGTAGAGCCAGACTCCTTATTATACAAGAAGCAGGGCAAAACAGGATGAGGCCAAAATGGGAACTGTATATCACAGGAACTTGGAAAGGCAGGAAGTAGCAAAAGAAGTAGAAATTCTTGATTAAAAATATAATTGTACCAGCTTGTGCAAGAGGATAATGACTTTCAAATGTCAGCCTTTGTGCCTGTTCATAATGATAAAGCTATTAAACCATATGTACTGTTCTTAATTCCATTTCTCATGGCAAGTCATTTAGGATCCACAGCTATTCTGTCCACTGAAATCTAAAGTATTTTTTCAGCAGTATATTCAAACAGTAGATTAGGAGTGCTAGCTAGAGCAGTGCCAGCCAGGACTGCTGCTCAGTAGTTTAAAATGTGTCAGAGATTCTCTTATAAGCCCTAATTTCAATAATTTAAAAATTTACTGCCAGCATAAAAATCAGCCAAGGAGTGAATATTTAAAGCTAATTTTTTAAAATAAAAAGACACATTTTTTTGTAGTTTATAAATTTTATGTGTAAAAAAGAATAAGGTCTTAAGACATTTTTTTTGCAGATCTGTAACTGAAGACTAAATCTATTCAAAAATTAACTCAAGTATAAATTAACTCTTAAAGCAGTAAATGGCTTTGTTATTTCAGAAAATTATTTATAGCAGAGATAGTCACAAACAAGTTACCAAGTTTTAAAACCACTGCTGCACAGTTGAGCTTGGTCCAGCCCTGCATTGCTAATGGAAAAACCCCATTTGCTTCAGTGGTAATTAGATCAAATGCTAACTTCCTCATGAGGAAGTTAAATTCTGGAAGAAAAAGTAAGAGCTCAGTTTTGCAATCACAACACTTGGTAAAATGTTCACCTATAATGTCAGTAAAGTTGCTTCCAAAGACAGGAAGACAAACATTGTGCTGGTGTCACTGTGGGTGCTTTAGCCTTCCCCAGCATTTCTGTCAGTGTCAGTGCTTCTAACCCCAGGCCGTGGGATGGTGCTGCTCCCAGACTGAAGCTGGTAATAACATGTTTTATAATTATAGGCACATGCCAACAGAAAAGCTATAGAATAAATTGTCGTTACCAGATGGTTCAATGTTTCGGGGAGAAGATGTTACCAGAGAATTCTGCAGCAGCTTCCGCAAGTCCTACCCAGCAGGTGATATTTATGGACTGTTTATAAGATTTTCACATATGGCATTCTAAAGAGGTCTGTAACTTTTATACCCTGCCATCCAGTTTATTTATTTTACAAAAATCCCACTCCAAAGGTCAGCTATGATGTTCTGTCTGTCTCAGCAACTCGAAGCCTAGGGAAAAACGTAATCTCAGGATGGAGTAGTTAAACAAATGTGCTTTGAAACATGGTAGAGATGGTTTTGTGTCTTGTTCTCGTATATCTTAGACCCTGTGTCTCTTGGCTTTAGGCATTATTTAAATGAGAGCACTGTTTAGCACCTCTTTCACATTCAAATGATATATTTGTGTTCTTTTACGCGGAAATGTCTGTATATTTTCAACACCACTCAGTTCATGTGAAAGCAGACAGGAACAAACCAAAGAGACAAAGATTATGTCAAAGTGGGTGAATAATACTGAAGTAATCATGATGCGTCTATTCTTCTTTTCAAAATCTTCAGAAGAAACTCTCCTTTCCTTTTCCAGCTTCCAGGCAGTGCAGGAAGCTCATTTCAAACCCTTCCAGCCTGACACTCTGCTCTTGGTATTGGATTTCTGTCTCTGGGCCTCCTCCTCTGCTCCATCAGGTTCAGGCATGGAGGCCAAACCCAGTATTGACTTCCCTCCTTACCTGATGGCAAAACAGAATACCTTCTCTTTTTCTTACCACATCTTATCCATATACCTTAATAGATCCCATGCTAAGTAGCGAATTGCTGATGAAATTCAAGTAATGCAAATGCCACTGCTCTCATCTGGTCAATTCATTTTGTGGGTGCAAAATGTGCTTGCACACAGGGAAGCCATAGATCAGCTTTTTGATTTGTATCCTAAATGTCACTGTAGCTGGGAGGTATTAGTATCTAAAGTTGTATTTACTGTAGAAGACCGGTGATAAACTTTCAACAACTGATTGAATAGTTGAAACTCTGATTCAAAAAAGCAATGTGATTGCAAGGCAACTATTATTTATACAATGTCTGATTTGTTATATATGTGTATAATCAATTGCAAATTATGTGCTTTTCAAACATCTGCTGTAGTTTATTGTGAGTCTATTAGAGGATATCTAATATCCAGTAAGAAATGATGTGTAAGAAATCCATCACCTCTTTTCTGACAGGAGGGCCTTGTAATTCAAACAGAGGCTGTCTATCCTCTTTGTTATATCGACCCTCTGATTTAAGGATCTGAGGCTTTCTGCTGAACCATCATGAAAATACCTTCATGATATTTTCATGTCTGCCATAACAAGTCTCTTTTCTGACCAAGAGGACAAAGCAGCGATACAGCATGCAAAAATGGGCACAGCTGTAAAACGGGCATTAGCTTAAAGTAATGAAATAGTGCTGTTAGAAAATAATGAAATACATGTTTTCAAGTCAAAAACACAAAATTGTTATTTTCATCAGCTGGTAATATCACAAGCACTATTTCTTTTAGGAGTGCTAACCGGGAGTATAGATTCCCTTAGCTCTTAGGAGCCCAGTGTTACAAACTTTGGAAGCAGGATGTGTGGTTGCTCCTTGGATGCATAGGGAGGTTTTCGATTTCTGGTCTCACACAAGTTTTGTCAAACCACCCCAATTGACGAATTCCACATTCTTCACTGGAGGAAGAACACTTGAAACCGCATCTCAGCTGCAAGGTATAAAAGCAGCTATTAAATATACCTACTGCTACATGTTTATAGGTGTACTAAGGAGGACTTGCCTTGGGCTAGGCCTCAGCGGGTTAAATTGCGCCCACTTAAATTAATAGAGCCGTGTCAGTTTTCAACTTTGGTGGAGCTGGAGCAGCAGGACAGGACACCATGCAGGTCCTGCAAGGGGAACCAGAAAAGCTCTGTGAGAAGGACTTGACATATTTTTAAATTGCAGGTTTCAAATTGCTCTAAGAGCTGAGATTCTTCAATCCGTAACAGCTTTTCTCCCCCTGAGAATATTTGGCTCTACCAGCAGACCCTGCATATTGCCATGCCTTCTGCTAGCAAGGTCTGCAGAGTTTCACAAAATGCCAGAGAGGAGAGTGTGGTTGCAGAGTGATGGTTTTGGGGGTTCCCTGTTGGGTACGGTGTGTGCCATGGTCCTGGGCAGAGGATGGCTGCTCACAGCTCCCTGGAGCTCCTGGTCTCAGCCACGTAGTAGACTGTCATAGGCGCTTTTTTCCCTTTTCTTTTCTTCTCAGCCTGGAAAAAGTTCTATTATCTCTGTGAGAATTTAACTTATGCAGAGACCGTGGGATCAGGACTGTGGCTTACTCTGTTATACCTAATTAACCCTGGGAATTCGTTTCCACAACACAGAACTAGGCCAAGAATATAGGTAGCTTTACGAAAGAAAATGAAGGATTTACAATGAAGATGTGGAATATCCACAATTACATTTCATATGATACAAAATAATTAAGGGATATAAGCCATAATGGTTCATCCAAATTCTAACAGATGGGTATACGATGAAATTTCCCCATGGGAAAGTGATTTTGTAATTGTAGAGGTGGGTGTATTCCATTTACTTCTGTATTTATTTTAGCTGTGTATTTATATTTGTATAAACATTAAGGAAAAGCATCAATCTATAACCTCTGGGTATTTTTACCGTTTCTTTAAAATACAGAAGTAATTGCCGCATACTTCTTAAAGCATAAAAGGGAAAAAAAAATTAAAACCCTCGTTTTTCCCCACCCACACATTTCTCTTCACTCATATATCCCAGCCCTCAGATTGCCCCTCCCTCTGCAAAAGCCTGGGAAAAGATTCACAAGCACATGTGAAAAATGATAGTTTCACATGGCTGTAGTAGGTTCACATCCTTATTATGTAAATGAGTGGTTTTGGTTTGGGCGTCTCTTTTGTGGTTTTTATGCAGATGGTTAAATACTTAAACACAGTGGGCCAAATTGTTCCTACTGGAATTTCACTAGCTTTGGTTAAACTACATCAGGATTCGAAATAGGCCGTGGAACCAAATCTACTTTTGCATATAATGAAATAGCCAAATGTGTAATGGGATTGCTGCACAGTAGCAGAAAGGAAAAAGCAACCATGAACCCTTTGTCTGTTCAGTAATTAATGAAGTACCTGGTGAAGGAAAGATCTGAGAAACCTTGCTTTGCTCCTGTGATCTACACTTCCTCCAGACAGGTAAGCACAGAGCCGTGTGTGCTCGAGACTGATTAATTAGCCCGAGCCAGTTGTAAAATCTTTAGGAAACAAGTGGTGTCTGTTTTCTTTTGCACAGGATGCCAAGAGATGTATTTAAAGTGTGAGAGTCAAAGGTCAGCTTGACATCACGTACTCTAAGAAAGAGCCCTTGCCTGGATCCCTGTTTCATGTTAGAAATACTGTCTGCGAGCCGTGAAGCTATTGTACTTGATAAGAGAAGGAGTGGGATTAATCTGCAGCAAGGAAAATTTAGGTTAAATATTATGAAAAATGTTGTAACTGTGAGATCACTTAAGCAAAGTAGCAGGCTGTCAAGGGAGACAGTCAAGGCTAGAAGTGACACTTTTCTATCAGAGCTGGTTTGGAGAATAATTAATAAGCATTTCTCTTTGAATGGGGGGAGGGGCACCAGGCTCTGCTAGAAGTCTCTGCCAAACTAAATGAGCCTACGAATCTCACTGACATGCTGTGAGTTAATGCCTATGTACAGATAAAACAGAGTTCCCTGAAAGGACTTTTCCAGACTCTTCTCAGCTTGTGTTACATATTCTAAATGTAAATTGAATGCAAATACTTTGAACTGTTCGCCACAAAGCAGTTTACAATCTCCTACACTAAACCTGACCCACTGGAAATTTAAGGGGCCATAGTAATGGTTCATATAATTCTTTCAAAACTAATTGGGTTACAACAGTGAAAAAGTCTGCCCCAAACTCTATGATTTCTTATGCCTGTTTCATATTTATTTTCACAAATTTCTGGTTATAGTTTAGTATTTTTAAGTTTTTTACGAATCTCTTCCACTATCAAAGTTAATGAATGTGTTAACATTGCATTCAGTGAGAAAATGCATAAGCTAGATGTGTGGTTCAAGTTCTAAATATTCTGCTAAGGTTTGTATCTTCAGATTGTTCAGGCTTATCCGCTTGCACTGAACCAGCGATAATAAGGTATCTTTCTTTCTGTCTTTGCTCTGGAAAGATAAAATTTGTCATTTCCTAGCATTATATCCAAGTGCTGCAAATTGCAAAACAAATGCATTACCTCTACATTATTTTGGGGGGTGCTGTGTGTGTTAAATTAATTTTCAAAATCAGATTGCAGGAGGTTAAATCTCATTCCCTAATTTGTGCCAACAAAATCGGCAAATTATCTTAACAAAGGGCCAAAGAATTATTGCCTTGATAATAATAGAAAATGTGAACTTGGCAGTTTTATAGATTGGCCTATGTCTAAAAAGCTTTAGTAAAGGTTGTTCTCCACCATCTCCAGTGGAGTGGTACTTCATAAAAGCAAACATTCATTTTGCCTACTAACAGGGGGTTTGGAAAAGTAAAGGGGGGCATAGGCAACATGAAATGTCATCCATAGCTTTCCATCTACTGCACCCTCCAGAGCCACAACCCAGGGAACCAGAAGAAAGAGATCAAAAGGCTTTAAAAATGTCAGGCAACAGGATCTTATTTAAATTATTAGGTGAGATGCCCTCTTGTTTTTAACAATAGCAAAACATATCACGTAGCCTGTTTTCCTCTCTCTGTTGTATGCTGGTTTTGACAGGCTGGTGCAAATTGCATATAGAAATTGTATTTCTGCTTTCCAGCATCTCTTTGGACAACATTTGAAAACATGTTTTTGTAAAATGATGTAATATTCAAAAGTATTTGAATCATGTAGAAGCTGGAGGATTTGTAACAGGTTCTTAACCAGTATTGACTGAAATAAAATTAATTTGATGAAAAACCAGAAACCTGCCTTAGGTGAGGCTGATAAACACTTAGAGAATATAAGAAGGTTTATCTGTAATTCCATTAAGTGATTCAGCTTTAACAACTGCACGTTTCTAATTCACATACATATGCTAAAAGGGTTTTTTGAGTTTCCAACAATTGAAATCATTAAAACCACACAAGAAGAGATTTTTTTTCTGTTACTTATGTTGGCTTTATTGCAGAAAGATAGATACTGTCCCAGCCTGATGTCATACTGCAGAACAGCAAAACATTTCTCAAGCTCTGTGTGCAACCTCTGGGCTGCTAAAGCCTTGTGCACATAGGTAGTCTCACTGACATCAGCAAAAGTAGGGCTGTACAGCCTAATTCTTAAAATATGTCATGTACGTATCAATTCTTGAAGCTGTCACTTTTATCTCAGATTTTGTAAGGTGAAGCATATGGCCTGAATATGAGACTGGATGAATATTGAATTTCTCTAGCTTACTGAGTAGTTCATGTTTCTAAATCATATCAGTGGTGGATAGTACTGATTTAATAAAGCACCAATCAGCCAAGACTGGTGTGCTTAAAATGGAAGAAATACAAATAAAATGTCATCAATATACACATGATTAATGATCACACTTTAAGCAGTTTTCACCTTGCCTCTTAATCATGGATTTGCATGTCTCTGTGTATGAAGGGTGGGCTGAAATGAGGGAAAAGGAGATCTCTGCACCATTCTGTTTTCCTTACTTATGTTAATACCTTTGGGATTCTTTTACAGAATAACACAGATTTTGAAGAGTAAGGAAAACAGTATGGGCTATTTTTAGGATTCAATTCATATGAAACCATTTTCACTCACCTTATAACAACTCCCTGATGTAGATGGGCAGGGGACTGCAAAATTAAAGTGAGCAGGACTTGCATCCGTAAGGACTAAAAGCACAAGAGACAAAACACACGTTGGAGAGGAGCAAGCTTAGGTTCTGGTTGTAAAGGGAACTGGTCATACTGGATTACAGGCATTTCACATTCAGAATGACTTGCCATAGTGGGGTGTTTGCTAATGTGCTTGCTTCCTCTCATGTTGCTCCAGGTATCTAAGGATGGTTCCTAGATGCAAACAGAGGGAGAGTCATTTATAACGTGACAGACTCATGCTAAGGCTGGCAGGGAATATTGTTAACCTCACAAGTCTTGATGTGACTGAAGAGGCTTGAGATCTGTATGGGAGACAAGTCTGAAAATTAACAGCCTCATTAATCAAATCACAATGTTTTGACAACTTCATGGTGTGTATGTAATCTATCCTGTATACAATTTGGCTAGGGCTTTTATGCAATGAGATGTTTTTTGCAATATCTTTATGTGGAAAGAGTCCACACCACAGCACAATTACTGGATTTTATGCTGATTATCAAAGGGTGGAAAAGCGTAATCAGATGAGATACGAATAGAAAATACTGCCAGGATTATGAAGGAGGTAGAACATCTTGTTTCCTATGCTGGTTAACTGACTGAAGGGTAATTGCCTTCATCATTTCCCCCAGAAAGTCTGGGGGAAGACTGACCAACCTCCCACACCTGAGCTCGGGTACAGGAAATACCCCTCTTCAAAGAAATCCTTTGAATCTGTTTGCCCAATGTGTTTCGTCAAGAGTGAAGAAGTGTGGATAACCTGCTGGGGCACCCTGCCACAACGCACTGGAGCATCTCCCTTAGATAACCAGTTCTCCAGAGTAGCAGGATGCTCAGCACAGGATAATTCAGAGCAATTCCAGGTCCCTCAGATGTCAGACAATTATTTTCTGCTTAAAAACAGACTCTCCCCCAAATTCTTTGTTCTCCAGACTCCTTGTAAGTACCCATCTTAAGGAGCTTAGGGATACACAGTAGTGTCTTTCCACACCTAGGGATTTGTGCAGAAGGTTTATTAATACTTTTGAGTATTAATTGTGTAAATCCCTGCACATCTAGACAAGACTACATCCGTGAGTATTTCTGGGTTATAAAGAAATGTTATTGCTTGTTATAATGTACTTAGTAAAATGAAGTTTGATGTAGTGGCAAGAGTAGCAAAATGCCATGTTTCACTATGAACATTTTGAAATGGAAGCTCACAAAAAATGCATAGTATTTTAAATCTCTTTGTCCTTCTGGTTCGTTGGCCATCTGCAAAGGTAAAAATTTTAAATCAAAGCTAGAGGGTTAGGAGCAAGAATGCAGAGCTGTCAACTAAATATGTCTATTTACAAAAGACTTATTAAATCACAAAATTAATGATGGTGTCACTAGTACTGTAGCCATCTCAGTTCATCCAATGCCTTCAAACTCTTACAGGGAAATATCAATATATGATTTTCCAGACTGCGAAACTGAGGCACGGGGAAGTTAGCTGAGACTTAGCCTCACTGAATAGTGATGGCGTAGGGACAGAGCCTGTGCTTTCAGCCTCCCAGTCCAGTCTCTGCCCCCTTTCTCCCATCATCTCCCATCTCCCTAAACAACCTAAGCCCCATCGTACTGAGGGTCATCTAGGCTCACATTTGCTTGCATATGAAGCATGAAATCTCAGCTCTTTCTTTAGTGTCCCGGCTTTATGGCCCTGTTAGCTACTGTGTGAGCAGTACAGAGCTGTAGCAACAGGGAAAGTTTACAGGTGAATAAACAGCCAACCACTGGGCAGCATGGCAGTACTGCCCAATTCCCTTCCAACACTCCTGTCCTCCCAGCCAGCGGCTCTCATGAACGCGAAATGACTCCCAGCTTCCAACCTGCCGCATGTTGGACATCTGCATCTGCACTGCAGTCAAAGACGTGACTACAGCATCCATAATGGTTCCAAATCCTTACCCGGTTAGTGACAAAGCTGTGGTGGTATAGCTTTTATTGTCCCCAGTGGGAACATTCAGCACTGAACAGAATCTATGACATTATTAGTACCTCAGCCAGTTAAATAAAAGTAGTTCAGACATGTGTCCCTGTGTTGTAATCACATCTCCAAATGCAAGAATAGCAATTTTTGGTAGAGTTTATCACTGCTCTGAGCAACACCATTAACAAGCAATACTGTTATTTTCCCAGAGCATAATGCTGCAGAGAAACCTTACTCGGGTTCTTTCCAGCTGATACATCCTTTTGTTGCTGGCATGAGAGGCTCTTCCATGATCCTTATCCCTATGGGAAAAAAAGAGACAATCTTTCATCAGTTCCCTCTTATCCCTCTGCTAGTTCTGATTTTTGTGAATTCCCATGTGGAATTTTCATGGGGGGAAGGGGCAAAGGTTTGGTATATTTCTCAAAGTTGTTTGGCTGGTTTGGTTCCTACTTTAGACATGTGGCAATCAAGCAAGGGCGGAGGACGCTTCATGGTAACCGTTTGAGGGGAAATGTGCAGTAATTGAGGAAAAGCTGAAATACGGGCTGATATATGCCAAGTACATGAAAATTCAATTCACTGGAGCTGTTTCAGGAGTCTGTTCATCTCAACATGTGTTGGTACTGTGAGTCAGGCAGGATTTTGCCTCAGCAATACTCTGTTAGTCTCCTAACATCCCTTTGTTCAGAGAGAGAAAAAGGACTGGCTTTACAGCACCCGTGAGACCAAATTCAGGTTAAAGCTAATGAGGAACGTGTACGTTTAATTTGTTAAAGGGTATTTTTTGCATGTTTCAGGAAAGAGGGGGGATTATTACTCGTTCACCCCTGTAATAAAAAACAGGATCCTGTATCTTGGAAATGTTTACAATGTAACAAAATGAGGTTATGTTACATTGTAAAATTTTAAAGGAGACTACGTGCTGACACCTAGGCTCGATGGCATGAAACTCGTGAGCTGTTCTGACATGAAGGGTTTGTATTTAAAAATTACAAAAATCATCTTTCAGTTTGAGAAAAACAAGTACTCTTCACAAAAAGTTTGAGATTCCCCCAACTATGTGTCCTCTTCCTGCCAGATACCAACTGTTTTATTTGGAGTAGGGGATAAACGCGACGCACGTATCTTCTGGCTCGAAGCTGGGTGTGATGTCGGTTATTTGGGTACCGTTGCACTGAAAGAGCAAAACTGCAGGTTTCCCTTCCATCGGCGTGCTACGAGGTGACAGTGTTGGGCTGTAGCGCTGGCGGAGGGGGGACGGCTCCAGCAGTGCACCGTGCGACCGGCCATGCGCCCCAGGAGCTGCGCCGCTGCAGGCACAGCACGGGAGGGTTTCCAACAGAAGGATGGAGGCTGCGCTGCCAAAAGGAGTCCCCGATTCCTTCTGTGCAAGCCAGACGTCTCTGTGAGCCAGCTCAGGGGGCTCAAAGTGAGGAAAGGGATGGGGCATTATCTCATTTCCTTCCCAGACTTCCTACTACTGTTTTGGGCAATTTATACCTTTAAGAATGCATAAGGCAAACAAACCTTGTTCTCCCTAGTGTGCGAAAGCCTGTCTTTCGCATTATTAAACCACAAAGGAAAGCATGGTGTTATCTCGCTCAGATTCTCTGCACGTACAAGAGAATCCGGCCCAAATATATTTCACGGCTTGTCTGTCTGGGTTAGTGTGCCACTTGCTATGAGTGAAGGAGAGGAAAGAATCGATGCCTGGTACCACAGAGTCTTATACAGATTGTTCTTGTATGCTTATCACTACTAAGAAGACAAACAAAAGTAAAAACATTAATAGATACCTGACTAGAAGTGTAAACGAAGCAAAAGCCATCAAATCAGGATTTTATCCATTTAATTGCAGAGTAGGTGTTTTCATCAGCCATGTAATGATTTATTGCCTATCAGGGCTTATTTATTGTAATTGAGTAATGAAGACTTATAGCACCACTCTCTTATGGGTAACAAAAGGAAAGAAGTTGCAAAACCATTTACGTTCCCAATTCATTGAGTTACTACAGGTCCCCTTGATAAATCAGGTAATACATTATTACAGCTCCATGTCACACTGTCCACTTTCCTGAGTAGAAAGCAAGGACTGAAGCCTGACCCATGAAATGCAGAAGACAGATCAACATCGTTATCCCATGCTTTCTTGGACCCAGCAACTGCCCTTCCTGAAGACTATGTTTTTCTGGATCACAGCTGTCGAAGCAGCCAGGACCAGGTTGGGAGAGAGAGTGAGTTTAGGAGAACATTTCTGCTGACCTCAAAAGCAGTAATTTCTCTGTGTGTTAGTCCGGACTTAGGTTTTGCACTGCTCTGATTCCAGAGTTAGGCGTCATCTCACAGCCATGTGGCTCCAAGCAAGACTTAGCCTTCACTGAGTATAGGTCCAAATGCTCAGCAGATTTAAGACAGTGTATCTCAAGAAGTTGTACTGATGAGGGAGGAAAAGGAAATGGAAAGAAGACAAACTTGGTCCCATCTAATGAATACTTCCTTGACATTTGTGTAGCTCCTGCTGGGGATTTGAGCTGGCGTGCATGTATGGTCCCAATTACTGAAGCCCACGAGCTGTGTATGTGTTTGTGTTGTGTATATATTCATTACCCTGCTGCTTTCACAAGTAAGTATTTAGTACCAGAATAGAACTATGCAAAACTCTTTAGCAGACACTTGTGATTTCTGGCAAGTTTTCAACTTACTAAGTTTTCCATTTTAAAATAGTGTAGGCCGATCCACCTCTCATGCAACTCCACTGAACTCTGTAAATTTGTACCAGGGATGATGCTGATCTGCTGTGCACATTTTCCTTCCTGTAAGTCATTATCACATGCCTCTCTTTCTAAGAAAGACACTTTTATGGGTTGTGGATCACTGGGGTGGGTTTTTTTTGTATGGCTGGTTTGCCCCATGCTCCAGCTATAACAATGCAGTTTCACTAGGCGCTGGGTCATATGGCTGACCTCAGCTAACAAGCTGTTCCTGTTTTTAGGCTACTGGGAATGTTTATTGGCCACTGTTTTCCTCCATTCTAAACACATAGTTATTTCTCAAGACCCTTATAAATCATGAGGTCAAAAACCTCATAAAAACTGTGACATTTTCTGTGATATAGGATACAAATGAACTAACTTCAGGCTTAGCAGCTTTAAACATCTATGGTATATTTTATCATAATGTAAGTACATTCATTGAAGTTATATATACTTTTTAGTTCAAGGATACACACAATAAAATGGTAATAAAATTGCTCAATAGGACAAACTTTTATATAGTGATGTTTCAAATTGGTACAGTTTAACTTTGAGTTCTATTACAAAAACAACGTACTGTAACTCTGTATGAAACTGAGTTTAACAGAAATAGTGATCTGTTTGCAATAAATGTTAAGTATTCGCATACTTTATAAGAAAATTATGCTGAGGATGCTATTGAATTTCCTAATGTAGATTTCAAGAGCAGAAACTCATGGGGAGGTCTGTTCTAACATGCTGGATTGACACACTGATGTGTACAAAACCCAACTACACCTAGAAGCAAACACACTAAGTTATCAATAGGAGTTTTATTTGTAATGTCTGTACTGAAATTGGACAACAAATTAATAGAAAAGCATTGGTAGCAATTACTGTAGTTAAATTTGCATAGAGGCTTCCATTCTGCTTCCGTGTCCTCATTTGCTTTAGCTGTTTTGAAATGCACATCTTCCAGGCTGGAAGTTTCCTAGGCTGCTTCTCTGTTTGAGAATTAACTTTGGAAAGAGACAGCTAAAAAGATTCAGGTCCTTTTTTGTACAAAGAATATCAAAAAATACACACAGAAACTTACACACATTCATGTATACACATTGCAAAACAGAAGAACCGCGGCACTTTTTCAGGCAAGTTCTTCAACCACGCTCACTGAGATCAGAAGGCAGAAATTTGAAAGCACCATCCATGAGTAAATGTTCCTTGTACTGCTCTTGTGAAATATCATTTAGATTTCACAAAGCCAGGACTTCTTTAAAGTTGCCGGCTATGTGTATTACTCATGCTGCTTAAGGGTTGTGTGTTGAAGTGGCAGTGTACACAACCAAATGATTTTGTGCTGAGATAACGGCCCGCCAGGAAACACGCAGACGTGGTAAGTGGGTTGATCTCTGAACTACAAATGCTTCTGATTCAGCTTTGTGTGCCTTCTGTGCCAGAGAGCCCTTCTAGATGCTATGGCCAGGCACAGGCACTTTGTCTTTCCAAGTCTGTATTATATGAAAGAAGGAAGGAGAGATGGTTTTCATCTTTAAGTGTTACAACAGACTGCCAAAGGTCTTCTCAGCATTATGAGAATATTCAGCTAATAATGCCACTCATTTCACACACTTTAGGACTCTGTTTTTAATCCAGAAAAGCCTTGGAAGTTTTTATTTCCCTTCTATAATTCAAACTTTTTTCCTTGGTGATAGCTTAAGAGAGTTTGCCGCTCTCTTCCCCCTAAAAAAGCACAGGAAAAGCTGTAATACATGTACATGATTAAATACTGACAAGTGAAAAGTTTCAACAACAAAGCTGTATTTTTTCCAATAACTCTACTTGTTTTTACATATGCCTAGTGATGTGGCTATATACAGGTTTTAGATACAGTCTCAGCAAAAATCAATCCACTCATTTACATGTGTCACACTTTCAAGCCAGGAAGACCCACAGCAATCATTTGTATCAATACAGACTCAGTATGTGAAGACACTAATCCCACAGTGGATTTTTCATTTGGCCAACAGTCTGCCCAAAGGGAATGTGGTGCAAAAATCAGAACAAAGGGAACTACACTGAGAAATATTGAGTTCCAAGTGCTTAACTCTGTATCCTTAATACTCTCTTAATATAGTTTCTAACTGGAAATAAATGAAAATACTCATCATTTTACTGCATTTATAGAGCTTCAGGACATGGTTGCCATGGAATAAAATTGCCATAACTTGTGTTCTCAAGCTGATGTGTATGTCTGCAATTTCCTTTTTCCTTTAGCCTCTTTTAGTTTTGTTAATTATGGGTTTTGCTCAGAGAGGTTGTAGACAGCCCACAAGGGACAAATATTTGAGTTTCAAAAGCGTGGAACTTATTTTATGTTCTGAACTTTCACAGTTTCTGTGAAAAGCTAACATCTACCTAATACTTTTAAAAGTCAAGTTCCTAAGGTTATGATTAATATACCACATAGATCCCAACAGAATAATTACAAATTAATCAGCAGTTCAAAACTCCCAAATGGAGTACTATAAGGTTGCCATCACTTTAAAGCATTCCTTTTCTACTTTCATGGAAAGAAAAAGAAATCAGAAACTATTCTGATCTTTTGTTTGATACAACTCTTTCTCTGTTCTTTAGGCATTCGAGGAAGCAAACCTGAAGCTTCTATAACTTACCGACTAAGCAGGCTTTTTAGTGAATTCAGCAGCACATACTACCAGCACTAATCCAAGCACAAGTCATTAAACTAGTCAGGCACAATGTTTAGTGGATACAGAGGTGGACAGATAGTGTTTGACTCCTTGCAGCAGTGTGAGTACGTGTATATGCATGAGTCTGTATGCGAGTAATTTAGTCTAGTTCTCCTGCGAAATCACACAAGGTATTTGTGAGACTGTATGAGACTTTTCAGCCCCTTCTTCCAGTCATTCTATGGCTTAAGAAAACTTCCAAGTTTCTAGACTCTGTTAAGAAGCTTTATTCAAAACTCACAGAATCCATTAGGAATCTTTCCATTATTTCAGGAGGAGCTAGACTGGGCTCTTATATTTAAAACTGGCTATCTAGGCTTTGTTCCTTGCAGTTTGCAAAATTTCTGGGAGACTGTTGGCACTCAGTTTCTCTCTTCTGTCTCCACATATGTAAAATGAGAATGACAACTTTACCTCAGAGGAATGTTGCAAAGCTTCACTTATAAACAGATTGGCATACTTCGACGAAGTTGCTCAACTAACGAGAAGTTTTCTGATTGATGGGCGTCTCTTGGGAGGTCATAAAAACAAAACAAAAACTGTATAATTGAGTTTTTGGAAATAATATCTTTTGGCTTACAAGAGCCTACTCTTATGCAAGATGACTACTGCCATCTTTTTTCTGTCTCTTATCACCTAGAATGTCTTTCCAAATCTAACCCTGTCAAATTAGTGGCTAAATACCAAAGCCAAGGCATAAACCTCACACCTGAAATGTCCAGATGAAAGAATAGAAAGCTTAAGGTATAGTGAATAATAAGAAAATTACTTTTAATTTTTTTTCCCTTTAAGCCCTTAGCTGGCTCAATGTAAATAAAGTAACTATGAAACAACTAGTGAAAATTAGACTGCATTTTATTTTGTGAAGAACACTGGAAAGTTGGCAAGAGGTAAGATTTTGCAGTGAAATAGGGAGGTGAACAAGTTGTAAATGACTCTAATATCTTCCAGATGGCATATTTTACTTGGGAACTGAGTTTAGAGTAATTAGAGGCATGTGAATTTCCTATAAATACTGAACTTCACCAGTTTGACACTAGAAAGCTCCTTCGTCTCTGAAGTCTTTAAACTGCTAAGTGTTTCTTTTTCCCCCCACTTAAAGTGGAAGTTATGGATTTGTAAATTTGTCTTATTTGACAGACAGAAACCTTTTTCCATGAAAAGATAGCATTTTTCTCTGCCAGAAAGTTATGAACTGAAGTTCCTCAGTGAAGAGGTTTAAAATTGAATGTTTCTTCCCAGAACAGTTTTCATTTTTATATACTGGGATCATTATATTATAATTTATTACAGTATGTGGCAAACAGTGAAATCAGTGGAGTTTGCCCTGACTTCAAGATCAGATCTTTTCATTGGTAAAATGATTTTTGCAGATAGATATGCTGAAGACCTTAGCAGATGAATTTTGCTTTTACTTCCCCTAGGACATTACAATACTAAAATGGCAAAAACGGTCCCTGTTCCTCTTCGTTTTCTGTATGACGTTGTTACATTCATTCGCAGAATGAATCTTGGTGCTCACATCTCTGTTGAAGAAATTTCCAGGTTTTATTTGGTATAAATCAAATAGAACTAAATAAATACAAGGTAAAATATTCTGTCACCACTTGCACCCTCTTTAGCCATATATCAGTGTAAACTGGCTTGGATCCATTGACATATAAAGGGACTAATCTCATTTGCAGCAGCTAAAGATCTGTCTACTGTTCTCAGTGGAGCTGTATAGATAAAAGTGCAGATATAATCTTGCTTATTTCGTTCAGATCTTCAGTTCTGCCAGTTCCAGGTATTCAAAGGCATGAGCCAAACAACCAGAAGCGTGTGATAAGATGAAGGATAATCAGATTTTAAAATAGTAGTGATTCTTTTTATTACTTCTGGGGTTTGAACTTTTATTGGTTAAGGTATGTTGTATTTCAGATTCCTCTGTTCAGCAGAGAATTAAAAGCTTAATTTTAAAATGAAAGGGCAAATCCCAAAGCATTAGATGATTCCAGAAACCAGTGTAATAACAAAACTGTTGCTAACATTAGTCACAATCGAACTGTTACAGTGGGTAACTGTAGATCTTCATCAATGTCTTTGTTACGTCTTTTCTCTTTTTCACTACAACATTGTCTTGCAGTAAAATAGACCCTCACTAGTTCATTCTTAATGGAGACCCACTGTCAGTTAATGGCATTAGTAAATTACTGAACAGTGGCCAAATCCCAATGGCCTTATTCCCAGAAATCTCTTAGGTTGACAGGACCTTTGTATGAGTAACTTCAGTGAATTTTGGCCCTGGGTGAAGACCATAAAAACACCAACTCACAAAAGACCAATGGAAACAAAGGCCCCCCAAACTGACAGGGATTTCAGTAATTTACAAATCGTTAATCGATTGCAAATTGCGTATTTAAATATCCAGCACTTGAGAGAACTGTAGGATTTGGATGATATGTTGTCTCTCTCAGGGGGCTTCATCCGTAACCATGAATCCAGTACAGGCAAAACCAGTTTAAAAGCCTCCTTCCATGGGCACTCGCTCCCGCCTCCCCCTTTCTCACAGTGTTTGCACAGCCTGGCTGGTGCTAATTCAACTGTACGTGTGTCCACACCCGGAGAAATGATCTGTTGGGCTTTTTAATAGATTTGGGAGAGAGCGAGCACAAGGAAGAAAGAAAGAAGGAAGGAAAGAATAAAAAAAAAAGTCACATCTCATCAAAGACATGTCCACACCAAAAGTTGACTTGGCACGATGGAGGAAGACTTCTCTGTTGGGAAGAAAATGGTGTGTGATGGGAGCAAGCAGCCAGGCAGGAATGCACCATGCGGGACCCCATGGCACCAAGCACACTGGGAACGGGCTAAAAAGGAAAAAATATCCTGCAGTTCCCTGCAGTTCCTGTGCATCCCGGTACTTGGGAAGTGCTCATGCCTGTTTAGGCCTGGTGGCCAGCTGCAGACACAGCAGTCACACTGGGTCCTTTAAGCACCATGTGCTGCTTTAACCTCCATCAAGATGTGTTTTGAGGCCCATGCATGAGGATACCTGCATGGACAGTCCCAGCTGCCAGGGAAGGCTGATGTGTCTCCGTGGGAGGGGGTTGCCCCTCCAACACCCGCGAGATGGGTGACCTTGCCTGTGTAGGGCACAGGAGGCCCCAGAGAGCAGCCAGGCTGCACGAAGGCTTGGATGGAGAGCAACCCGACAGATGCTGAGGTTACAGGCAGAAAAACAGCCCATTCGGGGCTGTGCTTAATTCGTTATTTTTAACACCGTGTACTTATTTTTCTTGTTGCTAATAAACTGGGATTAAGGTTGGTGTCCCTCGAGTGCCTGCAGTTCTTAAGCTTTTAGCTCTGGGATACAGATTGCCTTGTGCCACAAGCACTGCAGTAAATCCCACACCGCTAACCCTCAGTCACTAATGGGGCACAAATCCAGGGCATAGAACAACTCGAAACTCTTTATTTAGATTTCCTCTTGTAATGCCTTCTGTTCAGCTAAAATGGAGCCTTGTGAGGAATTAAAAAAAAAAAAATCTTTATAAAATAAAGGCAGAAGAAAGATACATACTAAGAAGAAAATTCTCAGAACCAAAGGTAGTCTGACCAGGATGGATAATTTGTGTTGGGGAGAGATTAGCAGCTTGGTGGAAGTGAAATCAGAGTGATAAAAGAAAGAGAGAGGTGGAAAATCTTTTCATTCTCACAGGTGAATAACCAAAATACTCATAACCACCCTATAGATGCATATCATAGTAGGCTGCAGAAAAATATGGCATATTCAGATGTAAATTATATTTGTATACGCTTCACTGGTTGTTTCATAAGGTAAAATGGCAGATATTTTGATTTCAGCTCAGTTCTGCAAATGTCTTGGGAAGGAATTTTTTTAGGCAACAGGCATAAGATCTCACTGCCCTAATAGTAGGAAAACGTGTAGAAGCAGAGCGCAGCTTGGCAGAGTGGCTGGCTTCAGCAGCAGGCAGGGCTTTCCAGCACTTTCACTTCACTTTCTGCAGTACAAGGTGCCATGGTGCACTTCAGGGGTCGCCAGCATGTTCAGAACTGAAACCAGACTTAAGCACTGTTATCACCTACTAGAAACTGCAAATAGAAAATTCACCAAAACCTGTATTCTGCAGCTGTTTATGTTTTTCATTGCCTGGTGCTCTTTTTATAGGTATTGCTTTGTCTTTTCCTTGGACCCATAACTTATGCTTTCCGAAAAAAAAGAGCAAGTTTTTTGTAATTCCATCAAGAATTTGTAGAGGAATTCTAGATTCCCTCATCTTTCCAGTGAGAGTGTGTCCCAGACATTGTATTACTGATCCGTAAAATTAGGACCATCTAGTAATGGCGTGCTCAGGCAGCGGCTGGGAGGAGCGGGGGGAGCGGGGGAGCTCCGCAGTGCATTTCAGCAGGCTCCCACTCGAGAGCCACGCGCGGCCCTCGCACACCACAGAGGATGCAAACAGAAAGCAAACAAAAATGAGATATCGAGAAAGACCCAGGCAAGCAAAAAGGGAATGCTTTTTGCATCATGGCATAGTGGCTCCATGAATACGTTCACTGATTACCTCCTGTTCTAGGTAGGCATCTCCTGTTTCCGCACATGAACTCATGCTCTCATCTTTCACCTGAAACTACACTCCGTGGTTAGCACCATGTTTATATTTACATCTATGTGCCATAAACCCTAAAGGACTATAACATTACAAGAAATATTTGCCACACCATTGGCAGCAGTAACTGAGCGAAGAATTGCCAAGTGGGAAATCCAAATTTGCAAACTCAGTATTCTGGGCTGCGCGCCAATACTGTCTGGGCGCTGCGGAGGTGACACATTCAGTCTCCTCACAGGGATGCCAATGTGCCAACTGCATCCCTGGCACAGCATCTTCTCCTGACAAACTTATGGAGAAGAACTGCTACCACGTCCAGAGGGAGATGCAAGCTGCTTTCTGAGCTTCCTTGGCAGCAACTCCATTTTCAAGTTGTGACTGTACTTTCTCCTATTTACAAGAACAGTTGTTTGTGATACACTGTGGTCTCTGGTAGGATTTTGAAAAGTGCAAAAATGACAGCAGGACATTGGCTTCCAAGTATAAACTAGTAAAATCCAAAGTAATTTCATTTCCCTAAGAAAAAAACAGTACAGGTACTCACTCACAGCAGCCCAGATATCAGATGTTGCCACCGGTGTGGGACAATCCAGCTCTTTGTTAGCTGCCAGGTGAAAGACATGGAATATGAAGGTTGCAGGGCTGATCTCTAAAGTTTTCCCTTTTCAAGTCATACTTTGTACCTATTGTCTTACAGCTAAACTTCTTTTATGTCTGTAGGTAATTTTTCAAAGCAAAGAAAAAAATTGAAAAATCCTCCAGTCTTCTACAGGGCTGCATGACCTATAACTTGCAAAATCCATTAGAAGACAGCCTTTTAGTAGCCAAATTGTGTCATTTACAATTGCACAGCAGCCAGAAAGAGCACCATAAATTGCAATTCTGACACTATAAGGGACAAAGGAAAGGTGAGGGCAGGCTATCGCTATAAAGGAGGAAACCTAAGAGGCTGATAGAATTTAATTTGAATGTTTTTCGCCAAATGGACTTCATATAATAGCAAAATTGGTACTTACAGGTTAATTATTTGTTTGGCTGTGTACAAAAGACTTAGTAAGACTACAGAAGGTTGTTTATTTTTAAGGTGTCCAGAGTAAAAATACTGAATTCAAACATTTTGGGTTTTTTTCCTTCTTTATACATGAAGTAAAAAGGCATGTAGCTTAGCATTTTTAGTTAAAATTTTTCATATTATTTAATAATTCAGAAATAAGGTTCTTCTTGATATTCATTTGAGAAATTATCTGCTATTGAGGCTTGAACAGTGAATGGTGCCTGGGAAACTGGTGAAATAATGTCATCATGGAAAGAAGAGCAAAGACTGTCACTCAGATGCTGTGGTTTTATGTGGTTACTCTTTAACGAGCAGTTAATTATTCAGATAAAAGTTGCATTGTTAAAAATTTCTTCCCTAAAACATTCATTTCTTCCCTAAAGTATAAAAACTAGCAGCCTGCATTCCTGAGTACTTCCAGTAGGGTTTGCAGGGAACCTAGAGCTGGTATTCTTAAGGATATTTCTAAAGGGAAAAACAAAATCAGAAAACAAACAAAAAAGCCCAATTCTGAGGTTGTTTTACAGCTGTACTCACAACTTTCAAATCCTGTTATACATATATCATAAAGAAATTACAGAAAGATGTCTCATTTAAAAAAAAATGCAGGCTACTTAAAGCATCTGTAAAATTATCTCAGAAATGAACATTTCCGTTTGTGTTTCTACCAATCTGAAATGGGACAGTGAAGCTAACTAGCTGAGCAATTGCTACTGGAAAAATCAAATACATAAGAGGAAATGCAGTTAACACAATATTTCACATATGTTAATGCTTACAGTTCCATCAGTGTCAGCTTTATTTTCTACTTGATATACACCAAAGCTGGCACAGAATTTTAACTGATGAGGTAATGTCATTTTTAATTTAAGGAGACTTAAGCCGTCCACTTTAACTAGTGATATCATCTTTGCAGTTGTCTCACGGGGCTTCATGTAAACATAAGTAATGTGCCCTGGACGTTTTGGAACAGGGTTGTTAAAAATGACATTGGTCATCATGAAGACATTTTTTTCCTTTGATCTCTTTAAAAATGTCAGGCACGCTTTATTGTCCTGTCACTTTTAGCTCTTCCTTGTATATTAATATGCTTAGAACATTTCAGTGAACATAACAGTAGAATAAAGGTCTAAACAAATTAATGGCAACATTTTAATGTCAGTCGTGGTAGCATAACTAAAAGTAAATGAGATTGTCTGGCTTAACAGCAACTTGTTAAATAAAATGGCAGCAGGGCTGAGACACAAAGACGCAGGGGCAGAGAAATGCCTTTCGCCGCAGTCCGAAAGGGGCCCAGAGTGCAATCCAGGTTCCAAATGCCACCACCTTTTAGGAAAAGATTAAACTGATTCTACAAATTGCGTCTGCTCCTTCTTCCCGTCCAGGGTCGAGTGAAATCATCTGCTAATAAAACTTAAAAGCAGACCTGTCTCCGCATCTGCAGCTTCTGCCTCCCCGTGGCTTTTATTCTCATTTGTATTCTCTCGGCTGGCTGGGTGCACCGGGAGAGCTGCTGGGCTCTCCTCCGCCCGCTGAAAGAAACCCGCCAGACCAAGCCCTGCACGTCGGCACCTCTGGTGACAGGGCTGAGGAACCCCAACACGACTGCTGCTCCCGGGCAGACCTCTACTACCAATCATTATTGCATTATTATATGCTTTCCCTTATAAAGTCCTTAGGAATGAAGCAAGTAACCAGGGGAGGATTTAGGCCAGCCTGTTCAGTAATCCTGTGCTCTACAAGTATGAATATTATAACGTGCACTTCTTGATTCAAATACCTAAGCAAAGATGATTTGTAACGAAACAAGTTTTGTCTGAGAAAAAACAAGTACTGTGACTGACGTGTGGATTTTGTGATTTGCTCAAAACTATTTGTCCAGCTAACAAGGAAAATAACAGATTTTTCTACCACTGATCTGAAACATGGTGGAGTTTTAAGCAAAATCTAATGCTTAGGGATTTATTTATTATTCTGTGGACATATGTTTGGAGGACAGCATATGGAAATCAAAGTATTGTTCATAAAGAGCTCCAGCCAAAAAGACATTTTTGAATTCATAACAGAACTTCACAGTTTGAAAAGAATGCTATGCATTATGTATTGATAACAACACTACACAGACAAAGGAACACAATTTAATAATACAGAATTGTGCTCATGAGATTTCCTTTTTTTTTGTTAATTGGTTACTTTAGCTGACATTGTCTGCAAGCATAATGGACACCATTCTTCCTAATAGTTCCATGTTGCCAGATGATGTCTACAGACATAATGTAGTCCATTTTAATTATTTCATTTTGCTTACATCTTTCAGCATAATGCATTTTCCAAGCAAGCTAGCATTTTTCTTGATTATCCATGTTGTGTTATGGTTTCTAAATTAATTAGGTCTCCTTCTTTCCTGGAAGTTAAAAGTTTCTTCCTTCCATTTATCTACCAGGTATGATTATGTTGAAGTGATTGATGGAGATAATGCTGAAGGACGCTTGTGGGGAAAGTACTGTGGAAAAATTGCTCCCCCTCCTTTAGTGTCTTCGGGACCATATCTTTTTATTAAATTTGTTTCTGACTATGAGACACACGGAGCAGGATTTTCTATCCGCTACGAAGTTTTCAAAAGAGGTGAGAAACAATTCATTGTTATATAGCTCATAACCTGTGATTGTTTTGCTTTCATCCACCATAATTCTTTGGGATGGAGGGAATACATGAAAATGCTTGAAAGAGAAAAATGTATTACCCTTGTCATTCTAAGGTGGGGCATGTATTCAATGGGTGTAAATCATTATGAATCAAATGGGTCAGCTGCATCTGAGATTTGACTCCTCTGGGTGTAATGTGATAGTCTTCATCAGCTGTTTGTTTCGACCTTCTTAAAACCATTAGCTTTCTTCCTTTCTTTTTTTTTTTTTTTTTTTTTTTTTTGTGATAATAACTACTGTTTGATTTACAATGTTTCTGCCTTAACAGCACTCTAACCTTCTGAGTCCCTGACTTACTTTGGTTAGTGTTTTGTTCTGCATTCCCAAGAGATGGCTGTGGGCTCAGAAGGGACCAGAGTACACATGGGCAGCAGATGATGGGGTTTTTTTTGCTTTCACAAATCATGTTTGGGAGGTAAAGGAGATGAGAAGCTCACACTGTTCACAGGCATGACTTGCTGGATGCTTGTGCCAGGAATTCAGTGCCGGTGAGCGCAGATAGCTGTATGGAGCACAGAGAGAGCCCAGAGAAACAAACAGTCCAGAATTAACCAGATCTATAGGCAGTCCCTCTTTGGTAACTGCCTTTCTGAGACAGTATCTAGAAGGGGAGTAAGATCATTATTTTGGCATACACCTTCCCTATAGCTGGATGGAGATAAATAATTCATATATTCTGTGCCTGAAGAATACAGGACCAAAACTCATAATATATAAAAAGACAATAAGCTTAACTTTATAGAAAAAAAAAAATACTGACTTCAACATCAATGTTTAGGGTCATATTTACAGAAGCAGCTCAGAACTCTAGATTTCCAATGCACACCACTCCCAGACAGTGCCCCATGTTCAGAACCAGTTCAAGTCCCTTGTACGCACCTAAACCAGAGCCAGATTGTCAGCTGCGTTCAGCACACGCGCTTGGTGGCAGCTGTACTGTTAATGAGGAGAAGCACAGTAGTGAAGCCTCTTTTCTCTTGCATGTTATTGCTGCTCTGCTCAGTGCTAATTGGGGCCACAGACCTCTTGTTCACCATCTTCCCTGTCTGTAAATCCACTCTTGGCTCCCAGAAATTCTTTTGGTGACCTTCAGGGTCACTTTTTTGGAAGAACTCAGCATCCAAATGACACCAAGCTTTCCTGAAAAAATATCTCTATTTATTTTGGTGTCTTTAGGAGGCTAAACTCTTGAAACTGTGTCCTGAAGTTTCTCAGTGCTTACATATACAGTACCATCTTTTGTAAGGCTGAAACACGAGAACAAGTGAAAGAATGACCTGTGAAACAATCTATTTTAGCAACTGAGTGTTTTCAAGAAAAAAGCTTTTATTTATTTCCTAATAGTGTAGAGGCAACTCAGAGCTCTGACAGGAACGCTGTGTTTATTTCCTTGTGTGGTCATTTACATCTCTCAGTGATACACATTAACCATGTTAAGATGGCATTAGGAATGGGATTTTACATGCACAGAAGTCAGGAAACTCAAAATTATGGCTCCCAGAGCAACTTTAACTCTAGTTCATTCCGCATAAACTGTATATTAAGGCAGGAAAGTTATCACCAGGTACAGTGTTAGAAATGCTATGTTTACACAAAGGATACAACTTATAGTTGCTGTGGGAACCTAGCCCTTTTTGAGTTAATGCATATAAGCTATTCCAAATTTACATTTTAATTTCTGTACTGAATAAAGCTGACCAGTTTACCCTGTTACACAGCTGAAGATCAGTTGCTCACACCAGACTAATACGCTTCATTTTAGCATATTCACAATTTAGCTCATCATTTTCCAGGTATGAGAAGTATTAAAATGATCCCAAGTCTAAGGTCCTGTGGTACTGACCTGAAGGCTGATCTGAATTCCAGCACACAGTATATTTTTGCTCATTATTCCTGTGAGAGCATCCTTAGTTTTTGAAAAAAAACCCTGCATTACGCTACCTGTATCCTAAGCTGAATTCTAAACCTGATGCTTAAAATGCCACATGCCATGGAAATTGTAAGGAGAGAACAGCACACATAACAACTGTGATAAATGTAGCATAGGTTTTGAGAGTAGGAGATGCTTTTACTTCTCATCCAACTCCTTAGCCAAAAAGACACTGAAGAAGTTGAATTCCAGACTAAAACATGACACCCATATTGCCCAATGTTTGGCCCATCTGAAATGTTCATCGTTTTGGCTCTGGCAGCCAACCTGTCTTAGGATGGATGAGTAGCCTATTCACTAGAAGAGGATCTATACCGTTCACATTCAACATTCCTAACTTTAGTGGATAAATTTATGGTGTAAACTGAAAGAAAGGGCAGTGTCAACCAGGAAGGCAAATGATTTTCTGGCTCAGCGACACCAGCAGAAAACAGTGTCATCTCTTTCTCTTTCTTTGCTCTCTCTTTTGCCTCCTCTCTTTCCTCCAGCTCAACTCTCTTCCTTTATTTCATACACATGCACACATGTAGTTTCTCCACCTCGGAAGTACCTAGTCTGTGCAGTCGCTGCTAGAACCTTTTCTGACAGTTTTCCATGAACATTGCCCCATGGCGTTCCTCATAGACTCAGTGTTGATTTAATTCCTGGAGTGCCTACACAGTGTCAATAAAGGGTCAAAATCTGTGGAGGGCACTCCAGTGAGGCAGCTCTTCTGAAAACAGTTTTTGTTTCTTGCACCAGATTGACTTGAACATGTTTAAAATAAAGCAAGCTGGTGTTGAGATACCATGTGTGAGTGTAAGGAGCCTGACGATCGTGCACTCACAGAGCCAGGATCTGGCTGTATTTAATAAAGCAATAATGATTCTGGCTTACATTTTATATTGCATCTTTTATTGGATTCCAAGAGGAGTACAGAGCACTTTATGCTATGAATGGCATAGCAAAGCTATTTTATCCTGGAACAGCAGCTACTGGTGGGAGTGAGGAGCAACAATCAGAATATAACCCTCCTATACATGACAAGGAGACAAGGGAATGACAGGGAGAGAAGAGAAATATCCCACTAATGTGTAAGGGGGTGATTTAATTATAGGCAAAATGTAATTTCCCAAATTGGAATGGCTCAGGTTACATGAGCATTAATATCTACATCTTCCAAAATATGCCATGAAGTGCTCTGAATATTGATGTGATAGCTCAAGCATTTCCTATCAGTGTCTGTTGAAGGACAAAAATACCTGAACCAACTAAATTCGTTTAGACCTCTCTCTTGCATGCTGAATTTAGCTGGGAGGTGGCCAAATCTGTGGGGGGTAATATGTTTGGCATGTTCACAAGGAAAACATTTTCTATGGTGAAATAAGAGTATTCATATATGCAACAAGCCAGATTGTTTTCCTTCAGTGATCTGTGTTAAGCATTGGAAATCTTCTAAGGTCCCTGACTGCAGTCTCTAAGGATGCTGGACAACCTCATCCGTATTGAAACCTGACACACACTCATCCTCCGGCACAACCCGTTGCAACCAGACCCTGTCACCTGTGTCCTGCCTATACTCCATGTCCAAAAACCTTCATCTGAGTCATCCTACCCAAACTCCCCAGGCCAGCTGCTATCCACCAGTGCCCCAAATCTTGTCAATCACTTTCCATTAAATTGAGAGTGTCAAAAGTCAGAGAGAGAGGGGTACCTGTGCTGACCCTGTGGGAGGATGTGTGGGTAGTGCCTGCGGCTGCCTCTGAGCACACCTGCAGACGTGGGATCCACAGAGACGATTCCTAAGGGACCTAAATAAAGGAGAAATGTGATCTGTCAACAAGAAAGGAACTCCAGTTTAGTCCCCTGTATTCACAAAGGCAAATCTAGTGATCTGGCCTTTTATACCCTTACATCTTTACTGCCACTTTCCTGCTCCACCAAAAAGCAGTGTTTGGAGCATCCCATTATGCCATGGCGGGGACACTGGGGAAAGCTGGTGTGTCAACATTGACATTAGGTGACTTCTAGCAACACTGCCTGTAATCGCACAGTTTATCATGCCTGCACTAACAGCAACATTTTACTGGTGCACCTGTGTCAACACCACTCAGAATGAGTCACTCACCCTTGGTACATGTACGAATTACCTTTCACATTTAGTTTGTCAAGGAGGCATAGGTCACATCTGGCAGAGTTACTGAGTCAGTGCTCCAGGAATCTGAAACCACTACTCCCTCTACTGAATTCACTCACCCGCTTTCGTAAAAAATTCTATTTCACCAATAAAAGCCTGTCAGCCATAAGATTTAAAGATTTGAGCTTGAAGGGGCTATAATTATTTCTCTAGGGCTCTGTCGAGATTTCTGCAGCTTACACTTTCATTGTTCCCACATGACTTTGTATTTGTCATAATTTTTTCTAGAGCTGGTACAAGTTTTCATATTGTTCCATACAAATTGAAAATTGGAGATCAGACAGTATATGCGAATTGCGCTTTAAAACCTGACTATCAATAATAGGAACAAGCTGGCTGAATGATTAATACAGCGATTAAAATGAGGTGTTTCATTGAAAAGCCACCTTTGCTGCTGGAGAGACAATACAACCTAATTTGTTTTCCAGTTAGCTACTTTGCATAGTGTTAACCCAGGTGATTTTTCTCTTTCTCTTACAGGACCTGAATGTTCCAGAAACTTTACTTCATCAAGTGGAGTGATAAAGTCCCCTGGATTCCCTGAAAAATATCCCAATAGCCTTGAATGCACTTATATTATCTTTGCACCAAAGATGTCAGAGATTATACTGGAATTTGAAAGCTTTGAGCTAGAACCTGATTCAAATACTCCAGGGGGAGCCTTCTGTCGCTATGACCGATTGGAAATCTGGGATGGATTCCCTGATGGTAAGAGAAAAATGGACTGTGATATGCATAACCATTACTCTGAAGTGGGCTGCAGAAGGCATATTCTCATTTTTTTAAATGTCATGGTAGAGAGATCCTTGCTTGATTTATGTGAAAAGAGTTAAATTAAAGAGAAATGGGGAAAATGCTCTGTAAATTCATTCGGTAAAGCATATCACAGTATGAATGATTTTTTTTTTTATGAAATATGTTTAATTTTTAACAGTTGGCTTGAGGAAAACCTCTATTTTTAGAGGGAATAAGTGATGGGCCTCCTACACTAAAAAAAATTAAATATGAAGCCTTATAATGGGTCCCCAAACTTCCACAGCTAACATGAGTATTGTCCAGAAATTTCCAACAACTTGCACAAACTGGACTTCAGGTACTAACCCTACAGCTTGAGGAGGAACCAGGGTACAGACCAGCTGTCAAAGCAGAGAATTTCTTTGCCAGAGAAAAAAAACGTGGTGTCCATAGAATTGAAATCACAGTGACTAAATGATTACCCAGGTTAGTAAACAGTCGTTGAGTTATTCATTCAGGTAGCTTCGATGATCAGGCACTGCAGGGTTCCTACACGATAGCGCTCTCTCTTCCAGCAGTATAAGCAAATCCAAATGTTTTAGCTCAATTTGTTAATTATTATTAGCTGGGCATATGTGTCAGGGTGGGTGTGTTGGGTACCCTTCTGGAACTTACTTCTCTGCCATCCCAGTAATTTTCCACTTAGTTGTTGACCACACTTGACCTTGTGCAAATTCACTAAGTGCATAGCTAGATATTAGCTAAGCCTATAGAGCCAGTGAGCCCTCATTTCACCCTCTGCCCAATCTCATATGCCTGCTTTACACTGAGATTGATAAACAAAATAGCTGCATGATTTCCCTATGTTTTTTCATGTATGGCAATGGGTTCTCAAGACCCTGGTCCCCTCTGGGTAGGGCAGCCATGTACCAGCTCTCCAAGGATTCCAGCTCAATAAGCTGTGGCTCCAGCCTAAAAGGGACTGTTCAAGCTGAATGCCTAACCTTTAGGGTGCTCAGATGCCTATATGAACTGTGCAAACAGCTATGTAAAACCGATTGTTTGGTGTGCCTTTTTCACTGTTTCTATGTATGGCATAAGCTGGTAAAGAGAGGCATCTTGAAGCTGTCCTTTTTCTTCTTAATTTTGTAACTTGTAGCAAAATTCAATGACTGAGAATTTATGTTGTATGTGTTGGGCACTAATTACAACTATTTCAGTTTTCCACTGGTGTGATAATCCATATTAATAGATATTTTCCTTGCTTTTATGAACAGAAGTGGGAGTTTCTGCAAACTGCTAATCCTACATTAATATTTCATTTAAATGAAAACATATAACTTGAGGAACATATCTTCATAACACATTTAAACTTGCCTGTTTTCCTACATAAATCCACAATATAATTTTAATTAAAGCTTTTATTGATGCTGCAGTAAATAGGTATGTGCTTTTTAACGTATATTTGGTTTTCCTTTTTGTTTTATGCTTAATGGGTTTATCATGGCTCTTTTCAATCCACTCCAATAAATAGTGAAGAAAGAGCCATAACAGTAGCTGAAAGACTATTTAGTATTTAATGCCTCAGTTAGGAAAACTGTATTGTAACACTACAATAATGATGTCTGGAACATTTAATAATAGGTTTATTTGTATATAGGCCAAATCTTTCCAAGCTGAATTCCTGTAGAACTTGCATTTAAACTGACATGTGAAAAGATGATCCAATCAATCAATTTATGTGTAATATTACCAAGAAGAAATGCATTATTGTTAGTGTCAGAGGGTTTCAAAGCGTTAATTTCCTGGTTCAAGAAAGTGTATAAGCCCTACTGAAGAGCAATTAACAGGCATTATCAGCCTTCCAATTCCCTCACAAACTAACTAAACCTAAAATGAACCTGACATCCAATAAGGATATTTACATGTTTGTAAATATTCCACTGAATTTGTATACTAGAAGGAAGTGTTTCCTTAGATACAAACTATTGGAGGTTGTGGCTGTTGTAGGGAAACATTTGCTGCATCATTTCACTGTCAGAAGATCCTTAGCCAGCAGTCAGTCTCTCTTGTTTAGCTTAACACAACAAAGGCAGAGAGGACATGATTGCTTCTCTGTAAATGCATGACAGGATAAATCCCTGGGAGGAAGAAGAACTATTTTAACTGAAGAGCAAAGCTGACACAGGAAACCACTGGCCACAAACTGAAGATAGAAATGAAAAGTTTCTAGGTATCAAAAAGAGAGCATCCAGATAATCTTGCAAAAAAAAATAAAACGGGCAGCTTGGACACAGCCATCCTGCTTCAGAGGAAAGAGCCCTGTGGGAGCGAGCTGTGTCACACTGTCAGTCTAGTCCCAGGAACAGCCCCTGGCCAGTGGCTGCGGGTCTGGAGGATGGTCCCTGGCCTGCACTGTTTAGTAATGCAGACGTAGCCATAAAAAAGTAAGCTATTTTGCTTTGTTGTACTGCATTGCTGCTCACGTGCCCAGTTGTGTTAGAGGTTAAAGCCCCCGTGCACTAATCCAGTAGAAAGATTTTTTTATGTGTTTGGAAAAAAATGTATATCCTTCAGTTCAAATCCCTGTCCCACAGCAACACAGCTTTGGTTTGCAAGGATGATGGTAGTATTTTAATAGGACACAGAGAACAGTTTGATGGAAAATAGTTGGGGCCACAACCAGGGCAGAATTCAATGGACAAGCCCCTGAACATGCTGCTCTCACCCAGCTCTGGAAACCAGGCATCAGTGTTTGAGCCGGGCACTCTCAGCCCCTCCGTTTTCAGCAGAGAACAGCACTCGGCTCTGATCTGTCGCAGACATCTACTTCAGAGTGCAGTTAATGGGCCTCTGAAGGTTCTTATCTCATTGACTGCACTGGGAGCTATGGATCACTAACTCAGACGTAAACTTTAGATACCTAAGTTAGAGCACATGAAGCCCAACATAAGTGGAAAATGTTTTCACTGTAAAATTTGATCAGCTACAGTCACTAGAGACTGGCAGCAAATGACTGCTGTTTTCTACAGTTGTGATTTTTTTTCCCTCCTCCCCCCAAAAAAGCAGGAAAACAAGAGAAATGTTCTCTTAAACAAATTTTCACAATGATATTTAAAAGGATATGTCAAATCAGTATGCTTCCATTTACATTTTGCTTCTAGGTAATTGCTGTTTTTCTGATGGAAAACAATTTTCTGTTAGACAATTTGCCAGCAACTGTAACAGTCATTCACAAAGGCGTTAATCCTGAAATGTTCTGTCATTATTATGAAGTCCTCAGCCTACCTGGTTGTCCTTTTAATAGACTGAATCTGGCAAGTGCTGAGTACTTGCATCTTGATTCTGCAAAACAAGGGCTTATCCTTGAAGTATGTGAGCAGTTACATTGACTTCAAAAGGAATTTACCAAGGACACTTATGGGTCTGAAGTTAAACACTAGTGTAAGTGTTTTGCTGTTTCAGGAGGGGAATGGTAGGCATTCAGGAATGCCTCAAACCTGGTATTTTATTTTCCCTTTGGACACCCTTTGGTCTCTTCTTTAAAACAAAGCAATAAGTGAAGCAAACGCTGTTGGAGAATATTTGGGAACTACAGACACGTTGCAAACATTGTGCAGAAAATGGACCACAGTTTGAAGGAGATAACAGGTGGAGTTAGAGCAGGAGACTGAGTAGATCACAGAATAGAAATATGTGATTTTGCATGAATAAACTAGACACCAAAAATATCCTTGCCCAAGGCACAAACATACCTCAGCCAGCCTCAGCTGAGAAGAGTCCATTGATGACTTTGAAGAAAAATAGCCCACTCAAAACCAGGACTAGCTTAAGTGATGAATTGCACATATTCATCATGCAGCTCTCTTTGAAGCTCTATAGACTGTCTACTAGGGGCTCAGAAGTAATTTAAAGAAGTTTACATATGGTTTGAGAACCGCAGGCTAAGCATTGCTGCTTCGGTCAATACCACAAGAGCTTCCACTGAATTACAAAGCAAAACAGAATGCTTTACTTCAGTCGTTAGCATCAGTGCAAATGAAGGTTGCTATTAATCTAGGTGCGTTTCTCCTCTGTTGCAATTGCATTCTACACCCTTGTGAGAAGCTATTAAGATACAGAAGCTCAGTGTAGGTGACTACTGGACTCGGAGGATGGGATTCATTTTTCAGTTCCTTTCTCTTTAGCATCCTATATTGTGTGCAAATGTTTTGTCAATAGCAATCACACTGCTGTGAAAATACTGTCCACAGCACACCAACATACTTTTAAGGACCAGCTTTAAAATTTAGTAAAATGACTAGTTAACATAACATTTCTTGTAATATTTTAGAAGTCTGATGTACCTATACCATTTTTTCTTGCTTGTGTTTGTTGAGGTTTTTTGACTGAATTCCAAAAGCCAACATTTCAACTGGATGTGCCAATGTGTATTTCAATAAGTCTCAAAATTTCCTGTTACAGATACTCTTTGTCCAGAAGGGCAACAGTAGAAAATAAAAGAACAATTAGTAAGGATAAGGTTTCTGTTTAGTCTCAAGCCACCAGCCATATTCTGTATGTTCCACACTCAGATCTGTAAATCTCCAAACATACGTATTAGGAGTAATTAAGGATTTATTCAAATTCTAGAATTAGACTCTGCGTTTTGGGAATAGCTTGCAAAGCAAGTTTCTTAGTTGCCCTTCCATCTTTTAACTTGAAAGTTACTCAGTTTTCCACTATATCCTGCTATGCCAGTGGAAGGAGGAGCCAAGGTCCCAGAAATAGCTACAGCATGGGCAGTCAAGTGAAGTAGCTGGCTCACCGAGATGCCTCTGTTCTGTGGGTAATGTAGAAGCGTCCTTGACTGAGGACATTTCCAAGTGACTCATATTTGGACTAAACCTTGCTGGGGGATGCTGGCAGAGCGACATGATGGTCTACAGGTAGAGGCTGCAGAGCTTTCTGGGCCTAATGACTTTTCAGCACCTGCCACCCTAAAATTCCCATTTGGAACTGAATATGGTCTATTATGAAAGCCCATCTCAGTTTGTAAGGAAGGGTTAGGAACATGGTTAAAAAAAGCAGTGGCAGAGTCTATCTAAGCAGACAGCAGTATCAGCCCCTGAATGATTGCTCAAATGGTGTTCCCCACACAGCATTTATTTGATGTGGTGACATCTGAAACATTCGTCATTCAAAAGTTTTCAAAACTTGAAAGGAAAAAAGGAGAACCTTGTGTTAGCTATTTATGTAAGAACAAGAATCTCTATTTCATCCAGTTTTGCTCAGATCAATACCCTATTAGCTCAGTAGGCTAAGGTTTACATGTTGTACAAAAAAATTCAATACCTCTTTGTGTCACATTCTGGAAGTTTTTGGCTCTTGCATCTACACAGCTAGCAAAGGGAATTGTACTGTGATAGCAGGGCCAATCTGTGGAAGACTGAAATGCAGAATCACTAAATATGTCTTAAAAATTATAAACCAGTGAGTCATGGGGAATCTTAAAGTCTGTCTGCTTTAAACAAAGTTCTCTTCTGTTTGTCATTTCAAAGAGGCTTCCCTACAGGAAATGGGAGGAGGGAGGCTCAGAGTGCCATAACATGGCTGCCCTTATCCTCCTTATTTTCTTGCAGTTCAGAGCAACATCAGCAGCTATAATGTTGAAAGGCCATCACGGGAAAGAGCAGGATCAGAGCTGCTTGCACACAAAAAGTGCAAAGAAAATGAAAAAAACCTGCAGCAATTGGAGTGGGGGCATTATTTTGTGTTATTAAAAAGCCACTAATGGTAACAGTCTAAAACAGCTTTCTCATTCCAAATAACAAAACTGTAAAGCCTTAATGATTTCTAGGATGAGGAAGAATTCAGCTCATATCCTCCATAGGGTGTTTCATTCTATCAATACTGCATTGACCAACCCCGGTGGAAAAGGGCTGAACTGGCAGGTATTTTAATTGCCATGAGATTGCCAAGGCAACTGAAGCCTAACTATGGCCAGAATACGGATAGAAAAGCACATGCTGGCAGCAAGAGCTATAACATCTGAGCTCCCTCTTTCTGGCAACTCTAGGGCCTTGCAGAAATGTGTAGCTTACATAATAAAGTTATTCCAAGCTGGAACTGTTTTACTTGTTGGAAAATGCCAATAAATGACTACAAAATTATGTTAGCTGAGGATTTTCATTGAACTGTGAATAATTAGGATATATAAACATTTTCTATTTTAAACTGAAAGTGAAATGGACTTCCTAGAGAAATGACAAGGTGTTAATTTAAGCCTGGAAAGCCAGTGGTGTAAGCATTAGAATGACATCTTATGATTATTTCCATGATTGACTCCATGGATGGATTTTAGCATTATCTTTTCTATTGTTTGTAAGCACAGATGTACCACTATTCAACAGCCTGGGGACCTATCTGTAGGGAATGCTCAAGTGCTGGAAGGCCACATATGTTGGTTGTGAATTGAGTAGCTTAATTAAGGAAAAAAGATTATCTCACTGCACAGGAAATCCAGAAAAATATCAGGAACTGGTTTATACATTATTAACACTGAGACAGATCATGTGTGTGTGTTTGTGTATGTGTTCTGTGTCGTGGAGATATACTTAAGGAATCCTTGCTCTTTTGAAAGGATTAAGATTTTCCTCTTGAATTCTTTTACAGTTTTCTTTAATATTGAGCATATGGTCAAAAGATCTGTGAGGGTGTGCTGAAAACCTGAAGAGGAGGGGATAAAGAGTCATTGGTCATAGCCTCAATATGAGCACAAAAATGTTTTTCTAAATTTGCTATAAAATTAACGGATTATCTGCAGCATTGAGCATAAATCCTGGAAGGTGCTGTTTGAACTCCTATTCCCAGACCATCTTATAGACTGGGTGGGCAAATCAGGCCATTCAGATGTCCTTGTCATAAATAGGTGCTTCAGTCACACTTTGGAAAATACTTCTGGTGTGTTATACATGTAATTTTGTGCATCACTGCCCTCTCTGCACACCTTAAAGGACACTTTTTGAAATCCTGGTTCTTTACATTTTCAGAGGTTTATGGATTGCTGTCTGGAACATTTTAGAAGCAAGATTACTAGGGTAGGATAAGCAAATTATTGTTCACCACTAAGTTATTGATGATATTGTGATTTTGAACTGTTGTAGAGGTTCACTATTTCCTGCTGAGGGACTCTCTCTACGTCGCTATTGTAGTGGCATCTATTGTTGTTGTAGAACTGGCAGTTTACTATTGTATCCTGTCTCTTTGCAGTTGGCCCGCACATAGGGCGTTATTGTGGGCAGAACAACCCAGGACGTGTCCGGTCTTCAACAGGGATTCTTTCAATGGCATTTTACACTGACAGTGCAATAGCAAAAGAGGGATTCTCAGCAAACTACAGCGTGTCACAGAGCAGTGTATCAGAAGGTCAGTATTTATCTATCCCGCAGAGCTTCTTGGAAAATATTCTCTGTTATGTCTTCTTGCACACCAGGTGTTGCATGAAACTTTAAAGAAACCTTAAATAAATAAGGTGGTGGGGAAGAGCTGGTTCTGTTTTTCTTTTTTCTTTTTTCTTTTTTTTTAAAAAACAGCTGCCCTTTGAAAAGCAGTGCAAGAAGCAGAATTCTGCTTACAGTTTTATTTTGCAGTATTGCCAGGAAGTTGGGATAATTATTGTGAAAAACTGTGCTGACCAAGGAAACGCAGGAATGCGGAGCAATTGAACACTTGCATTAAAACAATGAAACATGAACAATGAATGCACTATCCAAAGCCTACTTTTATTACGTGGAATAAGCTTTGATGATCAATTTCTTGAATAAAAAGAACACATTTAATATATGTGCTCTTGTTAAACCATTTCATAAGCTATCTAAGCTTTGTTCTCTGTCTCGTATTTTTTCCCAGTTGCCTCATTTTCATACTTACCCTTTGGTCAGAGAATGAAACAAAGTGAGGGAGACGCAGGAAAATAACAGGCTGTGTTACACCATGTCCTTGCAGATTTCCTTGCTTTGCTCAATGATAAAACACACACTTTAAAGCAAACTCTCTCCTTTCCGCAACTTATTGAGTTTTGAGCAGATTCGCTCAGATTTGATGTACTTGTTTAGCCAAAGAAGGAACAAAGGAAAAATGAGTAAACTGAAATTATCCCTGTTACTCCCCTCCCACCTTTCCTTTGCCCCTTGCACCTTTAATAGCTGTCTTGTACGTGCATAGCCAGGAAGAGGGAAGAGGACATACCCCAGCCTCTGCAGATGGGAAGCATCCTCCTTTGTCTCTCTCAGATTGTACCTCCAGCTAGTTTGGTTTCTCCTTATGTAGGTGCTGCTCCTACCCCTTCATTAGCTGGCACAGGCAACGTGGAGGCCCATGTCCCCCACTGCCACAGTCATCCTCCGTGGGCTGTGGAGGCATCATCATACTGGACCCAGAATTAATAATATCTTCTATACTGGGATGTCTTCGGCACTTAAATACAGGACAACAGAACAGGAGAAGTTAGTGTGTGTGAAAGCCCTTTTGGATGATAAGAGCAAACATTTTCTATGGTGCTGGCTTAGACAGAGGAGTGATGTCTCTCACTTAATTTCAGCTACCCTTGCTCTTTGTGTTGTCACTACAGGGAGGGTCACCTCCAAAGGACAACTTAGCCTACTTATTTTAGGCACATGAGGTGTGCCCAGGAGGTACTTGTCCCTCTCAGTAGACTACATGGAAAGCCCATGTCTAGATCAAACTAGACACCTACCTTTTAGATATTTTAATATGACTCCCATCTACCATGTCTGGAGTTCTTTGTAGTAGAAGGTTGTCCTTCTGATTCCAAGCAGGAGTTAATTTATTTACCCTAAAGTAGTTCAGTTTCAGTTCTTCACCCAAGGCTCCTAATATGTTGAAGCAGCACAGAAACAGGGGAAAGGGTGGTATGCCATGGGAAATGCAGTTTGGCAACAAGTTTGATAACTCAGTTATCGGGCACCCAAACTACAACTCCTGTAACGTACTCTGATAGCATTTCTGAATATAAGGTTTTGGATCCCAGATAAAAGGTTTTAAACAATTTTTTTTTCAGAATATTTTAATTTTCATTGAAAAATCAGAACTTTTTCCAACGCATAGATTTCGAATCTTTCAGCTCAGCACCTAACCCTCTGGCAGAGATATGTCGGCTCCAGAGAAAGTGTAATAAAAAAGAGTAGGTACTCAAATGTCAGGGCCTCCACTTCACATACTGGTATTTTACCTTAAACCGCTAACGAAGGAATGCATTATATTAATATACTATGAAGTCCCTGAACAGGAGCAGAGGCATGTGTTATTTTCTCCTGCCCTTGCAATGGGATTGGTAAACTTCTGGCAGAGGGATGCGTGAGCAGCTGGGTGTGAGGTTCTGTCTAAAGCCACCCTCCTTTCTTGCTTTGGTGGGGGTTGGTGACTTTGCTTTTGAAGTGTGAAAGAATTTAGTCTCCGTGCTCTGTCAGCCTTTGAACTCACTACAGTGATTGGGTCATCAATTGATTCTAAATTATCTTGGTAATTTTTGTGTCAACAAAAAGAGATTGGTTGGAGATGATGAACTCATTTAAAACACATTATGTTATAGAAGAGGCGGTAATTCCCTAAGGTCAATATTCTTCTGGCCTGGATTCAAATTTTGTTGTTCTGTTTCTTTCCAGTGTCCAGTATCAAAAGAGAATGGCTCAAGTTTCAATAGTATTTTTAAAACATTTTATACTTTTTGTACCAGAGTAAATAGTTTTAAAATAAAATTATTTTATTCAGTCATCTGGTTTGTCTTTCCTGGCTTTGTGCATAATTATGAGTTGAACATACCTTGTTTTATATTATGAATCCACAGAAGTGCCTGTGCTACCCTAGAAAAGAGAATTCTATTGTCCTATATTGAAATGGCTACAATGCTGGGCTAAAAATATTTGTATAGCATTATTATTGCAGGAATTGCCATGGCAACTCAAATGGCAGCATTAAGAATGACACCATAAGTCCAATACTGCCTCACTGAAAGTTGCTAAAGAATTCAAAGTCACATAAAAATAAATTCTTTAGATATTCATGTTCAAAGCAGGAAACTGTTCTCATTATTCAAAGTCTAAATGAAAAAGCTGGCCGTAATAATGATGGTAATTTATTTTTCTTCAGATTTCCAGTGCATGGAACCACTAGGTATGGAGTCAGGAGAAATTCACTCTGATCAAATCACTGTCTCCTCCCAGTACAGCGCTATCTGGTCTTCAGAAAGGTCTCGGCTAAATTACCCTGAGAATGGATGGACCCCAGGGGAAGATTCTATCAGAGAATGGATACAGGTAAAAAGATAACATTTTAAAGATATTATTAATAATACTCAGTGGAGTTTATTGAATGTGGAAAATGCAAAAGAAATAAAAAAAAATAACACGGTAAAGTACTTCTACATAATCTAAGAATTATTGCAAGTGAATAGCTCACATTCCCTATTAGACACACAAAAAAAGACTGACTCCCAAAGGTATAAAAAAGAAAAGGTCAGGAAGATTAATTCTTCTGCTTCCCACGTCTATTGCTTTTTCAGTCTTCTGGGCACAAATAACAGAGATTTTGGTTTAGTGGAAAAGTCAATATTAGTTTAACATGCACTTAAAGTGGAATGTCCCAGTAAACTGAGCACGTGCTATGTCTCTAGCTGATTACAGTTAAGCATTAATACAGCATGGTGTTTTCATGCACTCAGATTTCACCTCAGAAGACCCATGTCCCTTCTAGAATATGTTACACATGAAATGAGTTCAGTGGTCCCTGTCTAGTGGGTATTCTTCCACATCCTTAAACACAACATTCATTAGCAAGATTGCCCCGGCTTTGCTCTGTTAATACCGGAGAAATCATGCAGACATTTGTCGCCATGAAGAGACTCCTTGAGTTCAGTCAGTCTACCTGGGCTTCTTGTTTGCTATTTGTTATCAGGTCCATAGCTTAACAGCACATGATTCCTGAACAGGTTAAAATTATTCATAGAAATTACTGTATACAAATAGTCTATACTAGCAGGCAAGTATTAATATCATTAGGTGAAAAAAGCACTGATTTGTCTCAATTGTAGGTTGACTTACACTTCTTAGTTGTAACGTAGTTTTTGTTGGCAAAAGCTAAGAGAAAGGCTTGATCATATTAGATCAATATTACTAATATTGAAAACTTGCTCATATATTCAAAACATTCCTTCTGCTTCTGTTGTTTTCTATAGGAAATTACTAACTGACATATAAAACAATGCCTTATTAGCCATCCACACGAATGTTCAGATTGGTGTTTCCTGTGAGGTTTGCTGTCTGCAAGAAAGCTTAAAAACATGTTGAGTAGTAGTTAGTAAAGGGAAGAAAGAGAGGGAAATCTTTCATTTCTGATCCTTGGCACACAATGGGACTCTCAGGTGTCCTGCTTAGGGGCCCCTACACATCCTGAGCTCTTGGCAACTTGGTAATGGTGTGTGATGGACCTAATCAGACTTCAGAGTGGCACAAAAAATCTGTTGATCCTTTTTCCTTACTTAGGAATAAATGTTAAAATCTCCCCAGCCTTATCTAAGTGCAAGGCTTATTATTAATCATTGCCACTTGCAATCCATGGAATGCACATGAAAAAGGATGGAATGCATCAGAATCAAATTCCATGTGTTTCATCTGGTTGGAGGGCCGCCACTTTTTCTTTATTTCCTTCTTTTCTGCTGTCACTTACGCATTTATGACTGGATAATCAAAACAAGAGAGCTAGTCAAATCTCATTCATGTGTTCTGTGTGCTTATTAACTTTATTAAGTTATGATGACTACATACATATATATATACACATAGCTTAATCCTTTCACGTAGAACTAGATCTTTCTGAGAAAAAGTTTCAAAGGACTTTTAACCATTAACTTTTTTAATAACAAACACATAACAGAATCCAAGCTACTTTGGGGTTTGGGCTTAAAGCAGCTTGGGATACCTCCTGCCCATGAATTTCTCAGCCTCTTTTGCCTCCTGCTGTAAACCAGGGTGCTCGGGGGCTTGAGCAACCACAGACCATAGTTTTTAGCAGCTTTACACTGCCTTCAGCTGCCACATCAGCCAAGAAGTTGGTGGTTATTTGTATGCTGTACTGCTCAGACCACAGGTCTCACCTGCTTCACCCAGCCCCTGGTTTGGAAGAGGCAGCATGAACCATTTCCCTGAGCAGTCTAGCCCTAGAGCATCTCTTCCACTGCCCAGGGTCCACACAGAGGGACCAGCATCCCCAAGACAGACTTCATGGCAGAGCAGCTAGGCTGTAGCAGCCTTCACTGCAGAGCTGCGTCTTGTTTGCAAGACTGAGCCTACAAAGTCTTGCTTGAAGATTCATTGCATCAAATAGGCGTGCTTAACACACATTGCAAAAGAACTGTTAATCATTTGTACCACTCAACCTATGTAGCAGAGCAACCAAGGTAGATTGGAGACTGAGTATGCCATCCGCTGGCTTTTCACAAGGTACAACAGTTTAACTCATCTTTGGTTCCGTTTGTGTCAGGAGGATATTAATTCTTATGCTGATTTATTAAGGTTTAATTCAATACTAACATTGCTGATTCAAACCTCCAAATGTGTTCTAAATGCTTTCCTGTTAAACTTAATTGACAATCTTGAGATGGGTGTAAGCACTTCAGATCAGGTGCCTCAGTAACAGGGTCCTTACACTTGTGAACCACTATCTTCTACAAAGGCTCTATGCCATGGGCAGTAAGCACGTTGTGAGTTTTTATCTGGATAAAATATTGAAATCCTGTGTTTCCTCTGTACAAATACTCCCAGGAACAGATGTTCCTCTCCATAAGAGCTTACAGACAAACAATCAAGGACATGCAACTAATGAAATACTCAAATTACGTGTTGAAAAAAAGTCATAATATTTTATAAAAGGAGGAAGACACTTGGATATGAAGGACTGAGGTCACTTTGTTCTGTTTTGTTCTGTATGCTATTGGAAACTAGTAATTTATTTGAAGTATTTGCTTTTATGCAGTATAGCATAAATGGATTTTTGTTGCACGGTGCAAGAACTCTAGAAAATATTTGACAGCAAAAAGCAGTCTGAAGGGTACAGGAATGCTGAACTTGGAACTTTTAAAGTGAAAATTTCTGCCTATATGCCCTTGCCTGAGAGACAAGGATTTTATGTATATCAGTATTCATTAATCTTTTCACAATTGCAGGTTTCCATACCTGCACACACACTGCAGCTGGTTAAGTAGTGATGTCTGCCTTCCAACTGCTAATAGGCCTATGCAACTACGGGATGTATGTGAGATATGTACAGTCATACATGGGCAAAGCAGCTTGAAAATTCAGCTCCAAATACTAATTTCCTTAATGTATCTTTTTTTTTTTTTACTTTTGTATAGGGGAAATATCATAGTTCTCCTTTCCCTTCCTTTTACCCCTCCCTTCAAGGTTAATGTTTTTACTAAGACAAAAGAAACAGAAAACCTCAGTTTATCAGCAAAGGGAGATTTGTATCTATAGAGGACGTCTAGAGGACATGCGATATGATTGTCTCCTTTGAGGTGTTGACGTCTTTCAGAATATTTCGCTGAAAATAATTAGGAAAATAGTGTTGGCTTGTTGTTAGTAATGGATTTGCATGAATTCCATCTGTGGACGTGAAACCCATTCTTCGGTGGAAAAACTAGATTGCTTCTTTGTGGCTGACAAGGTACTAACTCGTCTGAATGCTGCCTGCCTGCTTACCGGGCTCTGCTAAGTGAAAGCTGCCTGTTCCTTTCCTTAGTTGTTTGGAAATAAATGTCAAAGCTTAGATTCAAAATATCCATAGCACAGGCACACCATAAGTCTGCACAGTACTTCCTCCATTTTATTTTTACCCTCAAACACACTTTTGAAAATTGCTCAACTAACTTGAGATTTGGAGTGACTCCATAATCAGAAACAGAGTCACTCCAGATTGAATTTCTTCTTTAAAAACACATTAATAAAGTCTGTGGATTTTCTAATATGAATGGAATAAAGATATGCATGAGACAAGAGCTGCCAAAAATAAGCATGAAGTTAGTTTATTGTCATGTGGGATGTTATTACCTTCTCAACCTTAAGCTCAGCCTACTTGTTTATTACACTTAAATTTCACACAGTTGCCTACACTTCAGTGTGAAATAGCATAATTAAAAATAAAAAATAAAAACAGCCCTTTAATTTAATCAAGAGCAGGGAACTGCCATTGCAACATAAGTCATTGTCCCTCATTAATGTATCCTTTCACAGGAAAAATAGTATACTATTTCCATTTCTGTAATCTCAACAACAAACACGTTAATAGGTATCAATTACCAGCCAGTTTCAGTACTCAGAACCAGTAAGAAGGCCAGTGCGAGGGTTTCACATCTGGTTTTAGTGAAACTGTTCCTGTCTGTGGTATTTAAAATTTAAAGAACTCCTGTTATTGTGCAATTGGGAATCCTAGGGGAGTACAATGTTAATGAAATCCATAACATGCAGGGATTTTATGATTGCATTTTCAAGGCATTCCTTCAAAAGGGACGACTTATTTCTGCCATGGCAGCAGTAATTGTGTTTTTACAGAGTAGATTTAATGTTCGCATTTAAGAACAGCAGTTACGTTTACACTCATCTGAAAAAGTAACATGTGAAATCTTTAAATTTAGGGAACTTTTTGCATCTTGTTTCTGAAGCCTTTGAGCAGGAGCCAGGGGCCGCTGTGCATAGCAAGACCTTGTGCCTGGGGGATGCCCCGATGGGTGGTGGCCAGCAGCCCCCCAGGGCAGCGCAGGAGTGGGGGAGCTCCAGGAGGAGCACCCCGCCGCAGAGGTGCCATCAGCTAAAGACACTTGAGACCCACGTGCATGTGGTTTTGAAGAGAGACTGATTGCCTATTACCAGGGTCACTGGGAACCTCTGCTATCATCAATCCTCATAATGGTGTGGGTTTTCAAACCTGCAAGGAGCAACACCTTCTGGGTACTTTTACTGCAGAATCTGTATGTTTTCTATCAAAATGTTTCTTCTAATGCATACAACACAAATCTTTGCACTCCCACAAAGCTGCATGGTAGTTTCTGGGTGGCACGATTATTCTATCATCCTGTAACACTGAGCGAGACCTCCAGCTTGCCTAGAAAGCAAAGTATGTTTGTTAATAACACAGGATCTTCAGTTCATATTATGGCTGGGGTACAAAACCATAAATCCAGCATTACAAATCCTAGTATCAGTTCAAAACTTTGCAGCCATAAACCAAAAAGCACTACTCTGGTATAAACACACTCTGCCAGTTCAAATTTGTTCAAAAAAGGTTAACAGGAGGTTAACATAAATAGACATTATACTCTGGATTGGGTATTATCTGTCATTCTGCAGCTGACATAAGGCCGTATACTAAGATAAACTCCCTATTGTGTGTCCTGGCTAACATGACATAAATGGCTAATCCAGTCCAAATTTGTGCTGCAGGGTTTCTGAGCAGGGCACGGATCTGGTATCACATGGAAATGGCTGGAGTCAGAGGTTGGCACAGGGACCAGGTCTGGTCACTCCCTCTGGGCTCTGCCCGCCCGTCTCCACCTCATCCCCCATCCATCCCTTTGGCACCTATGACTCTTGCAGAGCAATTCTTGAGACTGGTTATCCCTGGGGATATCAGCTGATCTGGTGCAAAATTCTCCCTCTGCATCTTGCAGCATTTAGGGATCTGGAGAAAGGCCAGAGAGAGGTAAGAATAAGCCTCTCAAAAAGCAACCTGGGAGATCCCCCTCGCCTCCACTGATTGAAATATCAGTTGTTTATTTAACACTAACTCTCCTGTTCAAGGAAAATATACTTCCATTGATTTAAAACACTTCTATGTATACACTGCTTCTCCAGAATGAGAGGGACCTCTGAGGTGGAATTTTCCTTCAGCATTTATCTTCATTCCTTTACATTTGCAGTAACCTACATTCTTCATTATTTGCTCCTTTGTAAGTGAAACCCAGAAGCATGCATCGCTGATGTGAACTGGTATATAGATTAGTACAGATTTATTCCTGTAGCACTTCTGAAAATAATTGCAGTTCATCATTTGGTGTCTCGACCTTTCATCTGTGTCATAGCTTATTTCCTTATCAGGTATTCCCTTAAAAATATAGTCAGTATTTATATATGCTGCTGCACAGCACATTTGTTTCTTTAACAGGTTTATTCTTACATCAGGCAGCTGTTTAGGTTGACTTTACCGAGCAAGCTTATCTAAATATTTCACATGAAAGCTCAAGGAAGTGCAAGTCAACAATGCCTGTTATTTTTATTCTTATTATTTGTGTTTCTTTTGGAGCTTGATATTGTAGTGAAGTGCATCATATTACTGCACAGAATAACATGAAACCTGGGAAACCTCAGCCTCCCGGTTCTCCTAGCCTTTGAAGGACTGCCGGAGAGCTGAAGTTCAGAGGCTTTGTGGCAGGGCTTGCCCATCATTAGGGAGCACACTGACATGAAAGCACAAAAACTGTCAGTCCTTTGTCTTCTCTACCACTTTAGAATACAAGTCATGTATTTGGTTCATGACATTTTACAGTTCATAACTGCACTCCAGAAATTACAAAAAGTAGAGTTATCTTTGTGTGGAAAAGTGTTACAGTTATCTTACAGTCTTAGCATACTTTGGACATGGGCAAAGAATGACAAAAGAATATTCCTTTCTGGAAATCACAGCCAGTACAGACTGTGACACAGCGCAGAACTGGGGTTAATTGACCCAGCAGGATACATTCATACCTTTATTTACTGTGACATGCGAATAAATGGTAGAGTTTCACAAAGGCAAGTACTGAAATTAGACAAGAGGGAGAGGGAGAAATAAAAGGGCCTTACAAAGTATGAAGGTTTTTTTGATTATTCAAAGTGCTTTAAGAGCTATTTTAGTACCAGAAAGTTCCCAGCCATAGATTTATCACTCTGGGGAGGCTGAAGGGATGCTCAGAAAACTGTGCAAAGCCATTGGCAGCCTTATTGCTCCAGAAATGCAGGTGCAAAATGCAGTTTAGAAGAAAATTCTCTCTACCTCCCTCTGACATGTTTCAACATCAGCCCTAATACAGAGGGGAGTCCTGCGTGGCTTCAAGCAATCCTGTGTGCAACATATGGAGGAGCAGCAGAAGTAGAGCCCCTCCAAGCCTCCGCTACCAGCCTAATCATTATAATAGTTTCAGTTCTTTCAGGAGATCCATTATGCCGAGATCTGAGTAGTTTGTATATAACACTGTAATTACCTATGCATCTACTTCCCAGTCCAGCCCTACGTCCCCTCAACGGCTGCAAGACAGATGGCCCTTTAGAGCTGAGATAGCGAATTAAAAATGTGTCCAGCAAAAGCACTGATTCAGCATCTACTAAAATAATTTTGTAAATTTATCTCACTTTCACTAGTTGGCTCCAGGAGGGAAAGAAATTAAAACCTTTAAATATATTTTTAAACTAAATACCGCAGATGTGGTTTTTTTTAAATCACAACATCTTTCTCTTCTACTTTCTTTCACAGAAATTAAAGCCACTTAAAAAACTCCGTTCAAAATTATTCTTTTTTTTTTTTTTTTTCACCAGGTTCACATGTTTGGCTTGACTCAAAACATTTGTTATTGTTTGCTGGTTTTAAAAACTGCCATCGAGCCAAAAAATCAGTTGTTTGTGCCATTCTGCTTGGTAGGGGAGATCTCTCCCAGATGGCTTGCAGGCCCCGTGGGGGCTGAGCAGCCTTGCCCACCCAGCTACCAGGCACTGCAACACATCTGCTCCACCACAGCCAGGACTTGCTGCAGATGGGAAGGAAGGTATCTCAAAAGGAGATTTTTCTGAGTCCAGCAGAAATAAATTAATCTACAAGACTAGGCAGGTGTCAAACTGCGGGTGAGGTAGAGCTCAAGGCTAGGAGTTAAGTGACTAAGGGTAGTGGCTAGAAACACAGGGTAGGAATGCACAGCTGAGGCAAGTTATAATAAGCAGAGCTGTTACTGAGCTAAAGGTCTCTGTTCTCACGGGGCCGACCCTCAGTTGGAGATGATAGGTGTGCTGCTGAGTGCTTTGCAGAGACGATAGTGCATTTTTATTCACTCTTTCCACACCTGCACAGTAGTATGAAGCTGAAGAGTTCATGAGTCCTACGGGCCCTTCCCCATCCCAGCATCCATGCTCCAGATTTTCTGTTGCTGAGCTATTATTTGCCTCCCCTATCCTTGTGTCATCCTGCTTTTCTGTCCCAGTTTAATTCTGTTCCACCCATTAGGTGACATTTTCACAGCAGTAGCAAAATAGGTAAAGTGGAAGGATAAATGAGATTTCTTCCAAGTGGTAAATATCTGCCCTTCAGAAAGCAATTTGTCTTCTTCCCACAGAAAAAAAAAAAAAAAAAAAAGGTATATTTCGACAGGCAAGTACTTCCATTTTTGCTTTACCACTAATGTTCTCATTCAAGACTTTAAAAAACTCATTAAAATGGCATCCGAACAAACTTCATAGCTGTCTGATAAACAAAACCTACAAGCAGAGAAAACACAGTTGGCCAAAGAGTAAGCTGAGGTTTGGTTCCTCTGTATTCAGGAACAACCGGCTTCTCATCAGTGAAGCACTGTTTACACGTAACTTCCACCAACCAGCTGTACCTCCATAGTCTGCTCCTTCTCTTCGTTGCAGCTTCCTGGGTTGAACACTTGGGGCCAAATTAATTTCTGGTGTGGATTCTCTGAAGCTGCTGAAAAGATTGATTTGTCTTATCACATATAATACCAGGGTGTATTTTAACTGGTCATATTTAGGTTATAGATTATTGTACTGTAGACTAAGGCAGCTTTCAGCCTTAATACAGACAGGAGCAGGCTCCTCTATTGCAAATCCTATTTAATTCAAGCTGTGGGCTGAAGGGCTGACATAGCACACAATAATTTTAAAATGCGCTTATCAGGCCATAAAAATTAACTGTCCATAGGAGTGTTCTCCCCTTTCATGATATTCTTAACTAAGAAAACACATCCTGTGTTTATTTTAAAATTTCACACCACTTAAAAATCAATAGCTTTGCTCTTTACATAGCTGGAGATAGAGCAACTTTTAGAGAGCCCAGGTGGAGCTACACAAACCAGGCACCATTCTTTAGTCAAGAAAACCCTGGAAATGTAACCCTCATGACTGCAGTTTGAGCAGGCTTTGCTGAGAGAAGGGCAGAGCTGGAGTGCAGCCAGTCTCACTGGTTTGATTTAGCACCAGGGGGCAAGTTGTCTCGGTAGTCACTAGCCTGCACCATGCCTTCTACTGTCCCCCTTCCTCCTCCGTCATGGGACAAAAGCATCAGTCTCAGCAGCATGTCTTCCAAATCACAGCCTCAAAAGCATTTCTATGCGTGCATTTCTTCAGAGCTATGAGGGACACACCAAGGAAAAAGCAAAGGGGTCTTTGCATGTGTAGTCTTTGCCTCTCATTTTTCACGATACACTTACAGTACCCTCACAACACCATCTAACTGCAGCTACTTGACATTTTTCTAGAAGGTAGCAGAAACTCATATTTTAAAAAGGCAGCGACTTGCTTGGTGACCCAGTAGTAAATTAAAATCATCATACACAATGTGTATGAAATAGAAAATCGAATTTTGGTGCAACAAAACTGACAGTTCCATTTAACAGAGAATAAATGAATGCAGACTCCTGTGGATGACTGACTGATTTAAAGAGACTTTGACGATTTTCCAAGATGAGAAAGATGATCACAAGAAAATACATATATTTCTATATGACACAGGTTATACACCTATTCCAATTGCCAGTGAAATTAGGTTTAAAAAAGTATCAAATATTAGACACTGGCAGTTTTTCCCCATTTTATTGATATTTTTTATAGAAAACCCAAAGCCTGAACTTTCAAAAATATCTAAGTGTAACAAATTCCAGTAATTTCAGTGGAACTCTCTCCGAACACAGTGATTGCACAGTCAGATCTATCTACACCATCAAGGTGTGCTGTCTGAGACAGCAAAGGTTTAATCCTGCATATTATATCATACCCTCACCGGCTTCCTACCCAATTAGCGTCGGTATGCTGCGAAACAGGAAGAAGCAGAGGTATTTCTGTGTGTTTACGCATGTGTAATATTGTACTTACATTCAAAATACCAAAATGTATTATGAATCAAGGCTTGCTGCCTGTACCCTCTGATTCCTACAGGACAGCAGGTGGCAAAAAAATGTTACATAAGAACTTTATAGGCAAAATTCAGTGTTTTCTATCCAAAGCCCAGTTATTCACATGTGAAGCAGTCTGACAGAGAAGCTTTGGATTACTTGTTTCCCATTTGTGCATTAGTTGCTCAGTACACTTGGGGGGGAAAAAAAGTCCTACAATTATGTCCTTCTCTCAGAAAAGAGTGGTTCTGCAAGTATTGCTATAGAGTTTCCTTTTTCTATAGTTTCTAATCCAAACTGGGGAAGGTTACATTCAAACTGCACTAAATAGTTGTCTTCATTCCAGATCAGAGGATTAAGCTCAGGTTTAAAATTAAATGTAAATTACAAATAAGTATTCAGAAAACGTTAATTAAAAGTATTACGTTCCTGACTCATTTATGGCTCAGCAAGGGTTCCTAAGTATCTTAGCTGGAGAAAGGGGCCATTCACATTCTTCCTTTTTTGACCAAGTCATTGTACATGTCTTAGGTTATCCATTTGCAAGTTAATGTAGTGCCAAAGCAAAGGTTTTCATTTTAAAGAAGTAATATTTCACAGCAAGATATGCTCCTGCAAGATGTAAAACAATCTTTTTCTAAAGCACTGGGAGTTAATCAGCCTTTCTCTTCATTGCTACAGGGAGGGTTCGAATGGCATAAGATGCTGATTACTTAGATCCCGGAGTCTATAGAAATCCCAATACGATTACATTCTCCTCCCTTTGTTATCAGAGTTTATTGTGTCTTCGTGTTCAGGTTTTAAGTAGTTTCCAAGTAAAAAAATAAATTAAGAAGAAAGTATTTTCTGAGTCTTCTGAATAGCAATCGTGTTACGTCAGAGCACTACATGAATGCGTAAGGTGGAGCTTGCAAATGAATAGCAGAAGGATCGTTCCCTATCACTGCATGTGCACTGGATGCATTTCATACAACACAGCACACCCATTTCAGGGGAGCATTGCATTGCCCTTGCTTTTAAACCAAGCTCCTTCAAAGACTCACACTAAAAATATCACGCAGCGCTAATGTGTACCAGTGGCAATGCTTCTCCCGGCCCACTCGCAGCATTTCTTTTTCACATTTGATCTTTATAGTTTCCATACTGGAGTGATTTGGTTTGCTGAATCCTGGAAATGTCTCAAGTTGAAATGCTAGTGTATTAACCTGCTGTACTGAGTCTCTTTTGTTTCTCTTTACCAGAGTGCTGCTTGCCAATTTTTACAACTACAGCAGATTTTACTATTCAAACAGAACCAGATGGAACACCAGTTCAAAGAACATGTCAGAATTAAATATTTCTTTTTTAATTAGTTGCTTCTGATTTATGCAAAAAAAAATTAACATAAGAGTGGGAGAATGTGCCATGAATCCAGATGCAACACAGCCCACACAAGCATTATCTTTTCTCTGTCAGAGACACAGAGGCCTTTTCTTTCATTTTTTCTTCTCTTTTCTTTTTTTTCTTTTGTTTCTGGATTTAATTTTTCTTACACTTTCTGCATCTTTTCCTTCTCGAACCAGCTGCATAATGATGACTGAAGTTCTCTTATGCTCGTCAGTCATACTTTTTCATCATTATCTTAAATTTTCTCTTGTAGAAATTGGTTGATCTGCCTCTAAAAAAAATACTGTACTCGATACTGCAATGCCAGCATTGGTATCTCAGTGTGATAGCATCCTTTGAGTCTATTCTTTGTATTCAGTTGGGGAAATCTTTACACATGTTTTTTCTGCTGCAGAAAAAGATTCGGGTAGAGGGTGAAGATTGTGAGGAATATTTCAACTGCTAAAGAAAGTTCACGTCCTTTTTGCTGCCAAGCATTCCTATTTCTTTGGCATGAATGTTTGCTCATCTTCTCTTTCATGCTTCCCCATTTTTGCCAAGTCACATAACCATTAGTTCAGTAAAGCACATGGACTAAGGACAGTTGTTAGGCACAGACTAGAAGTTGAGCGTGTAATTAGCTGCTTTCTCTTCTGGGGCTTTCGGGATGTTGCTGTCAAGGTCAATGAGAAAGACTTCAGTGACTCAGGAGAGTTCTTACTAACAGCAATATTTTCTCATCACTTTCTTCATGGACCTGCCACAAATATCACTGAGAATTTTGCACAAAGATCTGAGATAGTTTACAGCCTTAACTATTTTCACTTAAATCCAGGATGAATATTTACACTGTCATTAATCGAGGACTTATGCTCTTGTAATGACTTCTCTTTTCAAGGAGGAAGACTTTTGGAAGTAATTTTCAAACCAAATTAATGAAACTATTTTTAGAATTTCTACTACAGCCTGTGCCATTTTTACTTAGCATTATATTCTTCTTTACTTAAAGCTCAATAAAAGAATGAAGTGAGAGTTATATATACATCATGGGAGAGCGTGATTGGTCAAATCAACAGCAACACCTAATAAAAAAGATCAACTCTTGCTTAATTAAATATTTGACAGAAAAACAGTGAAGCGTCACAACAGTTAATCTGACCCAGAGCACTGTATGCTATCTAGGGAAATGACACAGTTCTCTAAAAATATTTACTTTGGTATGTTGTGTCAAGTGATGGATTATACAGCTTTTCAAGCCACAAGAGATGCCCACAACAAAAAGCTTCCTGTTGTTAATCAGACTCCAGCACTTTGTCCTTTATTTTCTCAGGCTGTTGAACAGACCTACAGTAGGAGTGTTAAAAGCTGGTAAAACTGCTCCCTTGCTACAGCTCCCTCAATGACTGTGTTTTATTTAGCAAGGCAGATTTTCATTCTGAAAATAAGGTCTTCCATACTATGACATGGTTATGTATGACGACAGGAAGCAGCAATATTCATTTCAAGTCATGCATGTTGTATGTTGTTCCTTACCCAGCCGTTTGCTAAGATTTGCTACATGATATATTGTGCACAGCTAGATGTTATTCTTTTTCCCTTGCCTCAACTGGTCTCTAATAAAATGCACGTGCCACCCCTTGCATATCTATGTCTTAAAAATGTGTCACCCACCCACAATTTTTTGGAGACAGTAAGACAGCAATAAAAATATTTTTCCTGGATGCTAAAAGATATTGCAGAATAAATAGAGAGGAAGTAATTCATATGTAGAAACAGCTAGCATCTTGCAATATGCTTTCACAGGGAAGAAATTGATTTTAGAAGTAGGAACAACTGGGGTTTTTTTACATGAACATTTCTCTCCTGGAAAAAAATACACACTTGAGATGTTCCTCATTTCTTGTAAGTTAGGAGCCAATTCCTATAGGCAAGTCCGCTCCCAGTCTTGTACTTACCAATAAAGGCGGTCACATTGCAACACAGGCAATTATCAAAGGCCGTGGGTTTAGATAAGGCCCTAAGGCATCATTTTCCAGAAGAGATATGCTTTTTAATCTGAATGAAAGTGAAAAAAAAAAAATTGAAACAAGAGAACTAGAAACGTACTTCAGTTAGTCAAAGCTGAAACTCTGGTCATGGAAATGAAATGTCAAGATTTCAGGTTTGGAGGCAGCTGCCTGTCTCGGATCACAGCCGTACAGCCTGTAATAACTTACCAAATCACTTGCATCCTCTAAAATAAATACCAGATGTTTGTTTATCATATGTGCAGAAAGTTAAATGTCAAATAATTACAGGGAAATGCATTTGATGTTCATCTTCAAAAGTACTGTATTTCATCACCAGCTCTCTCCACAGTTCATTTTAACGTGAAACACAAGTTCTTGAAACAAAAAAGCACAAGATGCCCAAAACAAAAAGCTAGTTGTTACAGATTTGTATTACTATCTCAGCTGGAGGAGACTAGATCTGAGAAAAACGGCTTACCTCTGGTCATGTTAACACTTGTTGGAGACCTCTGTGGAGAGGACATGCTAAGCTGACTGGAAATTACATAGGCAGTTGGACTCTATAAGCATAAGCCTCCAAAAAGCATGTGAACTATTGACAACTGGATTGAGAACTGGCTATGTGACAAGACCCAGAGGGTAATGGTTAATGGAACAGGTTCAAGCTGGAGGCCTGTAACCAGTGGTGTCCCCCAGGGGTCAATACTCGGTCCAGTCCTGTTCAACATATTCATCAGTGACCTGGACGAGGGGACAGAGTGTATCCTCAGCAAGTTTGCTGGTGATACCAAGTTGGGTGGGGTGGCTGACACCCTGGAGGCCGTGCTGCCATCCAGAGAGACCTGGACAGGCTGGAGAGCTGGGCAAGGAAGAACCTCATGAGGTTCAACAGGGAAAAGTGTAAGGTGCTACACCTGGGCAAGAAGAATGTCAGACACCAATACAGGTTAGGGTTGGACCTGCTGGAGCCAAGCTCCGAAGAGAAAGATCTGGGAGTCCTGGTAGACAGCAAAATGACAATGAGCAAGCAATGTGCTCTTGTGGCCAGGAAGGCCAACGGAATCCTGGGCTGCATAGGGAAGAGTGTGGCTAGTAGGTCAAGGGAAGTCATTCTCCCCCTCTACTCTGCACTGGCGAGGCCACAACTGGAGTATTGCATCCAGTTCTGGGCTCCCCAGTTCAAGAGGGATAGGGAACTACTGGAAAGAGTCCAGTGAAGGGCAAAAAAGATGATTAAGGGATTGGAGCATCTCCCTTATGAAGAAAGGCTGAGAGAGCTGGGACTCTTTAGTCTGGAGAAGGCTGAGGGGAGACCTTATTAATGCCTATAAGTATCTCAAGGGTGGGTTGAAGGAGGAGGGAGCCAGACTCTTTTCAGTGGTTCCCAGTGACAGGACGAGGGGCAACGGGCACAAGTTGGAACATAGGAGGTTCCACTCGAACATGAGAAAGAATTTCTTCACGGTGAGGGTGACAGAGCCCTGGAACAGGCTGCCCAGGGAGGTTGTGGAGTCCCCTTCTTTGGAGATTTTCAAGACCCGCCTGGATGCAGTCCTGAGTAGCATTCTCTAAGCAATCCTGCTTCAGCAGGGGAGTTGGACTAGATGATCTATATGGTCCCTTCCAACTCTAAAAAAATTCAGTGAAATTCAGTGAAACTACTCTCTGTACTGTACTAGAGCTGCTGTCCTTTGCAACAGTTCCTCTGGACAGTATTGTACAGAAGAGTTGTGTCTTCACACACAGCTGCATTTGGTACCTTCAGGTTCCAATTGCCAATAGCAGTTGATATGGTTGAACGTCAACTCTGAGCAGTTCCTGTGTCATTGAGAATGTGTATTTTATACACAATTTTGCATTTTACAGAAGGTAAACTTTCAAAAAAAATTGGAAAAAAAAATACATCACAAACTGATTAATGAAGGTGAGCTTAACAGCCCCTTAAGATGTGTCATACAGTTTCCGAGGTAGTCTTCTACATAATTTATTTCTATCACCATTTAGAGCTTGATTTACAAATGTACTTAGGCATCACAGAGGGGTGCTCAGTGTTGCAATTCTGTTTGTACACACCTGGAGAGGAGCAGTTCCTCTCCAGAGGCCACTGCAGAGAACTGTCAAAGGGAGGGAAATGCCTTAAGCTCTACTCCTCTCCTGGACCTCTGCGCTGACACAGAGTTAATGCTAAAAACTCCAACCCTTCCGCTTCTCTACTGCTTAGCACCACCTTTCTTGTGTGCACTGTTCCCTTCTCACAAAACACTGATGGAGAAAGGTTATTCTTTTTTCCTGTATCAGCTTGTGAGCAAACACCTCGTGGCATGTGGCAGGTCAGGGGTTACAGCTTGTTTTTGCAAGGGGTTTAAAGCCGTGGCACGCAGCTGAACACTTGAGCCATCAGCCTCCTGGGCTCCAGGAGAGGACTGCTGTTGACATAGTTCCAGTTTTCAAGAAGCAGGTAAAGATTTGCTGATCCGGAGAGAGCACATCTATGTGAAGAGATGTTCTCCCTAACAAGAAGAGATGCCTCCCTCCTCCTGTACTGTATTACACAGTTACTGGAGCCAGGAGCGCTAATGACGTTGCTTCTTCCCTACCTATAAGCAATAAATTAGATGTCTTCTCAGAGTCTCTCACTCTCCCAGTGAGCTGCTAACTTCTGGCAGGAGAATTTCTGCCTGCCTTTTGGATTCTGCCGGGTTTTAGCCATGAAGGTAAATGTCTATATCCTCTATGTGTTTAAGACTTAGTTCTGGGCAGTGGGGTAGATGCTTGTAGGATATTCAGTGCCTCAGGAGTTAAGAGGATATATTGAATACCAGCCAGCATTTGGGATCTAGCAAAATTTGGGGGCCTGAAGTTCTTTGATGGGACAAGCCCGAGTTGCCTGAGTGGTCAGTGACTGATAGCTGTAATTGTTAGCACAGGCATCAACTAATCAAATCTTCCCCTAAACCCCCTATGTTAAATTTTAACTTAGCTTCAAATACTTAGAACTCTTGTAATAGGCCATTGCTTGACTTCATTCACAATGAAGTACTTACTGTATATTAAAAAGCCCCTACTAGAATCATTTCAAATCAGTTGGAACAGTACAGGCTTGGGACCCTAATCATTTCAAAACTGAAGAGCTGTTTCAAATTGTAAGAGAAGCAGATCATTTAAATAACTTAGCTCTGCACTCCCTCAGACTTCCAGATTTTCAAGTGCACTTCAGCCTGGAAGTGAATGTGGTATTGGACATAACTCAGTGCAGCACACTTTACAATCAGCAGAGTACAGTTTGGAGAGCATTTGAAGTTAAGCTGAGATTGCTCAGCGCAATGATGCCCAGATTCCCCCATTAACTTTCAGATTGCAACAATCTAACATCTGAGACTCTCCAGTTACTTTAAATCACTTGATTGTTTTTGTAAGGCAGTGCTGGGATTTTTTTTTTTTTCCAAGACTGAATTTTTTTTTATCATGACAAAACAAAATGTTGCAGTATTTCACCCCTAAAGACAAGGGTTAAAATGTTACATATGGGCTTTACCAGCCTTAAAAACTGAGGCAGGGGCTTTGCCCTGAAAGCTAGTTCTATCTGTCACACACAAGGCTGCTATTCTTGTGTTGGAAGACTTCAAAATGCCTTGCCTATGACATGGGCATTGAGAGAGCAGCCAGTCTGTCCTCAATAACACTTCCTTCAGCCTTTTGAGAGAGAATGCAGAGCGTGTTGATTTAACCGCTCCAGCGCCTTTGGATATATGACATACATCCAGGAAAAAGGATGCCTGTGGGACACAAGGGACGTATATTCTGCATCCTGTGTACTTTGGAAATAATGAAAAAGCCTGAGACATTCATGGGACATTCACTTAAGAAGGGTTAATTCAACCTATTATTATCCTACTAAAGTCTGCACAACTGAAGTTTAGGGGAATAAATTACTCTGAATAATATTTTGTGAATAGTGTCACTTTATATTGAAACTAAATGGTTTGCTCTAGAAAATAAAGAGAAGGTTCTACTGCACAGAAAAAGGATGATGAATTTGATTTCAATTGTTTTCTTGTTATGGATAAAGAAAGGCTAGAAGGAAATGGCAGGTGTTCCAACCAGCCTGGCTGTGAGAAAGTTTTGTGCCGAGTTTCAGACATTTGGCAGCTGGACTCGTGCACCACAACAAAGGTTTCTTTTGCCAGCAGAACTGACTTGAGTAGCCACACTCCTGCACTGTACATCATCCTCCCAACTATGCCAATACATCTTCTGTGATGCCACGTGATGAACTAGATGAGGAAGCAAATCTGGATGACAAATAAATAATGGGCGAGGGGAAGGTTAATATGAATCACTTGTCCATTTGGTTACAACATCTCTTCATAAGAGAGGGAGAAAGGGAGAGAATGAGTGTAGAAGACAGAAGGGCTCTAACATGCATTCATGTGGACACCATACCGTTCGTTTCCCCAGCAAGTTCAAAATGTCATTATTTTCTGATGATTGAAGTTTACTATATTTGACAATTGGAACAGAGTTATTGCACTTGTCCTAATGTTTCTTTCTGTTTTCTTCAAATACGTCATATGGTACAAGCAACTCATTTGCCTTTTTCTCAATAGAAATCACACAGTGATTCATAATTATCTTGTGACTAACTAATACACCATGGGATTCTATTCTCCTCTCCTGTTTGCAAGTGATGAGCTCCTGGGTTTTTGCAGAATTCTTGTCATCATTCCCTATGTGCACAACTTTGATATTGTACTATTAAATTTCATCCCATTTCTAATACTGCAGTCCTCAGGGTCACTCAGTTCTCACTGCATGTCTCTCCTCTGTATTGACAATGCCTTGCAGCTTTGTGTCCTTAGCGAATTTCATTAGAATCTGTGCAAGGTAGTTCATGAAAGTATTAAGTAACATTGTTCACCAGACTGGTCCTTGAGGACAGTAACTTCTAGTAACTTCTCTGCAGTCTGGTGGTTCCCACTCCCACTGATGGGGTCTCTGGTTCCTCCCTCGTAGAGGAGAGAGAATTCTCTGGCATGTGAATAGCCCTTCTGGCTGATTAGGCACACGTTCCCATCTCCTGTGATGACACTGTTTACAAAAGAGGAGATTATGGCTATGTTATTATCACCAATATGTTGCAATTTCCTTTATATAAAATCCTTATTAACTTTGCAAAACATGGAGGGAGTGAAGGGGGTGTCACTTCTGCATTACTGTCATGCTCTGAACAGATTGTCCTCACGTCCCAATTCATTCCTCACCCACAGGTAGATCTAGGCCTTCTCCGCTTCGTTTCTGGAATTGGGACGCAAGGAGCCATCTCAAAAGAAACAAAGAAAGAATATTACCTGAAAACATACCGCGTAGATGTCAGCTCCAATGGAGAGGACTGGATTACACTGAAGGAAGGCAACAAGCCTGTTGTAAGTCTTTTCTCTTTTACCTCTCTTTGGCCAAGAAATAGGCTACTGAACTGAATAGTTACTCTCAGTTGTTAAAAAAAAAAAAAAAAAGAGGAATAAAGTATCACATGTTTAATCAGTATGATCAGGGTTTACAATATCCCAAATCCAAAAGATAACTATTGTCTCAATAGTAATGGGCCACATAAATTGTTGATCCAAACCTTAGAGCCACTGAAAGGGTGCAAGGTGCTCCCTGGCTTGTTGTATGCACTAAAATTTGAATTGTTTGGGTCTTTTCCCAGGAGTGTGCTGCTGTTTCCCGGTTTGTCAGAGATTTTCTATGAGACCTTGAGAAAAATATTATGGGGAACTTTTAAAAAAATATGAAGGTCCCTTATCTGCAGTGAAGCTCTGGATGTGCAATGTGTCAGCTCCTCAGTTCCCTGTGCATAGCCATGCTGTCTTGCAGGAGTGCTGGCAAGTCATTAGTAGTTTGTTAGACTTCCAAGCATCTCAGTGACGGGGGTCATGCAGACAGATAATTAGGCACATCTTTCCATCCTTATAGATTTTTATCACCTTTCCATTTATCAGTAGATTTCCTCTCTGTGACCTTCCGATGAAACAGCTTTAGACACTCATAAGAAAAATCTTCATTATCCGCTACCATGAGCATAAAGCTCATTACTGAGAAGTCAATTCTGCTCCAACTCTCACATGAATAGTCCCAGTGAGGCTGTGCCTCCCTTCCCACCTCACTCAGGATGTGCCCAGGAGCAGCATCCCCAGAGGCTGCCCAGGGGCTGATGCAACGGGAAAGGTTTTGTGGTACCTCCCTTCAAAGTAGCCTTTTTGTGACCCTTTTGTGAAGACCCAGAAGAGCTGTGTAATATTAAACTCTATCAGTGTAACCATATCTAGCTCTAAATATTTGGTTACTGGTTTGTCCCTGATTCATCTCTAAGTGCTATTCCAAGTCCACTACATTTATCTAATCAAAATGGTAGCAGTGTTTAACACATACATCTTTCTTCTTTGAAGCACTTTGTAAAACAATAAAAAATGAATCCTGAAAGCTTCTCTTTGACAGGCATTATCCTGGCTTTACAGAGAAGGAACTTTAGAAGGTCAAATGCCACAATGTGGGTGCTGTGTAATGATATATAAAGGTACAATAACTGACTTGCCCAAAGTCACAAGAGGAGCCAATGCTGCGGCTGGTATGAGACACAGGGTTTCCTGGCTCTGGTTCCTGTAATCTGAACAAATGCCTCTTTCAAAATCAGACCATGCCTGATTTTCATTACCAGCTTCAATTTGTAAACTCTCCAAGAGTGTATTTTACATGAGTTTCTATTGTACATGCTGCCCTCCATTATGAGAACACTTCTTAAAACTGCATTATTTGTTCAGAGGGCTTATAAAAAAATCAGGTTTCTAAAATGGCAATATTTTGCTGTTAATCAGGATAAGAAAGAAACTGTGCACAAGTCTCCCTCTGATTTCTTTGTTCAAATGAAAAGTTAAGGAGACTTGGCTACTGAAGGAACAACAAAAGCAGGTAGCCACAGACCTCTTCAAGGCAGCCTGACATGAGGGTTGCACTAACCACATGGTAAGGAGTTGTGTACTTTTGAGAAAGACTCATTTTCTCTGTGAGATGCAGACCTGGAGAAGACTACAGCAGGTCCTTCCAGAGAAAAAAAAAGTTGCTGAAAAGAAACATAGCTCCATTTAAAATCTCTTGCTAGATATGAAACTCCTATATTAAATTACTCAAGAGATAACTGAGCCTAATGAGTTGACAGCTGTGCGCTTCTGGCCTCCGCTCCAAATTAGTGCAGTTATTGCAAGTAACAAACAGGAAAGTAGACAGTGTGTGTAAGAAATGGCAGAATCTCCCATAAAAGGAGAGGGGTTTGTATCCATGGAAAACAGGAAATCGGTCCTCTCTACGTGAGGAAGAAGCAGGAAACTGAATCACCTTCTTTGGACTAGAACATTGCAGTTTCGGCTCTGCTAGGAAGGAGCGTGGCTGCAGGATCCTCAACATGAAAGCACAGCACAATCCTGTCCCTTTTTGTGGAAGTCTCATTGTTCATCTAATTTGACTGTTAGCCTCAGGGGACACAGGGAAAGTCTTAGAGCCTGCTATATAGATTTTAAATAGACTTCCATCTCAGTATGCAAGGAGAAAGAAAGTCTGAGTATTTGTTAAAAAGGATTTAAAAATGGAAGGTTAACAAAGCAAGGCTTGCACGATACACTCTGCAAAACTCCTAGGACCAAGGACAGCAAAATAATATATGTTTTTATCATAATGCCATATAGGATTTTTATGTGGTCTAACTGAAATCCAAACCTTTAATTTGGACCTGAGGTTCTGTAGCTTTTTGCATCTCTCTACAAGTGTACAAGCAACAAAACTGCCCTAATGGGGCGTTGAGGGATTCTTCCAGGAGACAGCAGTCTTTGGGTGACAAAGGCCAATGTATGTCATTCCCGCATATAGATCTGGGCATTAGAAACACCTCAAAATAGTCCAGGAGTGGAGAGACCCTTGTTGCACTCAGGTGAGCTCCTGCTCTCAAGATGGCCCTGAGCTCTCCTGTCTGCCCTGCAGCATTACAGTGTGCTATGGGACTCTGTTGGTGCAAGTATTTTTTAGTATCATTGTACACCTTACATCTTCTTTTTTCCTCCCCAAGGAAAGCTCATCTGTCTGAAAAAACTGTGTTAGGAGTTTAATGAAATAGTTCCCCATGCAAGTCTTCTGTCACACCCTCCCCCTGCAAATAACCCTGGTTAGACCTTGTATCGTAACTACTATAAAGCATAGATTTATAAACACCATTTAAGAGAAAGCCTAACAAATATATACTTTTTCTTTCCACACAAAGGTGTTTCAAGGGAATAGCAATCCCACTGATGTTGTTTACAGACCTTTTGCCAAACCAGTTTTAACACGGTTTGTGCGAATTAGACCCGTGTCTTGGGAAAATGGAGTATCACTGAGATTTGAAGTTTATGGCTGCAAGATAACAGGTAGGTCTTGGGAAGGATTTTAAAACCAAAGGAATTTATTGTGCCTATACTGTGGTTTTTATTTTTATGAGTGAAATGCATCTTCACTATTTCCACTGTGGTCTGAATGTAGAAATGTAAAAAAAAAAAAAGAAAAGAAAAGAAAAGAAACCAAGACAGTTATCCGAGTGTTGTTCTGGCATTATCTTTTAGGTGTTCAGCTTTAAGAAGTGAAAAAAAAGTAAGGTTTAATTACTTTTTTTTTTTGTAATTATTTTACAGCTCCATGCAAAGTACTGAGATACACAGATATTTTGCAAATTTGCATCTTGTTTTAACTTCCTGACCCTCCAGTCCCTCTCTCTCTCGTGCCTGCCATTTGTAGGTAGTTCTCAGAAGATTTCCCAAGAACAAACATATATAACTAGGTTTAAAAGTATTGCAAGGTACAAACACTTAGATCTGAAGCCTGTTCAAGCAATTAGACATATATAGTCAGTTGACTGATAGATCAATATTGAAATGTAACTCCTTTATGTCACACAGTTAACTACCAAAAGAAGTGTCCAAAGTGCTTTCTGAAGTAACAGCAAAAGACATTCATTATCAACAAAATTTTATTTTGGGAAAAAAAAGCCAAAACAGGCACAAGCAAGAAATTTTTTTAAAGTCCTTTTTTTCTAGTTTTTGGATTTCTGTAACTCCTACAAAATGGAGGATTTTTTATACGTAAAGATACAATACATCATAGATTGAAGAAAATGTTAATGATTTAATATTTTTTACAAAGCTGATTTTTCTAAGATACCTAGGATCATTTTATAGCATTTAATGCAGTTCATTGGCACTAAAATTTAATAGTTCTAGGGAAATATTTTTTTCAATTATGGTGTTTCTTTAGTCTTGAAAATGGTTCCATACAGCAAAAATAAGATTACTGTGTTATAGTATTCCAGGTCATTGTGTGAAATCTTTGTAGGTTAGATGATATAGGTGATATGTTACATTTTATATTGGAAATCTTCATTCCTTGATAGCGGCTTTTCCTACCTCTAATTTATATTTATCTGGGACCATAGAAGAAACAGCTATTTAACTTCTGTGACATTTGAAAAAGCCTGAGAAACCAAAGAAATACAATAGGAAAATTTCAAGCAGAGCAATAAATTATATTTTAGAGAATGTATAAAAGATTTTCATTTCTGATGTCACCAAAATTAAGTAATCTGCAACCAGGTTTTGGCTGATTTTGGACGTTTTCTCTAGGGAAATATTCACAAATTCAGATGTGACCCTACACTCTTTGCCCTAGCAAGAAGAATAGAAAACAAGAATAGAATAGGATTTTCTGATCCTTTTGGTTCCCATCAAGCCAGAAATACATGTGGTATTTTGGTACTTCCTGCCAAAACTAGGATATGCAATTTTGAACAAATGAAAATTGTATACAAATCCAAAGAGATTATTTTGGATATAAGAAAGAAATAAGTAATTGCTTATGCTAGTTGAATTGACTGTTATGTCCTGTTTCTGGTTTTGTGCTTGTTCAGATTAGCTATTATATTTATTAATTTTTTCTTCTGTAGATTATCCTTGCTCTGGGATGCTGGGTATGGTATCTGGGCTCATTCCTGACTCTCAGATTACTGCATCTACTCAAGTCGATCGGAACTGGATCCCAGAAAATGCTCGCCTCATAACAAGCCGTTCAGGTTGGGCACTGCCACCAACTACTCATCCATACACAAACGAATGGCTTCAAATAGACCTTGGTGAAGAAAAAATAGTGAGGGGCATAATTGTCCAAGGAGGCAAGCACCGAGAAAACAAAGTATTCATGAAAAAATTCAAAATTGGCTACAGCAACAATGGATCAGATTGGAAAATGATAATGGATCCCAGCAAGAAAAAGATAAAGGTAAGGAGGAAAGCTCTGCACTAAAAAAAAAACTTACATTAAAAAAAAAAAATGTTTTCATTAAATTTATAGACATCTATCTTTGACCTTAGAGATGGCACAGGTGGGATGAAGCCAAGCAGGAGGACTCCTAGGGCAGCAGCCCTGAAGGGATGCTGTGAGAACTGTCCCATGCTGGAGGGCAGGAGCTGGCCATAGGACATTCACCTCTCTCTGCAGCAAAGGGGTTTTTTATTCAACAGCTAGTTCAGACTTGATTTCTGACAAGGGTGTCTCTGTGGCCCACAGGTTACTGCAAAATCCCCTGCAATGGTGATATGCAATGCTGCCAAAAATTAGAGTTTTCTCTGCAGTTTTTCCTCTGAGAGTGAAGGAACTTGTTTGAGACACTGAATTACTTTTCTTTCGCTTCTTTTTTGTCTTAGCTGTAGATTAGGAACAGTGTTATTTAATTTAATGGGTACTTGTTGGATTTCTGAACTGCCTGTAGACTGCTTTGAGAGCTTTACAGGCTCTCTGTAATGGTCTGGTCCAAGTCCTCTGAAAGGAAGTGATGGAGTTTTTGACATCTTATCCCATTCCAAGTGAAAAGTATTATTGCACTGTCACAAACATCTTGGATGTTGCTTGGGAATAAAGGGCAGCTAGTTCAGAAGTTCAAACAGAAAGTGCAAGAAATGTACAGAGGAGGGCCAAATTAATTGCTGAGTTAGATGCCAAGGGAAAGAAAATGACTGTGATCCAGAAAAGTTTCTAGAAATGTACCTATTTTGGCTTGTCTTTGAATGTATGCTTTTCAAGCTGTAAATTGCACTGAGTGTTTAGCTTATTTACCCCAAATCCCATTTGTTGTCTTCCTTCCCATTTTGCTTTTGTTGCTCACAAAGTGCTTTTTTGCCTTCAGAAGGCCTTTTTCAGTCCTCCTGCCCTGTTCCTTGAGGAAAGCAGTGGGCACACAGTCCTGTTCACAAACTGGTGCTGCAGTACCAGGATGATCAGGGAATCATATACCGAAATATGACCTCAAAAGGCAAATCAGTGCGGTGCTTGGCAGATGGGAATCCTGAGAGTTGCTCCATATCTCATCTGCGTTAGTCTGAAAATTAGATGTAAAAGCTGTTTTGCTATATATACTCATCCATTGGACAAACCTGTGTTTCCTTAAAGGAAAAGCTGAGTGGGCCCATGGATGTAGCTTTTCCAGGCACATTTGGTAAATATTGGACTTCATTCTCTCCTGTTTTAATCTCACTGAATATGTCTGCATTTTCTCACTTCTCATCACTTTTCATCATTTGTTTTGGGGATTAAAACTAAATGAATTCAGCCTTTGCAGTCAGCTCCTTTCTCTTGTTACCATGAGTTTTGACTTCATCATAAAGTGTGAAGAGAGTGTAAATCAACAATGGGATCTAACCATTTTCTTTCTAAAATAGATGTTGTTTTGACACGTACTTCTACACTGTGGCTCAACGAGGGAAAAAAATAATGCCATATGCTTTCAAAGCAGTGCGCCGTCTGCTGCATGGCTTTCTGTTTTCTAATACAAGCACTTGCCATCATTGTCAGAAGTTAGCAGTTTGACAAGAAAACTAGTGCGCTAACTATCGCACTGAGCCCATCCTCAGCTTTCATCACTACCAGAAATTAACTTTCAAGATTAATGGAATGGAGAGGGCTGGAATTCAAATCTCTTGTGGCATAATTATAATCCTTCCCAAAAATTCAAGACATTTAATAAAATTTCTTCCGAAGCACAAGTTTTCTTTGAAGAGAATCAGATAATTCCCATGATTTGGGAGTCTGAGGGATTTAAAATGTTAATCCTGGAATGCAGTATTTTTAAATGTAAGTGGAGCTGGATGGGACAGCATGCTATAATGAGTCACAGCAGGAATGTGGATTAGAAACAGCCCTGTTATATGAAATGAAACACATCGTTTCACTTGGTTAAAGTCTTGACTTTCAATAAACAAACAACTGCATTTTAGGAAAAGAAAGAGCAATGACAAGCTAAACATAACAACAGAATATGTCCAAGGGATGAAACATCACCTTGTTTCTCAACATGATCTTGTCATCTGTGCCTGCAGCTCCTTTCACTAGGACTACCATAACTCCTTCCTTTTTGGCTGACCCAATTTCTGCTATTTTTGAATGTGAGGAATGTTTCCCCCTTTAGTCTAGCTGAAGCACTCAAAGGAGGGAACATCACAAATCCTCAAACGACCACACAGAACCCCATTTTCATTTCAAGATCCAATCAGTATATCTTCTTCATAGTCTTACTCAAGCTTACTCCATAAAGTCTTCTTCCTCTTTCATACTTCTTTCTTCCTTCCACTTTTTGGGGTTTTTTTACACCTCCTCTCATCATTTCTGGTACAAGAAACTTCTGGATATCCTGCCATTTGGAACAAACTTTGTAAATTTTTCTGCAAAGTTTATTTTGGTTTTAAAAGATATTAGGAAGATTTTTTTTCCTCTCACCAGTTTAGCTTCTTTTTTGTTTAGCTATTATTTCTTATAATTTTTCTTTGTAATGAAGTAACGCAATTTGTGACATAGCCTGTATAAAAGACACTCACAAAGTCAAGTTTTACTGTATACTCCTCTATCCTCCCCCACAAAGAATATCAGTACGTGTTTTAAATGAACAGTCAAAATTGAATCACAGGCAGCTCTGCACTACAAAGGACAATGATTCAATATAATTATGATTCAATATAATTCTAGATGCCTATTGAATTCTAATGTCTATGTGTCAGTACTCCAGCACTGATGTCTTTTATAAAACAGTTTTCATTATTATATGTTGTTATTAAGACTACTATTAAAAAGGAAGCAAGGATTCCTCGGATACATGTGTCTGTCTACTTTTTACACATAAAATGGCATTTATTCTTTCTCATATGGTAGGTAGCTTTTCTGATCATTTGCACTATATTGCTATTCAAATATAATAATATGTAATTCCATGTTAATTAGATCTGACAGGCCATCTACATGTGAATTGTTGACAACTCTCATCCAAGCGCTGGCAAAACACCAGGTCAACCAGTGCCCCCTGATGCCACCTTGGAGGTACAATCTCCCCGAGGAAGTAGGAGCAGATGCATTAATATTGAAATTATTTTTTTGATTTAGTTGATCATAGGCTCCCATCATCATTGACTTTTGCGACTGGCACTCTAACCAATGGCCAGAAGGGGTTGTAGACCATTGGTTCATAAAACAGAGGTGTAGAGTAAAAAAAAGCAAGGTTTTTAGGACTGCACTGCAAATACAAGCAGCAGTCACATTTACCTATGCTGGTTTTGTGCCTTGGGAAATAGAGCCAGCTTTTCCCATGGCCTCTGTTTTCTCTGCCCCAGATCAGGAGGAGGAGTTCATTGCAGGCTTGGTTTTGTTCTTATCCAAAATGGAGGACATCTGGTGGCTTCTTCCTGAAGAAGGCTTTGCAACTATGAGTTGAAAGTATCTTTATAAGAGTGCTTCTAATCCCAAATTTGAACACTAGTTCAAAGAAGATGTTTTTTAATGTTTTGCCATTTAACATTCAAAGCAAAGAAAAGTTGAAAACACTGTACTTCTCCTTCATTGTTAAATATATTTTCATATTTTGTACTTTAGAGTGTTCTATACATGATATTCCAAAGTCACTTTTTACCATAAAATAGGGTAAAAATAACTCCTTTTGCCTGTCCTGGGTTATAAACTTTTCATGGCAAGGACTATTTCTTTGTACAGTTAATTCATTCTAAGGTCCGATCGCCTCCATGGAGGCACCTGAGGTGTTTCTATAAGTACAAATTATAACTTGTTCTATATGCAAAGCATCACTGACAAGAGAAGCTGAAGGTATCAAACAAATAGCATTGAGAGCTGCTTTATGGCTGAAGAACTCAGAGTGCAACTCAGAGAAGAGATTTTTGTCTGAAATGTACATTTGCTGACCTGCCTTGCCCGTTGGATTATATTGCAGTTTTGTCAGGAAGCAGCTTTCTTCTTTCTTTCTTTTTATTCTTATTCAATAGCAGGCTCACTGGAAGAACTCTTGCAGCTACTGTTCCTGGAGTTTAATTTATGCCTTTTGAAATAACTACAACTTGTGAAACTCTGTCACTGGGGGAAATCAGATTGAAATTTTCTCTTGAATAGTTGGATTATTATTGTAACCACTTAAAAGGTGACAGGATCTTCACCTCAGCCATTTTTTTCCCTAAGAAGTGTTGAAAATGTCACCCAGTTAAACTCCAGATCAGAGTGTCATTTAAAAACATGTCTCATTAAACACTCAGCTCGTTATGACCCTGATGGATTGGTTGCTACTGAGTTTATGAAAAATGAAATGCATGACTTTTCTGAGAAGCTTTAACTATGTATTTTTCATTCTCATTTAGGACAGGAATGCCTGACACTTATTAAGCGGTTAGAATCTGGCCTACTGCTCACCTAATTCAAAGACTAGAGAATGAAGGAAAAAGATGATTGTTGAAAATAGCTTTTTTTTTTCTTTTTTAACAAGTAGCATTTGTCATGCTTTGCAGACTTTTGAAGGCAACACCAACTATGACACGCCTGAACTGAGGACTTTTGAACCTGTATCGACGAGATTCATCCGCGTCTACCCGGAGAGAGCCACACACGGAGGACTGGGGCTGAGAATGGAGCTGCTGGGCTGTGAAATCGAAGGTAATTGCTCTTCTAGAGATGAATGCACTTTATTATTTTCATAAATACATTCTCCACTTGGACTACTGCTGAACGCTGCTGTGTCTGTACGGGCAGCACATCGGACTCTCGCTTCCGTGACTCCCATTAGTGTTGTTTCTTGGCCAAATCAGTTCCTTCTCCGCAGACGTTTGAATATGCCCAAGGCGCAGATATTATTCTTTCTCCCATTCCTTTCTTGAATCACAGTGATATTCTCCACGTGGTTTTCTGTTCCCTTAAGCAGCTTTATGATTATACTTTCGAGAAGCATAGAGCTATTAAGAGACAATAAAGACAGGAACTTAAATGTTATGTTATCATGATACAACCCTGAAAGAGATGTTTTCTGAGAATGCAGAGGGAGATTGGCACTAAATATAACAATTATGTCCCTTGCTCCTTCAAAGGACGTGAAAGTCACACCAGACGCTATGGCAGGCAATGATTACTTGGCGGGACAGTGTCTGTGCTGTTCCTTTTGGGGGATAAAGAGGGCCTCTTTGTTCCTTACCAAGCTTTAATTTTGCAAGCGCACGTAGAAGATGAAAGACTAGGAAAAGCAAAGTTTAGACACTTATCCTTGGACTGTGACATGAAGTGAAGCTTTGATTCTTTTTATATAAACAATAATTATTTAACTTCATAGATAACTACAGATAAACACTACAGGAATTTCACAGTTTTATCTGGTGGATGATGGTATAGTGGGGTGACATATAAACCACACAGCTTAACAATACACAGAATAACAAACCATGTTATTCAGGGTTTCATATGATATCTGATATAGAAGTAGCTGAACAGGCTCCCAAGATGAATGGAACCAACTGCTCTGCTTCCATTTCTTTCTCACCATTTCTCCCCCAAGGCGGAAGAGTAGGAGTCATTTGCTGTGAGAACTGATGAGTTCTGCGTTGTTTTTTTAGTGAAGGCCAGATTCAATAAGTATGCTTTTTACTTGGCCCGGAAAGTGGGGAGGTTGAAAATACTTCTTAGTTCCTGCAGGAAGTCCTCATTTCCTGTGGGAATACTTAGTTCCTGCAGACTATTGTGCTACTTGCTCAGAAAAAAGAAAACTGAGCACCTGCCTTATGTAAACTCACAACCTGTGGGCAAAGTCCTTCAGCCACAGGGCTCCTGTAGTCACCTAGACATCCAGAAGTGAGTCCATGGGCCACCTTACAAGAACACATTGCTCAGTGAGATGGAGGAGCCAAAGAGGAGACTGACCAGGAAAAACGCCTTTGCTTTTAGGCAAATTGCAACAGCAAGTACAGTTTTTCCCTGGGACACATCTTGTTGCATTTGTCTTTCTTCTATGGTGTACTTTTGAAGGGTGCTTACCTGGAGGTCACCCATGGATAGGTGAGGTCAATTCCCATTTACCCATGGGAGAAGCATAATAAGAAAACTTTGTTGTATAACTGTGTCTTAAGGAGGGAATAGAATGAGGAGAAGTCACTTGAGATTTACTGGGCAATAAAGGAGTTGAGATGCAAAAAGAAGCATGGAGGTAGGCACAGACAGGAGTAGAAATCAGGTCTCCAGCAGTAATGAGCAAGGGGAAGTTTTGTGTGCTCGAAACATCCCAGGGGGACTTATATGAAATGATGGCAGAGAGGTAGGCAAGCTTGAGGCTATACAGGGGCACAAAGATCAAGATAAGAAACTTAACTGGATGTAGAAAGCTAGAGGGAGCTCCCAGAGGGGTTTTTAAAGCAATGTGGGGAACAGACACTCTGCATAATTCTTAATAGGTACAAAACTGTTTCTTTAACTAGGGATAGATTGTACTCCTAAAGCATAGAACAGGGTCCTAAAGAGCCATGTATCATCCCAGAATATAGCTACTTCAGAAATTACCACCCCTCCTGACATTTTCAGGCCAAGAAGTCGGTGTATATGACCTTATGTGGCCAGCAGGCTCTCAGGGCATTAGAAGGGCAAAGAAGAATCTGACAAAGGGATCCATTATTGCATAGCTTATAATGAGAGTAAAAGATTGTTAATGAAAATAACAGTAGGTGAGAACAGACAAAAGCCTGGATCACATTCCCAGAGTGGTTATCTTAAGCCAGGGAACTATACTTGCGGCATAAAACATAAACCTGAACATAACACCAAGTATCCTGATTTTCCAGATGTGGTATGTTTTGCAGATACTGCAATATAGATATATTTTCTGGCACCTTGCACAAATATCAGGCTTTTAACTGTAGGAACAAAGGTCAGAATTTTACTGGTTATGCAGCAGCTACCAGAAAGTCATCCCCAATGAGAAGCAAGCAGGTGGCCGGGAGGGATGACTGACATCACTGATGTCTTATTTATTTATAACTTCAGCAAAAACAAAAGAAACTCCTTCCAGTTCTCCTCAATGAGCACAAAGTGATTCTACATCACACTGCTTTCCTGCCACTGTTACCAGGACTCTGCTCAGATATTTCCTCTCTTACGTTTGCTCTGCAGAGAGGTTTCTTCAGTCATTACCACCTTAAGCACGCATTCCTTCTGCTCCTCTGTACAGGCCCACTCACAGGTACTTTGTCCTTCCATAAAATGATGGGTTTTCTACCCCACACCTTCCCCTCCAAGACTGCCATTCTGCCTTGCCAAGCTTTCACTCTTTGTTGATAGGAACAACAAATGCTCATCAGCCGGTGATTAGACAGTCCAGGGCTTTGCTGCCCAACTCTGCTCAGCCCTTGAGCTCAGATGTGCCCTTGCACAGGGAGGCAGAGCAGATACATCCCATTGCTAAGAAATACTAACTAACCTGCAAAGTAAAGTTGCTTCATTCCTCAGATACAACACATGAAGACAGCGTACGGTGCTCATTAAAATGTTACTTTCAATTGCATGATGATTCTCCAGCACATGTTTTAACTGAACAACTGGGTTTGTTTCAGCTCCTACGGCTGTCCCTACTGTTTCCGAAGGCAAACCTGTGGATGAGTGCGATGATGACCAGGCAAACTGTCACAGTGGCACAGGTGATGACTACCAACTGACAGGTGCAGAAACCATCCTCATTCCATTGCAGCTTCATTGTAGCTCATATCCATCATCAGTTACCAGCTAAATGTTTGAACTGATTTAATCACTCAGCATAAATGGACATTGGTATGCAGTTCGTATTGTCAGTGCTGTCAAAACATAGGCATCTGCCTTTTACATATGACAATACTTTTGATTGTTTTCTCAGCTATGTAATTTTTGAAGCAAATAATAGTGACTAGCTGGAAGAGAGGGCATTTTTCTTTTGAGCAGGAATTGTGTCTAATCAAATGTCCTAATCAAACTTTCTCTAATTAAGAAAAAAAGCTGGACAGACCTTTTGAGGTTTATTGTCTGAGATTGAAGGACTCCAAATGAAATATTGTTTAGATTTGAGATACAGATATTCTTTCATACCTAAAATTTAGTGTAGGACTTAAATCTCAACCCCAAACCTTTCCCAGTAAGAAACAGAACAGATTTGTTTCATCAAAGCATACTCACACATATACCACCAGAAAGATTTCCATGAGCTTCCCCACCAACACTGCATTACAGCCAGAGAGGGGCTGATGTTCTCCAAGCTGACATCACTAGAAGAAAAATAGGAGGGAGAGGCATAATGTAGTCTGCATCTGGAAGGGAGGAAGCTTGCTAGATTTCATAGTCTCCCACTTTTGCACAGAACCACTGTCCTTGTGAGAGAGCTGACACTGCAACACTATGTTTTGATCTCTTCTTGGAGGTTACTTGCTCTGCAAAGCTCTGGGCCTGTTTGATGAGATCTTACTGTAGCAGATCTATACATCTACAGTAATTGAGCTTATTTTTGGACACAGCGACACAAGTTATTTCATCACTGCTCCCTGGTGTGCTTATCTAATAAATGTTTATTGCTTCTTATATCCATGACATAAAATAGCATTAAAATCTGGCAATAGTTGTCCAAGAGGACATTGGGAAACCTTAAGTAAGAGATTGGCTTGTTGGAAGCAGCGAAGTAGAACATCCAACAGCAGATACAAATGAAAGTGCAGTTTCAGCATCAAACCTTTTCTGAGCTTTGCCAACGTCTCCTGTAAATGCTTGTTGAAAATCATAAACTGAAAAACAATTCTTGAGTGGAAAAGACAGTGCACCGTCACTGTCACTGCTTTTCAAATCAGTGTCCCAGATGAATCTTATTCTTTTTGAAAACAGCCATGCAAGGAGTCTGGTAAAATAGTCTGTATTGCGCTAAGGTAGCTCAGAAAGCTTTCAATGTTACTAAACATTGTAATTTATTTACTTTTCTGAAAGGAAAGAGCCAGGTCAGGAAACCCTGGGGCTTCTTGGAAAGCTCTACAGTGAGGGCTGGCCTGTAAAGCCCAATAGGTAGAGACCTACTTCACAAAGATGGAGGCTGTGTGAGGAGAAGGAGACATCTGTGCAAGCACCTTCCCTGTTCACTCATACTCTGCACTTCAGGGAGCTCAGGACTGCAGCCCACATGTCCCTTAGGGAAAGCTTACTGAGCAAAGAAAACTCCCTCTGGCAATTTTTGCAGGTTGTGCTTAGGGAGCAGTTTATAATCTCTAAGGCAAGGGAACAGCCACCAGCCTTCCTAAGCACCAGCTCTTTTGGGAAACTGAAGCTATTTCAGTACTAAAATTAAAAATTACTACATTGCCCTCCAACAAAAGTGCAGACACTTGAGTATAATTTATTACCATGCCACCTAGAAACCCTGAACAGTGCATGCCCAGTTGTTCTGGACACTGTAGAAACATTGCACTGTACATAAGATGTCACTTATAACACTAAAATGTGCAGAAGTGATTTTATCAAAAATTTCATTGTAAACGTTCTTTGCTTCCTCCGAAATTCATCGAAGGAAAGTATGTTAATCTCGTGGCCCATTAAGAATAGCAGGACAGTGCAGAGGGGATGTCATCAGTGCTTTACCCTCTTGTATCCACACCCAACGCCAGCATGGGGCCCGCGTTCTCATGAGTATGACTGTTAGAGTCACTTCTCTGAACATATGTGAGTATCACAATGAAGCCTCCCTTGTAATTAACTGTAATTGTGCTGTAGGCCAGATTCCTTCCTGCTCTATTTGGACCCCATACAGAGCTTCTCTATTTGTGTGGCTTATAGCATTTCCCATCAGATCATTCTCACAAACATAAAGCTGATATAGCTTGGGCGTTCATTCTTATTGGAAGTCATCATAGTCATCCTTTCTATAATGCTTTAAGCACTTGCTTGCTGGAGAAAAGAAAAGCCATTGACTGGTAATCAGCACCCCACTGCGCATTTATAATTGTGCTAATTTACTTTTTGTTTCCTTTATCAATATGAGGCTGAGGCTTGCTTTAAAAAGTCAAGTATTTTAAAATATCAATTAGTGAGCTTAGGAGAGGGGCATGACCCCACTCACCTCTTGTTCATCTGCTTGAAGGAGTCGACAAAGAGGAAGTCCTTAATTCCTCTTGTTCTTTGAGACAGAAGCTAAACCTGCCTTAGACTAGAGCCTAAAGTCAGGCAATTCCCATGCACCTCTCGTGAGTTGCTCTCACAACGCAGCTATGAAACAATGCACAGGGAGGACCCAGCATGGCAGGGGCTGGAGGACCTGACATCCCTGGTATTAGAAACAACATGTCATGGGTGAATGCACAAACTGGTGACTGTTAGGAGATGCTACAGAGCTCAGTCGCTGATGTCCCACGTGATTTGGAGACAATCAGAGTCTTTAAAACAAGGACAGCCACAGGGACACAGTGAGGATTGATTAGTTGGTGTTTGCAAGGACTCCAAAGTTATACATCTTTATTTAATGATGAGTTCTTGTTTTCTTTTTTGATAAAGGAAACCAGATCTTTAATGTCATATTTTCATGCTTAAGCTCACATACTCAGTTACCTATGTGACTAATAAAGATGGTAATATTTCAGATTTATATATAGGATATTTCTAATGACTGCTGTGTCCTTTGTAGTGTCCCATGTATCATGATATGCATAATTTCTTTTCCAGGTGGCACTACAGTGCTGAATACAGAAAAGCCAACGGTAATAGACAATACATTACAACCAGGTAAAAAAAAAAAAAAAAAAAAAAAAAGAATTTTTTTTTCTTATTAGAAGCATAATAAATGCCATACCCAAATTTCATGCCAGAGACAAAATAATGAATTGCAGCACTTCCTGACTTCCCATTCCCTAAAAGTCTCTGAAGTAAAGAAGCATCTGGTCTCTCAGCTCTGTACAGTAAATATTTTATTCCTTTCATCCACATGTAGACACAGCAGAGAACAAGATTTCCTTCTGCATCAGCAAATGCCAAATGCTGACAAAATTAAACTAACTTAATCACACAGTGCACTCTGTTTAAATGTGGCATGTCAGTGACATAAAGTGTGTTTGCAAACTCCGGGAAAACAAAAACAGAGCCACACAGGCCCACTCACTATTTATATCCATGGTTTTACACAACTAAGACAAGTAAAGTTTGCCGGTTTTCTCCACCAGAGAGCTGGCGGTTTTACAATATTGTTTTCCAGCAAGTTTTCTCAAAATTGGGTTACATAAACTGCTACCATGAACTTGAAAAGGGAAAAACAAGTTGTCACTGGCAGCAGGTCCTTTTTACTTAATCAATACAATAACTGGCAGCTTTTAAAATCCTTAGCTTGCTACTTCCACAGCTTTCATACCATTTTTTAATATCCTGTACAATTTACTGGGAGAGGGAGAGAGGATAGATTTGGGCAGAAAACCCAAACTCCAAAAACTATGAGCACCAGTTTAAAATCCTCTGCATTAATAACTGTGGAGCAGTAAAGAGGTCAGTTTTCAGCTACTCCCATTTCCTCCATTAAAGTACAGTCAGGCACAGTCTTGCAAGTGATTTATTAATGGGGTGGGTAAGTGTTTATCATCGTTTCCTCAACCATGTGACACAATCCACCTCTGCTTCAAGTAAATGAAAGGGACTAATAATGCAAAAGTTTTCTAAAGGACACTGATGGTGTCAACCTGATTAAGAGATAGAGCTGACTTATCTCAGATGTTGTTCCCACTCTCAGCCTCTGTGTTTTGATATTGCAGAGGTGAATGCTTTTACCTCCCTCAAAATTTGTCTCCAGGGTCATTCAGTTGGCTTAGTCAGCATACACTATTTCTAGCTCTGCCCTGCTTTATGAGCAGAGGGAGATTGTGGAGTACCGGTGCCATGAGAAACACGGCGGCAGGCTGGCCCACCCCCACGGGACACCTCTCCGCACTGCTCTTCCACAGGCAGCATTGCCAAAGGGCTGGAGGGCTGCTGGGGATCCCACAGTTCAAAAAGGGGTGGGGGATGCAAAGGAAACAAGGATGCTGTGCAGTGAGTTGAGAGTAAAACATTTTCATCTTAATGTCTGAAATGATCTCTTAGCTTTTTGTTTTGCTGAAATGAAGGCTTTTTTACAGGTTTTTTACCTATCTTCTTGCATTTAAACAAATTGCAAATTCATGAAGTGCCTCTGTGCAGTGCAATTTTCCTCCCTCCACCCCAGTGCCAGTTGCATTTGCAAGTTGTGTTTAATCCCTTTGGTTTGGGTGGGACTTTCCAGTAATAGACTGTTTCTGCCAGAGATTAAGATATCCACATTTTCTCTCCTTACTTCCCTCCTGCACCACCTTCGCTTACTCTGTGATGAGCCAAGTTTTTTCTCTACTAAATCCCTTCAGAGCATGCCAATGTTACTTCCCTGCATTGTGCTAGTAGGAACTGTTTCCTTCCCGGGAGTAAGGGACAAGTTCACATCCCAAACTCCAGGCTCCCACATGGCAGCACATTACAAAGATCATAGATAGAGATCAGTCAGATGCTAATAAATAAGAATAAGTTTTCCAGAATTTCCAGTTCAAGACATAAAGGTTTCCAGCTGCTTTGTAATCCCTCACTGAAAACCAGCCAGAAAACTCCCAAAAAGGGGAAGGCAGAAATTCACCTCAACATGAGGAAACCCCTCCTGGCTTGAAGGTGGTGTAAGCATTTCCTTCTGCTGAAGGGGCACGGGTGGACCTAGCTGGCACAATGAAGCACATCATCAGAGTAAGAGGCCATGCAGCAGGGAGTGAGAATCTGCTACAGCAGCCACAAATAACGTAGTTTAAACCGGCCTTGGAATTATAGAGCTGCTCACACACCCCCAGCCCTCAGCTGGCTGAGGATAAGTGCACTCCAGCTTTTTCAGCTACTCTCAAGCTGAACAAGGTATGAATTTAACACACCGAGGACTGAACCATCAGCTACAGCCTTAATTCCCTCTAAGGGCTGGTTTACCTTAAGATGCTAATACACCTTGAGGTAAACGGTGAACTCCAAGCCAAAGAGCTATTCCAGATCAGTTGCAGGATGCAGTCTCCAGCAGGTAACACTGCACGAGACACACCGTGCCAGTGCTGGCCACTGCAGCTTGTGCCACAGTGATTCAAGACAGAGATTTTCCAGCCCTTTCAGTAGCAGCACCTGCCGTGGTGCAGGTACTTCTCCAATAGGTGCTAACCCCATGTATTGCTGTCCTCCTGCCTGCACTCAAGCCTGCAAACACCCCTAATCCTGTTATCCCAGACTAACATGCTTGTGTGTGTCAAAGCCTGAGATTATCCTATTCCAACTAGCTTTCATACACTATGGAAACAGTTAAGAGCAAATAGCTGGAAAGCCTCCATGTATAAGCAAGCTTTCCATCAAAAAGACTTTTACAGTTCATTTCAAGGGGACTGAGTTGTAAAAAAAGAAAAAAGAATTGTGATTTCAAAATGCTAAAATTGTTTAAAGGTTTGGATTTTTTTAAGAGAGGATCTACTTTCCTCCTCAGACTTAAAAAGATGCCTTTAACAAATCTGTCTGTCAAGGTAAATACCTTTCAGGCCTCAGTCCAAAGACTCACCAACATCTAGTCTTTTTGAACACATCTTTTTCAATTCCAAAGGACTATTTGAGATGCTTGACTCTTAGCTATTTACATACAGAGCAAGCTGTTCATTTACATTATGTGCTCTCAGCATGTAAGCTCAGTCCTTTGTAAAGCAGACTGTTCAAGAAGTATCTTGTTTTTCACACATGTAATAGCTATTTCAGAAAAATATAACTAAGAAATCCTGAGGTTAAAATCTATGCTAAGAAATAGTTTAAAGGTAGAATAGTCTGATTCTCACTTATGGTGGGACAACTTTGCATCAATAAAGGGATATTAAAGCAGTTAAATTATCATTTACTATCATTTAAGGTAATTCTGTGCTGCCAGCATAAGTGGTATAAAAAGGTGAAATGCAAATAAGAATCAGACCCAATATACTACTTTGAAGTGGTCCAAATTATGTTTGTAATTTCCCATTTTAATGTTGATTTACCCTTTGGCAAGAGCCTCCTATAGAGAATTTTCATAGCATCTTTAATGCCATCATGCTCCTTCTTGCTTCTTGTTGGAGGAGTTATAAAAATATGTCAAAGTCTGTGGGCCACGAAAGATTAATGGACTTTCAAGAAACTCACTCAACTAGATTTTCAAATGACTTTCTTGTTCGTGTGCAGTAATGGTTCCAGCTGTGAGCAAGATGTGGTCAAGAAGTACAGCTGTTGGTTATTCTTTGAGAGGATAAACCTGTTTTAATTCAGTATCACGTACCCTACATTTTGAAAAAGGCATATGGGATTTCGTCACACCTCCCTCTCAGATTCTCATCTGAACTGCTGCTATTTCATTACACGATAGCCGGTTTTCTTCATCCTCTCAATATGTACAAACCCAGAGATCAATCACCTATTGGCAGGAGAACTATCCTGGCAGAGGAACGGGTCGGTGCAGCAGAAGGAGCCCACCAAATGCTGCTCGTCCCTACTTCCTCGCCTTCCACCAGAGCTGCCAAGCTATAGTTCAAGGACAAAGTGGCAGATTTGCCTGTAGCTTACTGTAAGCTACTGTATCAGCCCCCTGGGACCTTTAATAGAAGTGTTGAACTATTCTGTCTTTCACTGGGGCAGATCCATTGTCCATACAACTACTGAGCCTATCCTGATGCTACAAGTGTCTAATATTAATTGGCTAGCAGGTCTATTTTTACTTTTTATGGGTCCCTGGGAGAAGCATGGGAAGAGACATAAGAATAGACAATAAGAGATGGCATGTTTAAGGAGCCCATAAAATAAGAGCACTCTGAAATGCCTTCCCTTTGACCTTCAATCCCGTTTCTGTGATTGTCTAAGGAATATATTAACGCAATCACTTTTCAGAAAACAACAGGAACTTAGCAAGAAACAGCTAACTGAGAGCAGGTTACTGGTTAAACACTGCTCAGTTCCAGGGCATTCTCATTACCTTCTGCATGGAAGAGAAGTTCATTTTTACACTACACCATTCTGTCTGTGATACCAAAGCCAAGGAGCACAGGCATGGTCAAAGCATATCGGACTTAGGCTCTTTGCCAATTTCCTGGGCTATATATTTCAAATGAAAGTGTAAGAAATTCTTTATTAGATGGTGCTGTGAAATTTATCTCTGCTTTGAAACTCTCCTTCTAATCTGAATGTTCAGAGTTGGCTTCAGACCATGAAGCAAAAGGATTTTGTCACTCCCTGAACTTTAGAATTACAATTAAATTCTGGATATTTTCCTTATCCATTTCAGTGTCCAGTTCGCTTTGAATTGTGTTCAGCCTTAGGAGTATTCGAGGGAAGCAAGTATCGCTCATATTATATGAGAAATTTTTTCCTTTGATCTGCATTGAACTTCACTGGATATCTCATAGTTCTCAGGCTATGAAATGGAGAAAACAGAATATTGTAATCTTCCTTCTCTGGATTCTTCACCCATTTGCATACTTCTCCTGTGTCTTCTGCTATTTATTTTTATTCAGAGTTGAACAATAGCAGTCCTTTCAATCTCTTTGTGCTATGTGCTCATTTATGCTGTGTGATATCTTCAGATTGATGTGATCTATCTACCACTGTTCTCCTTTCTTGCAGTTTGAATACCACACAGGCTATCACAAGCTTTGCATGATATAATCCTTCGGGATTAATAAGATTAATTTTGTTTTACATTTTCTAAGGCCTTTTCTAAAGTTCTGTTTCATGGCTCTGATGTCAAAGCCATGCAATATAGCTTTCCCTAGGCCTCCTTGACAATGGAAGGCTATTTTTCATGAACTTAAAACCCTTTAACTCATTTCAATGTCACTCTGTTTCTTTAAAAACTCCCCTTGATTTTCCAATGTCCCCTTTTGGACAAGATGTCTTTGATCATGGTCTCATTGTCTAGAAAAAAAAACCCGTATACTGAAGAAAGAAACATAATGGATTGCCTTTCTGCACCCACGTGCGCACAGGCTGAGTTCTGCTTCTTCAACATTTTGAACCCCAAAGAGACATTATTCACCATGATCTGCCCCTTTCCTAGGAAGGGCTAGGGTCCTCTGGGAAACATGTTTTCTCCACATTGAATTCCTGTGCCAGATATTATCTGTTTAATTCATTTATTCCCAGCGAGGATGCCGTATTCATGACAATGTGGAGTAAACCCCTCTGGAGGCCAGCAGGAAGGAGAGGGGAGGCAGGCGGGATGGGGCAGATGAAAGGAAGGAGCAAAGAATGAAGGCTCGGTGCGGAGAGATGCCACGGCACAGCCGAGGTACTGACAGGCGGAGGAGAGGGGCAGGACCTGCCATATGCTCAGACCTCTCTGCTGACAGAAAGAAATTTTCTAGGGGCCAGAGGGGAGAGGGCACAGTGGCTGCAATGCAGGAATCCAGTGAGTTGAGTTAAAACCACGTCTGGGAGCAAGGACCCACCAAACAAGGACACAGCAGGCAAGGAGAGAATGATAGATGAACCTTTTTTATATCCATTCTGTCTCAACCTACTCACCTGAGATTTTCTCTGTGTTGACAAAATGATTATTCTAGTTTACTTTCATTAAAATCTGGGTTGTGAGTTCAAAAGCCTTTCCAGTCTTCCCTAGGCATCTCATGACATGGAGGAGTTCTTTACCTCTTCAGACTGGAGGAGCTCCACCTCAAAGATCTGGCCAGCCACAGGTCCCAACACACTTCCCATATTCCTCCATATTTTCCCACAATAAACAAAATACGTTCTAGGGGTTGCATTATCTTTCCTTTTTTTTAATAATGGGCAAGAAACACAATTCTTCCCCCAGAGCTGATATTGATGGGAGCACAGAGTCCTTTGTTCTTAGTTCATACTTGCACAAAGCATCTCATTAAAGTAAACCTAAGTTATTCCTTTAATAAGGCATGAGTCATGCCTGAGAAAAGACTTCAGGATTTGGTCCCACTGCTGTGGGAAGGGTATTACTCTACTGGGAGTTGTCATTGCTCAAGGTGAGGTAAAGGTTCATACCAGTGGGATAGGAACTGAAAGCCCAAAAGATTTCAAACTGCTTCTGAAAATAACAAATGCAAGGGATTTATGTGCTATCTTTGTATAATCTTTCCATTCAAATTCCAAGTTCTATTGAAGAAAATAAGCTACTATGTATTAAACCTTTGGGCAGAATTGAAGAGAAGCTGAAAACAAGATATGATCTCATCCTGACCATAATACCACACTTCCCTTGTTTTACGTGGAGCTTGTTTTGAAGCTTATTTTGAGTTCATTTGGCAATCAGCCACATTTGTCCCTTTTCCATCTCAATTTGTCCATTTCAATGCTGCCATCTTGTGGGCCTACTTAACTGTCTGGACGATGCTGAAGTAAATTCCTTACTGAAGCCACACACTATACATTTCACCAGAAATCCTTTACTGCCAAGGACATTCTAGTGGTGTTTCTGCCCTTTCTTATTTTTGTCCAAATCTTATTGTGAGTTGTTGCAAAACTTTGCACAGTTATGGTACAAATAGATATTATCAACCAGCAAATATTTCTGATAAGTAAGCCGGAGCTTTCCTTTTTCAGTCATATATGTTGCAGTTCAGTTACCAGCCAATGTGGGCAAATCAGAAGAATTAATCTAACCACAAAAAGTCCCAAAATATGCGTCATAAAGAGACAAGAAACAACCACATCACTTACTAGAAATAGTCATTCTTTATCTGTTTCCCAGCAGGGCTGCTCTTGCTATAGCTTCTCAGAGTTTCAAGTAGGAACGGCTCTGTTAATGATCAAATGCATGCATTTGATTTTGAAGTAGAAAATCTGAATTATGCAATTAATAATGGCATTTAGTTACTCCTTTTCTCTCTCTCCCTGCAGAGCTGCCCCTATACAACTTCAATTGTGCCTTTGGCTGGGGATCCCAAAAGACTTTGTGCCACTGGGAGCATGACAACCAGGTGGATTTAAAGTGGGCAATCCTGACCAGCAAAACTGGGCCGATTCAAGACCACACAGGTAACCATGAGTTCATGATTTAGTCGTTTTACATAAGAGGTTGTTCTCTTTAATACCAACGTGCCTTCCAAAAACAGAGGAGATATGTACAAAAATATGTAGAGTCTCAAGGATGATTCTCTAGGCAACCGAACCCGTTACATGTAGTCACAACTGACCATAATAGTTCCTTCTGTTGGGGAATAAAGATCATTTATTGTGAGGAACTGGAAATATTCCCTTCTCCTGACTTGCCTTTGGATAACCACCACCTAGGGTAGAAAAAAATCAGAATGACCAAATATTCTGCAAATATCACTTACCAAGTGATACAGTCATAAACAAATTTCACATTGCTCCTGTTCGTAGTTACAGGGGCTGCCCACCACATAAAGGTGTTTTAAGTGAAACTTCCCAGATGAATGTATCTCCATGCCCTCCTTCTCTCCAGCAGGAGCTGGCGATTACAGCCATCCCTTCACTCACACACAGTTTTTCCAGAAATATCACCCTGGGAAATTGATTGGTTGGTTTTGTAGTGTCTAACTCATGGCTCTGCATAATTAGGCAATAAATATGCTGCTGGCTAGTGGCAAAGGGAGGGCGCTGCGTGACCTGCACAGGCTCTCGCTTTAGTGTTCTCTCTTGCATATGTGCAGATTAATCAAATGTGCTGAGATGAATCCCCCTTCCCACTTCTGCAACCCCTTTGCCTAATGAGAATGACAAGGAAATTAGACAAAATTGGACTTTTTACATTCTGAGACACTTTCAATTGAATCTTAAGACAAGTACAGTAGTTTCAGGGAAAAAAAAAACTTATAATACTTTGACTATAAATGGCATTGTACAAATAAATGGCATCAAATTAACTAAATGCAGTTAGCTGAAATGAAGGCTGTAATGGTGGAAAAATTGATGTAGAGTAAAGTGAAATGGCTCAGTAGGATCTGACATTGAAAGGAGGTTAAAAGCTATGTTAGCCACAGACTGACAAAATCTAAAAGGCATGCATAAGTAAAGCTCTAATTAAGACAATGAAGACAGAGTTCCTGACCCAGCGCTGCAGTAATATTCTGGAAATGAGAGCTATCTGCACTTTGCCACCAAGGATTATAGAGAGACTGAACCTGTCTTCAATCAAGAGATGAAGAAATGATATTCTACAAATGAGATTTTGTTGTTTCCACTGGACCCTGCTAGTGCAGAAGACTTACTTGTTCCGTTTGCTGTAGCTTCACTAAGTCTTACAGGCAGCCCCTTTTGCTCCTTATTGCACTAACTTTCAGTATTTTCTAAAATTTTACTTCAACTCTGGCACCTTCACCTGCCAGGTCTGCCAGTCCCCTACCAGCAGGTACAGAATGGGGGGATGGGGAGGGTGAACCCAGACTGCGAGCAGTCTGAATGTCACTGCCATCCCAAACAAGCCCCTCAGTGTCACCACTACAGAGCAAGGCCACTCTATATGTTGGGACAACCGCAATGAGCAATTCCCAGGCATATCTTGCTCTCAGCTGCACTTGTATAAAGCTGAAGAAACTACACAGAAGTGATCTTCAACAGCAATTGCTTTAAGACAGCAGGGTATGCTGTATGTCACTTCAAATTATACATGTTATGATTAAATCTGGCCAGAGTCAGGTCTTCCAACTGAGACAGCCATCCTAATGCTGTGATTAGTTTTTTTTCCTCCCTTTGGATTTTCCTATTACCATTCTTTGATGAGATTTACACATGTTGTGCTGCTCTCGGCACAGAAACAAAGTTGGAAAGAACAAATAGGCACTGCTGCTGAAGAAGTTGGACAAGGTGTTACTGCAATAAGATAAAAAAAGATTATAAAATTCTTTCAAAGACCAGATACTTCCACATGCATATTGGCCAGGATACCTCCAACTGTCCACAGAAAAATCCAAATAAAATAAAACATCCTTGTCTCCTGTTAGAAAAAATACTCCCCTTTCTCGTTTATTAGGCCCACTCTTTCCAATCACTGAGTTTAACTCACTCCTTGTTGTTCCTGGTTCACCTTTTACTACCCTGCCCTTCTTATACTTCTCAGAGTAGCACTGCTCATCTTCCCTTCTTCATTGATGCAGGACCTTACAATCCATCAAGTCTCAGTTATACATTATTTCAAATGAAATTCAAGAATATTATGTATAAGCGAAGAGCGATGCTGATAAAACATCACCCTTCCAAAAGATCTTATTTCCACCTCTTTTTACTTTTCTTTTGTTTAAGCATTGGTATAAACAGAGATATAAATATACTTATTTCAGCATTTCAGAAATAGTATTTCTTATTATTATCTTTCTCCTTCCTACTTTCAAAATAACTTTATACCAATACCAGCAAATGCTGTCTCCATCCTTTTGTGTGAATGCATTACACATGCAATCTATTCTTACACACACCAGGATGAACTTTGTATTTTTCCATCGTAATACTCTGCAAAGAAGCTGTTCAAAAGCTGACTGGAATGGATGCCTGGCTGATGTAGATCAGAGGCACTTCTCTGTAGTCAGTATTTTACTTAGCAATTTTCTGTTACCAAACTAATCACACTCCCACGTGCTTCTCTCCCAATATGATTAAGCAAGTAATTTTCCAAGTTAAGGATATTAGGTGTTCAGATTTCAAAGTGTATAAATACATTATGCTTTTCAGAAAATATCAGCCATAGTCTTACTCTTTCGGGAAACGGCTCGTAAATATACAGAGCCCAATATATTATTACAAAAATCAAGGCAATAACTCTGGCACCGTTTCTGACAGTGATCAGACTCTATTTAGGAGCACTGTTTAGATCTCAGTTCCTAATCTCTGACCATGGCTGTTCAAAGCTATTTTATCCCCCAGTGTTCTCCCATTCTAATCTTGCCTTCTCGAGCACAGATTACTTTAAACAGAGATTAAAAATAGCTCTTTGCACAATTAGTGTAGAGTAGGCCCCAGGGATTTCTGTCTAGCCTGCTGAGCTAGAGCTGACTCTCCTCAGGAGGTGCACGCTGACTAATGTGGTATATGCTGTTGCACCAAACATGCTTTTGGCTCCTTCCCTGAGCACAAGCAAATGCCTTGTGTGTGCCACGTAGTGAACATGTTGTTATAGTCCACTCTCACCAAAAAGCATCCCAGTGAACAGCAAAGGAGACTGCCAGAAGAAATGATAGAATCACAGAATGGCTTAGTTTGGAAGGGACCTCTAAAGGTCATTTAGTCCAACCCCCTGCAACAAGCAGGGACATCAACTCAGTCAGATTGCTCAGATCCCCATCCAACCTGACCTTGAATGTTCACAGGGATGGGGCATCTACCACCTCTCTGGGCAACCTGTGCCAGTGTTTCACCAGCCGCATTGTAAAAAATTTCTTCCTTATATCTAAGTCTGAGTCTACCCTCTTTCAGTTTAAAACCATTACCCCTTGTCCTATCACTACACTCCCTGATAAAGAGTCCCTCCCCATCTCTCCTGTAGGCCCCCTTTACGTAATGGCCCTTTATGGCCATTATAAGGTCTCCCCGGAGCCTTCTCTTCTCCAGGCTGAACAACCCAACTCTCTCAGCCTGTCCTCATAGGAGAGGTGCTCCAGCCCTCTGATCGCTTTTGTGGCTTTCTCCTTAGAGCACATCAGCTTTCCTAGAGCTCCCAAACCAATGCCCTCTGACTCTCTTGGTTGTGAGGCTTGACGAATCAACATGGAAAGAAGGCAAAATGATCAGGGGTGGTAGGGGCTTCTTAAGTAAACAAAGAAAATGAAAACTAGTGGCTATTCCTAACACAGTCCTTCTGTCGCAGTAGGAGATGGCAATTTCATTTACTCGCAAGCTGATGAAAGCCAGAAAGGCAAAGTCGCCCGACTGCTGAGCCCCGTGATTTACTCGCAGAACTCTGCTCACTGCATGACTTTCTGGTACCACATGTCCGGCGCACACGTTGGCACCCTGAAGATCAAACTGCGGTACCAAAAGCCGGATGAATATGACCAGGTGCTGTGGACCCTGAGTGGGCACCAAGCAGACTTCTGGAAGGAAGGACGTGTTCTTCTTCACAAGTCTGTGAAACACTATCAGGTGAGCTCAGCTGCTTCTCACTGAACTAACAGATCTGAGGCCAGTAAGACCTTGCTGGTCATGTTTTATATACCGTAGCAGAAGATGTCACTGAAGGATTTATGTAGACAGTATTATACCTACAGATGAGGTGCTGTTGCTGTGACAGTAATAATAGAGGCATATTTCATGGTATCTCAGATGACAGTGATACAAGCAATTTGTTATCAAAGGCCAAATAAATACTTTAGAAACAATTTTTCATCTGTCACAAAAATGCATCCTTGCCACAGTTTTGCTGCTGATGTAAAAGCCTTTAATGAAGTTATGACATTATATAAATTTCCATTTGCATATATATGTTCATAAAGGCATGCAGTGCGGACTGGCAGGCCACAATCAAGTACACATAGATGTAGCACCATGACAAGAGAAGATGTGTGTTAACAACTAATTAAGATATCCTGAATGCTGCAATTGTGTGTTAACATGAAAACAACATGAACATAATTTTATTTTGCCAGGTGGTTATTGAGGGAGAAATTGGAAAAGGAACTGGAGGAATCGCTGTGGATGATATTAAAATTGACAATCACGTAGCACAGGAGGATTGCCGAAGTAAGTATGAATAGCAAAAAACGTATAGAAACCTATTGGCTATATAGGAAGTTTTGCACGGAAAACATTCTTCTCTGGCCCATAGCTTTATTCATAGTAAGCGCCACTGGTGTCATCTCAGTATTGCAGCAACTGCAGTCTTTTAGATCAGAACTGGCATCCTACTGATATGGGTGACAGCATGTTCACATTCTCACATCTCTCCCTGTATTTCATATTTCTGCCCTCTTTAAATTTCTCTACTTTTCCTAATGCTCTTCTCGGTTTTAACTAATGCTTAAAATCCAATTTTATTTCTTCACCCTTTTTAGTTCACTTACTACCAAGCCTACTTGAATTCTATTTTAAAGGACCATATCAAACCCTTACAGGACACACAGTTAGGGCAAAATGGCCACTGTGCTGTCCTCTGCTGCCCTGTAATTCTGAGTTTGCTGGGACTCGTTTGCTGTAGTCACCAGGTCCCAGACACATGGGACACAAAGTAATGTTAGAACATGGCCTTTTACACATCTGAGCCAGGCTATTCCTGAGGTGCTATTTGAGTCCTTTTATTTCTGGCCAGTCTTGTGTTATTCCAGTCACTGCTGATCTTATGTACCTTGCCTACTGCACGTAATTTGGCAGCAGCAACCCCAGATAAACACAAGCAACTGTACCCTGTGCTTCATGATGGAAATGAAGCAATGACTTTTATGTAGGAGAGAGAATAGAACTGAGAACCCTCAGCGTTAGGAAGATAAACTTAAGCCGTGCAAGTTGGCAATACAACTGAGAGCAATAACAGAGCATGTTCCTCACCTCTTGTAGCTAATAACCTTTTGAGGGTAACATGACAGATTTCAGCTACGTGGTAATTTCACTGCAGGATGAGAAAACTGTGCAATCTCTTTTTACCACACAGTCCATCTTCTGGGGTTCATCATGTGCCACCAGTGTGACAGTTACCAGAAAAGAGAGGCAGGACGCACTACTTGGTCCTCCCGCAGTGTCCTCAGTGCCAAGGAGGGTGCTGGGACCACAGTGATGTTATCTATACGAATCTAGAATGAGAGAAGAAAGTAACTTCTTTCCTACCTCCACATGTTTTGGATGCTCAAACCGAATGCTGAGCAAAGATTTTGGTCTGTGGGAGCTAAAGCCAAAAGCCCTGAAGCCCAAACAGAGGTGGTCTCGCTGCAGTCAGTGAAACTATTCTTGTGATTAACTATGCCTACGCTGATGAAGTGTTATGGAATTGGACTCCAAAATTGTAAATACAATGAATGAGATGCTAATTCATCACACTGATTTCTCTTTCCCAGGCATGGAAAACCCCTGCTGATAACTAAAACTGTGCCAAGACTGGGCGGAGAGGAGTTTTTAAATCTTTCTTTTTTCTCCATTAATTTTCAGAGCCCATCATAATGAACAGTTCTGTCAAGCTGACATAATGATGCTCTGACACAGGAAAATCTGCTCTACCATTATTGCCAGCATGATAGTCAATCAGTGTTTGTAACCCTAATAATCAATGTCAATTCTCTTTGCTTCATTAGAATCAACTGATGTGGAGAATGAAATAGATGAAGAAGACGACCCAGAAAGTAATCAAACAGGTAAAAATTGTGTTATTGTTAAAAGGGAATAAATTTTGAAGTGCATTTTCATGTGAATTTGTGTATTCTATTTATTTATTTATAGATTAGTTCTCTAACTGCATATTGTATTAAGGTGCTTTGATTTGTCTATATCAGATGCTAAGAAGGCTTACATTTATTTGAAGGATGTAAGGATTTTTCTTCTGTCGTATAATCTTATGAACTTTGTATTATTTATACCTATCTCAAACCTTCCAAATTTTAGATACATTATTTGTTACATTGTATACATATGTATGCATGCAGACTATAGCTCCTTAATATTTTGTTATCTAGAAGGCTTATCCACAGCTGAAGAAGCAGCTATTATTATATCTTACAATTTATGACTCGCGCAGCATCTAGGTAATTAGGCTCAAAGCTCTTCAGGCTAATTGTTTCACAGACCTGGCTGAAAATGTCATTTTATGACCAGTCTACCAAAGCATTTTCATTTTCAATGATGATAGCTCTAAATGGATCATTAAATGGATCATAATTGTCATATTGTCCCAATAATAAAATATACATGCATTTTTCAGGCAATGAGCTTAATTTTTTCTGTTACAGTCAATGGGATTGCTGTCATTGATTTCAGTGAAATCAGGGTTTGTCCAAAAAGACTTTTTGGATTTTCCTGCAACAATTAGCTGGGTTTGCAAGTTTATTGGATCTCTTTCATAAACTGAAAGGGCTGAGGGAAAATGTTGTGATACCCAGTGAATATTTTACAAAAGGGGGCAGGGTGCTCTTCTGTGTCAGTTCTGTCACTATTCCCACTTCAAGGTCCAATCCTGAAGTCAGTGAAGTGGAGATGGATGCAAAATGGCTGGAGATTCCCAACTGATGTCTAAGGCTATAAACATTCACACTGAGCTGAATTAGATTTAATTAACATTTTTGAGCTACACACCCCAAGCTGGCAAAATATAATCAAAAGGTCTGTTTATTCATTCCCAAGGCTCCCACTTAATCCAGGGCAGAATCAGACCCCTACTAACATGCAGCAGATTCCAGGATTGGAGAACAGTCTGAAAAAAATCAGCAACTATTTGGGCCACATTATGCTTTTCAGCTATTTATGACTACCTCTAAGGAGCTAGGTTTCCAAATTACATAGCAACTTATGTCAAAAACAGTACTGCTGTCCTTCCTCCAGAATTCCAACACATCAAACAAAGTTCTACCTAGAATCAGTTCTGAAAATTTTGCAATTCTTTACTCCATTTCAGGGTTTACTCCTCCATACCACACAGGCGAGGACTACGATGATAACATCTCCAGGAAACCAGGCAATGTCCTCAAGACCCTAGATCCAATCCTTATTACCATCATAGCCATGAGTGCACTTGGGGTGCTTTTAGGAGCCATCTGTGGAGTTGTCCTGTACTGTGCCTGTTGGCACAATGGGATGTCAGAGAGGAACTTGTCTGCACTGGAGAATTACAATTTTGAACTGGTTGATGGTGTAAAACTGAAAAAAGATAAACTAAACACACAGAATTCATACTCAGAAGCATGAAGGTATAAAGCGACTGGAGAAGTTTCAGAGAATCGGGATGGAAGGACATAGCTCGGTCGTGCTGGGGAACTGTTGATCTTCTTTTACTGTACAGGCTGAAAAGTGCATTGATGACACTGAGCCAAGCTTTTCTCAGGAGCTTCAATGAGTGTGTAACCGACAAACATGGACAACAATCTGTGTTAACAATCTGAATCATGTACAGTCTGCTTTTTCTGTTGGTTTTATTTGAAATAATCAAATGCTGGTGTTGAGACCAAGTATGATTGACTTATAGTTCATTTTGTCTTTCTTTCTCTCCCTCTCTTTTGTTTTCCGTTAATGGATAATTTTGTTTCTACTGTGCAAAATCCAAGATGCTGTCACAAAATGTATTCAGTGGGGTCCTTTGGATGGACATGCTGTCTGTAGCTCAGTGCCCAGAAAATATTGGAGTAACAGCAATTTAGTGGACTCCTGCACCTGTATTTGTGTATAATTGCTCGTGTTGTGCATAGGCAAAGGAAGGGTTAGGATGTTTTTGAAAGTACTGCTGCATCAGTACCGATATAGTGTGTCAGCTCTGTTTACGAAGCAATACAGTCAAATTTTATTGATGTTTTTCAGTGTTGTACTAAATTTTGTGCTTGTGAACTCCATAAAAGAGTATGTGCCATCATCAGAGACAACTGGTAACCGAGTGTACTGCCTAAAAACTAAACAAAAAAAGTCCTTGGCACTGGCTAGTGTATGTCCTCTCAAGTGCCTTTTTGTTTGTACTGCTTCTCATTGTGTTAACATAAACTACAGCTCTGCTTCTCAGCAGTTATGCCCTAGTCTTTAATCATATTCTGATGGCTCACTGACTAAAAGAAAAGTATATTTTAGTGTAAGAAAGTAGCCTCAGCAAGGCAAGGGCTAATCAGATTTGACAACCTGGCTCGATTGTTCTGCTTTCTGTATTTCAACTTACGTCTCTTGACCCTTTTGTATAAAGCTGCAATATCCCGTTTTATTGTTCTTTCATATAGAATGTATTTTCAAATGTAAAATCTCTCTCCCTTTCTCTTCTCTTTCTCTCTCTCTGTCTCTCTCTGAGTAGATTGCATAAGCATTTGCCATTGCCAAGGAAAGAAAACTGCAGCTTTAACTTGCTGGTAATGGCAAAGGATTTTATTAGAGTTTGTGTTAAAAAGTAAGGGAAAATTCTTAACTTTACCCTCCAAAGTCGAACTTTGGGTTTCTTCTTAACAGCATAAAGTGACAGTATCTTTTTTCCTGAAGTCGTGAAACATATCTTTTATCCTGAACAGCTTGCCTGTTAATTACACTAGGGAAAATTATTCCCTTACCGAAAAGATTGCCTTTAAAATGAGAAACTTTCCTCCTCCTGCCCCTACCTGAACCCAGAGTTCTGTTCTCTCAGTAAACGTGTATTTTCATGCTAATCAATGCTAATTTGGCTTATGCATGGGTACTGAGGGCAGAATAAAATCCCACAGTGTATGTAGGGTATGTTCTTACCATCCTGTTATATCCAATTGGCATTTCATACCAGAAATGCAGGTAGTGACAGATTCAGTGAGCTGAGTCAGAAAGCTGTCAGAAAAATGTGTTTGACAATTACGTGGCAATTTTTTAATATTTTAGGACAAATATTATTGGACAAATAATCTTCAACAGCCTATGCAGCTGGTCCAACAGGGTAAAAAGAAACAGGAGTACATTTCCAGCAGGGGTCCATAGGAGGAGGCGAAAGGCCGGAGGGGTCGCTCCCCTCCTGCAGGTGCGAGGGGACCCCCATGTTTTCTGCAGTGACCCACACACAGCACAGCCATAACTGGGGAGGCAGCGGAATAAGGCAGCTTTAACCTTCCCCTGGGTATCTACCAACCAGCAGATAAAACCAGTGCAAACATGGGGAAAGGAACATCCTGCGAAGTGCTGAAATCATGCTTTTCCTCACTGAATTTCCCGAGTAGAGTCGGGGAAGCGATTGTGACTTTCTGAGTTACTCTTTTCCAAAATTGCTTTTGTAGTAGAGCAATGAAATATCCTGTCCAGGATTAGGACTAAAGAAGGGCTAATTCAGCCTGGAATTACTACAGCAACAGAATCCACCAATCTATTTATCAATTAAATGTTTTGAAGCATATCATTTCACCAATATGAGCCATAAAACAGAAAAAAATGCAGAAAATACACCAGTAACCTAGAATGTGAACAAAAGGGAGGGAGAGTGGAGGTAAAAATATGAGTTTGGAAACTGAAAATATTTTAAAGGAAGACCCAATAGAAAAAAACGTGGACAGTTGCTACTTCAAAGAAGTCCTAAAGGCAGAGACTATAGGGAATATTCAAACACCCATTTAGATTTCTTAAATTGGAAGAGTTACCTCCCCAGGCTCTAGACCCTGGGTCCTCCAGAAGATAAGACAGAGCAGCTGTGGCCTGAAATGTAGGCCTAAAATTTAGTCCATTAAATGTCCCATGTGATAAACTCACTTTGGCAGAGGCAGAATTTTCATTTGTATCCAACAGTGTAATTTGACCATAATGGTATTGCAGCAGCTAGTTAATTAACCCAAAGAAAAAATGGATTTTTCAAAACTATTTTCAGCATACCACCACCATGTGATTCAGGTGTTAGGGTCTGTTCTCCTTAGCTAAAAAAACTTCTAGTCCGCTAACCTGACTGCCAGTTACATGCATATATTGCCTTGAAGAGCAAATCCCATTGGGGAGCCCAAGCCCAAAACCTTTTGAAATGTTCCCATGGATTTCAATAGATTCTGGACCAGCTCTTGGTCTTGATCTATATGAACAGTAAAGCTGGTGGTTGGTGATTTTTTTTCTTCTTTTAACATACTGAGAATAGTGAACATAAAAAGAAATATAACTCCTTTGTGGTCTTCAAACCTTACTATGATAATGAGGATCTAGCACTGAAGATTTGATTTCTCTGAAGGTAATAGAATGAAAGTTGCCCTTCAATAAAGGAAAAATGATACTGCAACTTTACATTGAAAAGTATCTTGCACTGATAAATATATTTAAAAAAATTATATGTTTATAAAGTTATTAATTTGTAAAGGCAGTGTTACAAAATGTTCAGTTTATATTGTTTTAGATTGTTTCATAATTTTTAAAGTGTAAAATAACATATTTTTTCTTTATTGAAAAACTATAAAAATCTTCTGTCGTAAAATGATTTCATTTTACTGGTATATTATTGCTTCATGTTTTGTACCATCATAAAACTTTGTGCAAATTTTTTTTACAGAAATTTTTATTTTCTATGACAATATGACACTTGTAAATTGTTGTTTCAAAATGAACAGCGAAGCCTTAACTTTAAATGACATTTGTATTCTCAGACACTGAGTAGCATTAAAAAAAATCACATAGAACTGAACTGTAACTTAAATTTCCAAACTATGACTACTACATTCCAAAGAAACAGTTGAATTAAACATTTTCATAAAATATCCCATACCTGATGTATTTTATTATACTAAAATGCATTAGTTTTATTAAATGGCTGGTTTTATTTAGCATCTTGCAACAAGCACAGTGTTTTAATCATAGTTACATTTGTTGGTAGGCAACTCCAACAGACACCTTGGTGGAACTATTCATGGTTTAGGACGGAGGGATTCACCCTCTGCCTGCTCAAGTGTCCCTCCCTCCCTCCCTTCCCTCCCTCTCTTCCCTCCTGGAATCCCACTACATACCTTTTAGCTAATCAGCAGGGATTTAAGAGGACAAATCTGCCACCACTGCTCTTGGGTTGTAATTCACCTTGCTGCTGTGGGAAGCCCAAGCTGCACACCCTATGTAGGCCATACACGCGCCTTGTGGGTGTCTTAGCGGGGGTGAGTTTTACCAGGCAGTAACGTCCACTTTTGACAAGTTGATCCGCTATATCTCTGCTCCAGTTGTAAGGTTTGTACTGATTAGCTCCCTGCAAATTTCCACTGAAGTCACCAGGACTTACCAAACTATGGCCAAATCTCCCAACACAGAACACAAGTTGCTGAAGGGAGCAAATGCCACAAGGGCAGCCCATTGGGCTTAATTTGGCATTTAATTGGGTGCTGAACTCATCTATGGAACATAAAATCATGCATAGGGAGCCCTTCAAGAAATTTGCATCCAGACCAGAAGCTTTAGATTGTACATTTCTTGTTTTATGCAATACTCACCCATTTGTTTCTTTTTAATACTGAGCATTCTGCACATTATAGTTTGTCAAATCCTTTCTTTATGTTGCACGCATGAACAATGCACGTACTGTCAGTATGTCATTAGGTTGAGTACTCATGGATAAACATTTTAGTTCAGCTACTTTACTACTCCTGGGAAAAACATTGTACTTATTATGACATATTTGATGATTGTTATACTTGAAGAAAAAGGATCACATCTTGTCTCCTCGAGAGAGCAGAGTTGTGGGAACCTGCTTAAAATATGAGATGGAACTACAATGCACCTGAGCAAAACTTGTCTTTGTGGTCAGAGTAGGGACTGCGCTCAGAAGACAGTTATGAAGGTTGTTGTCCATATAATCACTAAATCCAAATTTCTCAGAAATTTACTTCATTGCGCTCTGTTTGCTTTTGTGACAAGCAGCCACGGGGCTCTTTGAGGGAAAATAAATGGCAATGGAATTAATTAGTGCAAAAAAGGAATCTATAAAGTGAATCCATTGAGGATGAAGTTCAGAAAACACAAACAAGTATTTTAAGTTAAGAAACTTGTCTTTCTTTCATTTAGGGGAAATTAATTTGCCTAAAAGCTAACAACTACTTAGCACTAAACCTTCAGTTTTCCACACAAAATAGATCACATAAAGGAGAGAAAAAATTGTGCGATGGGATTTGAATTACATTTCAGAACATAACTTGTAAACTTCAAAGAAAAAGAAGAGCAGATGGAAATAGCAGATGGGTCAGCTACAGACAACTAGTGCCAGCAGTGCATAACTCTGAGGCTCAAGTATTAGGGTCACGGTCTGTAAAAAGGGTCTTTGGCAGGTAGAGGCAAGCAAACCCTATTATTATTTCACCAATCAAACATACCAGCCCTGAGCCAGCAGCCACATAGCTGCAGTGCTGAGCCCAATCCCGTTTCCTTGCCTTTTGGCAGGACGCGAAATGCAATTAGACAGCAAAGGGCAGATGTACAGGAGAAGCAGGGGCCGCACAGCTGATGTATGGATGGGTAAGGCCCACTGGCAACACGGCAATGACAGCAGTGTCTACCTGTACAAACCTGCCCGCTGAACCAAAGCTGCCGGTCCCAGTGGAGATGAAAGCTCCTCAGTCCCCCTAAACTACCTTTTATGAGACATATGAGGACTTAACAGGTGCATAATGGTATAGCTCTAAAATTGACCCTTGTAAGTCTTTTCTTATGTACAATTAGTCCATTTCTAAGATAACTCTCCTAACCTGCTTTCGCTAAGTCAAATGTTGAAGTCGGTTTTGATTTTTAGATCACGGCATCTGGACATTAGATCCCAGAAGTAATTCCATTCCCATTCCTTAATTGTCCTGTCCTTTGCAATGCATTATGCCTAGCAGCATACTGGTTCAAACATTAATTTATTAGAGCTTTAATTTCTTCTTTTATACCGTTTTATGCCTCAAGTCACCTATAACCACAATTTTATTTACAAGTGTTTGTTAAATTATAACCGAGTGAATCTAATTTTTTTTTTCCATGAGATACTTTGTATAGCTATTTTATTTGCCAATTAGTCCCCCTGTAGGCCCTAATTGCTTTTCTACAGTAGGTCAGTTCTCTATATACATGTCTATTCTCATAGCTACACACAATCAAACTCTAATCTTATCACCTCAGGACTGATGGTGTCTCAACGTTTATAACTGAAAATCTCATTAAAAAATCTTCTGGCATTTTTCACAGATGGATGGAGTCTTATCATGTGTCCAAACCTAATTCCACCTTCAATAATCATATTCCCCTATTTAAATTTACATTGTTTTTATTCATCTCTCAGACATTTGATTCATGTCCCTGTCATTGTACAGCATCGCTGTGCACCATGCACTGTGTTTTATTACAGACAGTTATGTTTCCATAATGGGTGAGGTGAGTCCAATTGAAAAAGGAATTACAATCTTACTGGAGCACTGTTGGTACCAGGCAGAGAGGTCAGGCAGTGCTCTCAAGGGGAGAGAGTAGGGAGGAGGTTTGACAGGCTTTGTCAGGTGTTGCCATGACAAAGACTGAGGGATTTAATGATGAGAGGCTGGAGCATGGAGGGCTTGCCTGAGGAAACAAGGATTTCAAGTGACATGAGCTGCAAAGGGAATTACCAGAAAACTCCCATGTTCAGTTCCTTCATTTTTCCCTTGCAAAAAACCCCAACTTCACAGTTCTCAAAAAATGTTTACTGCATCACAGAAATGTCTCTGGCAGCTGTCATGCACTTTTACATCCTCAGGCAAGGAGGAAGGGAGCAGGGGTACTGACCCATCTGTTAGCTGAACCGAAATGGTGGATTTCTACACTCAGAGAGGCAACAGTTGTGGATGTGTCTTTGAAGACCCAGGCAGCATCTCAGGACTCTAAGACTGGCATTCCTCATGCACCATTTTCATCTTGAGTGCTTTTATTTCCTTTCCTCTGTAACGTTGTTTTATACCATTTGTTTCAGAAGTAAATTGCCTGGGCTGAACCATTTTTTATGATCTCCTACCATCAATATATTTTTCCTTAGTGCAATTTATGCTTCCCTCAGTGCTTAAATACTTTTATAAACATCTCCCTATGCATTACTAAGGCACGCATAGCACAAAATAGCCTCACCCGATACCACACATACCCTGTGACAAAAGAGAGAAGAGCCCACCTCGTCCCACCCCTCCTCTTCCACCTCCCTGCCAGGGCTGTGTTCTCCATATTAGGGACTCAGACACTATGCCTTTAATAATTAATCTAGCTTTCAGGGACCCTCAATGATTTCTACATCAGGCCTGATACCTTTGCATTAATTCATTAATTAAATATTGATACCAATCTTCCTACTAAATATTTACTTACCAGCTTCAGAACTGTTAGCATACCAGAGTATGTCACTCTCATTTTGCCTTTTGAGACTACTAACTAGACCCCAGTGTTTTACCTTTCTCTCCTTTTAACCTTCTAATCTGACTGTTTCCCATAGCTCTATCAGCAAGGAAAAAAAATGAGAAAACCTAAAATGAAGGCACAGCTGTGTCCGCTTTCTAGCTATGTGACTGAAAGAATGCATTGAATATGTAACAAAAAAAAAAAAATTCTTTTTATTTTGAAATGTGTTTTTGTGGAGTGAAGAGGAAAGCCACCAGGCTGGTTGGAGGTGGTATTTGAGATGTCTGGGAAGCAGTAAGGAGACAGCCACTGGAGCCTTCTGAAAACTACGCTATAACATCTGGAAAGACTTAACATCTCTGCAAAATGATGGGAGCACAGGATTATCAAAGTAGGCAGGCTGTGAAGGTATTGGTTTACCCCAAACATGGTTCACAAAATTGAAGAAAAGCAGGAAAATATTTAGCATTAAGAGCAGATCAGAAAGGACCTCCTTATTCTAGGTTCTACTAGTTTGTTTTTTAATCAGTCCTCAGAAGATGGGAGGTAAAGCAAGGAGTGAATTCAACTACAATTCAGTCCCACCTACAGCTCATGTTGACTAATTCATGTCCTACAGTTATCATGCAGCTCTGAGACTGAGGCAAGAAGAAGTTGGTGGCACCACCCTTTGTGTGAAAGATCTCCAACCATCAGCACCAACTCCTTTGCATGTCCTCCGAACGGTTACATGCAGGAAGCGATACCACTCTGTACCTGTTGCCCACATATTCAAATGTGCTTTTTTTCTTGCAGCAGGCCATATTATCCTCCTTTTGCACTTCTTTGCAAAGAAGAAATTCTTTCTTCTTCTTAAGACAAGGCCTACCAAATAAGCCATGCTTCCCAGACTCTCTGTCTTGTATGGTGCAGGGCACCCCAGCTCCCATTTAACAGCTTAGGAAGACCAGTGTGGGATCAGACCTCCCATCTGCTCAGCTGATGCTGCTCTGATCCCCAGCCCCTCATGGCCTGCTGGTTGTTTTGCATCACTATCTTGTTTGCAATAGGAGGTCATTGAAAGTTCACTTGAAATCTAGACTCTTATTTCAATGCCATAATCTGTAGGCAACTGAGGATCATCTTTGCTACTTTTAACAAGTCTTTTCACAATCTATTCCCTTTTCTTCATGCATACTGAGGTCTTAAAGTGGTCAACTTAAATCCATATATCTTGATAAAGTGGCTGAATTACTGCCGCTGAATGGTAGGCCATTAGCTACAATTAGTTTATGGCTCTTAATAGCTATTATTGCAAGAGATGGATTTCTCTATAGCATAAGTGTCTTACCAGAGATCCTGTTAGTACTCTTGCTTACGAAAAGTTAAGTGGTAGATGCTTTGTGGAAAAGATCAGGTTACTCTCCAAGCTGAAATAAACTGGTACCAGCTTATTACTATGGGTAATAAATAGGTTATGTGCATTATGAGGACTACTTGGTTCTTCTTTGCTATGTACTGTATGTAACAATGTAAATGTGCATAGCACTATATAGACAAACAGACTGAAGAAATGCTGTAAAGTTGTCGCCATCTAGTTTAAGAGAAAAATACCAAATGTGTCAGTCACAAGCAGAGGACATAGAAACTTGCTTCATAGCAGCTGCTTTTCTTTTTCTGTTTATACAAGTATGGTGGTTAGAACAGTTAGAATAAGTGTGTGCCATTTCATTGGAGAAAACTATGGATTTATGAATCTCCTTGAGGAAGTGCCTTCTGATGAAGGACACGAAGGAGCAGAGAGCAGAGGCAGAGTAGATGGGGTCATGAACTTCATTTTACTTCTCATCATGAGTAATAGTGCTACACCGATAGTCAGTCAGATCTCTCATTTTCTTTAATTTAACACTATTCTTCTTGCTCCTTGCATTACTGACCCCACATTATAACTGAACCATGTGTTTTATTACAATGCTAAGCACTGCTTTAAATGCAAGAGAAGATTTCAGTGCTTTTTATACTGCACAGTTAATGTGTGATGAGTTTTGTTCTTTTCACATAAAGAACCATCCCAGAGCTAACAGCTTGTATTATTTTAATCAAGTCTCATTTCACGTAGGTTGTGAACTGTAATACAGATTGCCATTCCTTCTGGGCTTCAAATATAATGCACAGCTCAGCACAAGTCTGACCTTTGTGGTTCCTTATTGGCACATACTTGCTGAAAGCACTTCATTAGGCACCAATGGTGATAGAGCTTTCAACCTTTTTATTGGCTTTCTTTGGAGCTGCTGCTGATTACCAATATATGCATTTTAACCAATAACACACTGCGTGTGCATTAAATACAGTGAGCACACATATATACATATCTCCTGAAATGCAACCATGATCCTACAACAGAAGATGAAGAAGCAGTAGAAGTACTGCAATAGAGGGTTTGCCTAAAGGTAAAGGTCTGTGTGATTACTGAACATCTGAAGATCTTAGATATGGGGATTTCTTGTGACAGTGTAATGCACTTAAAAATGCAAAGAGCATCTCTACAGGCAGAATAATTCTCAGGCTGCTCTCATGTCACTCTTCTAGATCACTTCCTAGCTCAGGTTTTGCAGACTAAAGAGAAAGTCTTTAATATTTGGCAAATATTTCCCCCACTACTTTATGCATACAATATTTTTTGAGCTAAAGGAATTTGTATTTAATGTTTATAGTGTGAAAGTGCCTACAGGATAAGAAAATTGTGGTCCTGTAGTGCAAAATAACATGAAAAGATACAGAAAATGTACATTGCTGCCTCACAGACAGAAGCTGTGAGCATAGATGGTTCTGAACTCAGTGTCTTCCTCAGGTACCTTTATTGCCAGCTCTGTCTCCTGTATTTTTCACAGCTGATACTGTTTTTCTTATGATCATTATTAGGAAAACTCATATTTCTTATCTGAATATGCATTTTAACAAAAGGGTCATGACATCTCTTCCTTCTTTTTGCATTTATGTGGGCAAACAAGACAGGCCCCACTATATGCCATGTAAATCATCATCTTGGTGAAGTTTGTTCTGATTTCTTAGTGCTTGCTACACCAAAGAGTCAGAGGCATCCATATTATCTCCATGTTACTCTTCAATATATTTAGGAATCTCTGTGTTTCAGAGGTCTTTGATTTTCACCTCTTCCAAGCCCATTTTTTGTTTCTCCAACTTCACTGTGCAGAATGAAGACAAAGACTTGCTGGATATCTCTTCAATCATGCTAAAAAAATACCTTTTTCCTTTTATGATTATTGCTTCGAGTCAGTGCAAGTTCTAAAACCGATATAAATGCATACAAGAGGTAGCTGTGATCCCTTAGGTGCATATGTAATCAAATGGCTGGAAGATATTGTACAAACAAAATACACAAATGAGAGAGAAATGGAAAATGGCTCATCATTTCTAAGTCCTTTAAATAGAAGTAATCAGACATCCCCAAACCTGCTAAGCTATGCTGAAGCTGGGGAAAGCACTGAGAAATTAAAATGAACCATACTCAAGTAAAACTGCCCAGAAAATCAGGTGGAGCTTTGCATGAAGGAGAAATGGCCAGGGCCACTGTCCACTATTGCCAGCTGCAAAAATAATGCCAGTGTCTTAAGAGGACTATTAGCAGACAAGTAATAAGTGCCATACCAAAAGAAGTCTGTAGAAAAACTTGAAGAAAAATGTAAATTTTAACCAATTGCAGAAGCAGAGAAAACTAGTCATTAGTAATTCACACAAACTTTCAAATATGAAATAATCATTACCATCTTTTGCATATAACACAACTTTAGCTTTTATCATTACAGTTTAAATATAACTCCTAGCAGTGAAACTCTTTCTTACATTAAATGCAGCATAGTAGTTGATGCTACCATATGAAAACCAGGACCTCTAAGTTCATAATGTACATTCAGAATGTAAGAAACTCCCAGATGGAAAGTTTGAAACAATTACTGTTGCTAACAAATATATAAAGCCACTTTTTATATCATTTCCTTAAGTTAGTAGCCCCTCATTCCTCAAGCAGTTGAAATAACTTCTGATCTCCAGACATGTTGTTTGGTGCATAACTGCATGCATATACTGGTTCACTTTAGGCACCTAACTCACGGAACTCATTAAACATCCAATTTAGCTGTTCTGAATTGCTCTATGTGAGAGCTTATTTCTCTCAATACAAAAGAAACTTTAGAACACAAGTCTCCTCTTCTCCTCTCCCCCAAATCAGACCCAGTGCTCAACTCCTGCTGTAAATTACAATTCAGTGTAAGCCAAAGTCTCAAGAACTTGCTGGCTTGTTTGCTATTGGTAAGCATGTTGTGATCATTCAGCAGTTTTTCAGGTTTTTTGAAACTCTTCTGCTCTTAATTTCAGTGGAAAGAATGAAAATGGAGTCAATTGATTAACATGCCCATAGGATCTGTCCAAGATTTTTGACCCAAGAACCTGGTGGCTTTCACATGCAGCAGCGTAAATAAGTAATACTTTAAAATACATCTGTATGATTTGGCATCACCTCAATATTCCACACACAACAAAACTGTATGACTGGTAAATGTATTTGATGGCCATTGGTAGTGACAGGACTTGTCTTTTTAAATTCCATCTCATCTTTACAGTAATTGAATTCTGGTGCAGCTGCTGGAAGATCGAGTTCTACTTTCCAATACATCATTATCATCTGATTGTAAAGACTTCACTCTTTTCCAAACACTGAAGAGCAACACAGGACCAACTCTGAGAATGAATATTCCAAAGACCGTGGATATTTTTAGGCCTTTAAAACAAGCTACCCCTGTGAAACTGAATAAAAACATATCTTGTCAGCTCATCAAGATGAAATGATCCCCTGAAGCAGGGGGTTTGGCATTGTGAGAACATTTTTAAAGCTTGGTTTGAAACCTGCTTGAACACAAGTTCAAGTATATTGAAAGAGTTCCTGAAGAGCACTTAAAATACTGTATATTCTATATGTGACCCTAGATTCTACACGGACAGAATGATTAAATAAAAGTGAAGAGCAGTTCGTTAAGCAAAGAGTGTGACTGCAGTTTTCTAACATAATCTGTATGGATGATGGTTTCTGTTGTTTTCTTTAGCTTGTGAAATAGAACCATTTGTCACCCAACACTGTTGCCTTTTCAGTGAAATGGAGCATTTGGCTGTGGCAAATTGTCCAGTTTTTCTAACTATTCAAAGTACAGGTTCAGCTGTCTCTTTTCTGAATGCTTTGCACTGAAGGTCTAACAAGAAGATACACAGCTTAGTCATATTATTGCCTTCAGCACTTAATTAAAGAGGGTGCTACTAGAAAAGTGATTTAATCCCAGTGTTTTAATTAAATTCTAGCTTGGCACAAGTCCACCTGTCTGGATTCAATTATATATAGTTCCCCGTCCTTCTTGCTCCAGACACTGCCATTGCCTTCTCCCATTGAACTGCTGCAGTGATTCTTGCATCGCACTTCAGCACAAATAAAGGCAGTTCTCAACTACAGAAAGCCTCTTGCATAAAACGGATGTAACATCAGAGCTACTATTTAAGACTAAAATGTCACACCATTTACATGTTCAAATTGTCTGAGGCAGGCAGTTGTATTCCCACTCTGATCCCATATTGAGTGTGATGGTGTAGCCGTGCATGGAGCTCAGCGCAGACTACTAAAATTAGTTTGGAAAGGCATCATCTGTACTGCGAGCAAGAGCCAAGTTATCCCTTCAAAATTGTACTGGGCAAGTTTATACAAGCTGCAGTGACTTCATTGTGAATTACAGTGGGGACAGAGGTTTTTCACTCAGAGTGGCAGAGAGGGTGAAGTCAAAATCCCGAATGTATTGAAGGTGGCCAGTATGAGTAAAGACTCATCTTTGAAAATCTTAACTAGTTAAACACAAAAGCTTTCAGAGAAGTTGATTTCTTGAGGCAGGTTTGTAGCAAGGAAAATTAAAAATGTCTGCTATTAAAACTCCTATGTCAGTAGTCTACAGGTGGTAAACCTCCTGGTAGTGGAGAGGAACTGAGTACGACCCAAGGTCATAGTTTGATTGATCTTGTGGTGGAAAGAGCTCTGAATCATGCAGGTAAATATAGTCACCAGGCTACCATTCTTTCACCAAAAAGAAAACAAAGCAACACAAAATGGAGGTCTCACTTTCTTCCACTGCATACAATGAATTTTAAACCCTGACATTATTCTTGAGACAAAAATTTTATGCATTTGCTGTCTCTTGCCAAAGGGTTGCGCAGGCATATCATGGGGAAGAGGAGATCAAGTGCCGAGTAACAGCAGTGGGATTCATCTTCATCCTCTCTAGTCATTCAAAAGTGAGGTCTAAGCCAGCCAGCCAGTTTCCTCCTGTGAGTAGAGATGGGTACCTCCAGATGGCAATTCAGCTCCCAGTTCTTGGATGTCTATCTTAGGAAAAGACAAACCCCCAATGTGCTCCAGCAGCCATGTAGCTACATGCCACCACTGACTCAAGGCTTCTTAGTTAATTAGAGTTGAAATGTCAACATATGCATCACTCACCACTCCCACAGCCTTAATCCTCTCTCACGTCTGACTGTTACTGCTCATCTTTTTACTCCCTCAGGCATAGGAAACAACTGTTGAAAGATATTTGAACTTCTAGAGAGAATACTGCTGGTGAGGAGAAAGCACAGAGCATGTGATTCACTATATTTTAGAACTACTGAAAAACAGACTAGTCTCAGCACGGATACCGGTCTGTACCAGTATGATGGCTCTGTTTCCTCTTAGGTGGCATATGTGAAATATTGAGACTACACCCCCCTCTCCACATGAAAGCAAATACTAAGAAGTGCACATGTTTACCAGCCTGAAAGTCGTGCCACATAATACCGTTACGACCTGCCAGGCACTTGCCAGTTTCACTCTCTGAAAAGAGCATTTTGCCACTCTCGGTTTGCCTACCCATTCTGCCGTTAGAAAGAAGGCTTTTTGCCAGACAGAGAACATTAGTGCCCAAGAAGGACATATTAAGGGGGAAAAAAAAGACAAGACATTTCTTACTGAGAATAACTGTGTAATTAAGGAGTAAACCATACTACAATGTGCACTGTTAGGCTTGTTGAACTTCCGTGACTCCAGCACATTATGAAACTAAATGCATTCTGTTACCTGCCAGGAGGCAAATATCTACCTCAAAGTTGCATGTGCCCAGATTAATCTTTATAGAAAATTATAAAATAGCCAGAGGCGTGTTTTGTTTTATTGTTTTAATTTAGGGTTCTCAAAAGTTGACAGATCCACAAGGCTTCATACTGAGCAAACTCTGGAGATCAGAAAGTGCCTTCTGAACTCATCTAAACCTCAAGTGCACAGTAACCCCATGCTGCTAGGAAACACCCCGGTCTCAGATGGGGTGTCTCAACCAGGTGGTCCAGGGAGTGGTTAGCTCGCTGGTCCCTTCTGCACAGATCCTCTGAAGGCATCTTCCCAAAGGTGAAGCAACGATCCATGTCTGTGTTTTTGCCATACTTCTCTCTTTCATGATTTCTAATTTTAAGAAATACCAATGCCACTGGCAGGCAATTTTCTTTTCCTCAGTGAGGCAGTTCCTCCTCTATATCATGTTGTAGACATCTTGTTACTTTGTGAGTTACTTTATTGTTGTGTTTAGTCTTCAGCCTCTTGGAAGGCTGGAAGACGGGCTGAGCACCCTTAGAGATAAAAGATTTAGAAGTATTTTTATGCTCCAAGCTCCTTTAACGTTAGTTAGACTATTAGTTGTGTTACACTGATATGGGGAGATGTCACAAAAAAGAAACTGATAGCCCTAATCAAATGAGGACCTAAGAAGTCTCTGGTATTTCATCCACCAAAACCAAGGAACAAGTTACAGACACTAACCATGAGTCTTGTCAAACTTTCTTCGATCATTCTTCCCTTGCTCTTGGAATAACTATGCTATTTTTCCACTCCTTCCCTGCCCACTAGTCCCACCATGTCTGCAGGAGATTCAGGGTTTGGTCCCACACCTTCTGTGGCAGTACTAGTGCCACAAGAGGATCTGGGAATGAGAGAAGCTGCGGACGGCCAGATTCCCTGCCTGTGCCTAACACAGCGATCACCCTAACTGTGCATGAAGATGAAAGCACTTCTTAAAGTGCAAATAGCCTCCACTCTTTCAGAGCTAACCTCCCACAGTGCTGCCTTTGCTTTCCACTCCCAGCCCTTCGGGACCACAGTACAGGGTGGCCAGACAACTCCTTGTGATCCACACACAGCTTGCCGGCACCCCCAGCCTGTTCTCATTTTCTTTCACCAGATGTGCCAGAGCCAGGAGGAGAACAGCAGGTCAAACCACAGGACGGGGAAGGCTGCAGCTGGTAAGGAGGCCCCTTTGCTCACGGCGTCCTGCTGGAAGCGGGAGAGATGATTCACACATGCTTGCCTCTCCAGCTCAGGGAGCTCCAGGAGACATGCAAGGAGACAGATCGCAAAACATGCCTGTGCCGTGCAGCGCCCGGAGGGAGGCAGCGTGTGGCACTGCGGGTGCTGGAGGTGCTACCTGCTGCCACAGCCACTGCTGGACCAAGCAGGCACCAGCAGGGATCTACAGCAGAGGTGGTGGGCTGGCAGCTGCAAGGTGTGATCGCCCAGGCTGTTTGGCAAGGTGGGAGTTTGGGAGAGACAGCAAGGGGTTCAGGCTGCTGGGAGGATTTGGGGAGGGGGATTGCGGCAGGAGGGAGGTCTGGGTTAGGGCAATGGGACTCACAGGGTGGGCTGAGGGAGAGACTGGGGAGGGAGAGGCTCTCAGCCAGATGAAAACTTTGGATTGTGGCTTGTAGGACCTGGCAATCTGGGCACCTCTGTCATAAGCATTTAGAGGCACTTTGGGTTCTGTCTCTCCCAAATGAGTACTTGTAAGTCGCCTTGATGTTAATGAGAATTACATGCACACATCAGGGAAAGAATAGTCCCTCTACAATGGGCATGTGACAGCTAAAGTGCATCAGTCAGCAGGGAAACAAAAGAGGTCATAATTTATGTAAAAGGTTCATTTTTAATGTAAATTCTGCCCCCAAATGTTCTGCTTACCATCCTGAATCTGTGGTATTTGGCAGTGGAAAATGAAAGGGGTGAAAAACTCACTGCTGGCAGGTAAATGCATAATGTGATAGATTGATTTAAAATCCTTGTCATCTTTCTTTTTCACCTGCATACATAACGATCCTCTGTTAGTCATTAGGGCTCCTTGTACCTTCAGCACTCTGAAAAAATATTGGCTTTGAAATGATACTTCATTGTTAAGGAATTTTTGTCAGCTAGCTCCATTTATCGATGTATCAAAGCCATTTTACAAGAGATAGGCTCCACTTTGGCACCGATAGTGCATACATTACATGCCTTGTGAGGACTTGCATCTCATTCCAGCACTGAGTGGAAGTGCCAAGTGCCACCGCAGTACATAATGAGACATGTCACCCGGCATTGGGGACAGCAAGGAGACGTGAATGAATCGGTCCCGATGTTTTCTCTTGGCCAGAGATGAGAGGAGCAGAGACATGAGGGGTCACAGCAGACACATGCTTAGGGTGCGACCCTGCACAGAGGAGCTGAGGACTCTGCTGTCAGAGCCCTTGGGTGGGGGTAACATATGCCACCAAGCTGCATTTTCCTGTTGATCTATTTACATCTCCTCCCCAGACAGCAAGAGCCAAGCCAGGAAACACTCTTTTCTGCAGCCATATGTATGTCTGCAACAAGGGTTTTTTTCAGCATACTGGTGATAACTGGGGGTGTCACACTGTTTTGTGAGGAAAATTTTGTAGCGTAAGCCAAACCACAGAAAGATTACTACCAAGTAACAATCTCCAAAGCTGTTCAGGCTGTCTTGTGAATTAAATCATTTTTCTTTGTCCTTTTGTTTAGATCTTTACCTTGTGTTGCCAAGCAACTGCACGGAGAAAGTTAATGGCAAAGCTCCCCTTTTAGACCAGGCAGGTAGGAGGTCTTTGAACTGAGGTGATCCAGTGTGGAAAAGACAAGGACTGAGAGAGAAGAAAAAGCCCATGGTCATTTGGATCATTTTGTATTTTCCATGCATCCTAGAAACAGAGGATGCTGCAGCAGAGACAGCCAAAAACAGGGCTTTTCTGTGCATAGTTTATTACCGTGTCAGTTCAAGGAAACTGAACCCAAGTGTAGGCTATGCACTGAGAGACGTCAAAAAGAAAATATCACACTGGTGATTTCCACTCCAAATTATCCTACCAACACGACTTCTCCCTCAAAATGAAAATCTCTACCCAGTCTGCTGCCACTCAAACACTCATAGTCCAAGTCTCTGCAGCCCAAGAAGGAATCTCTGCCTCCATTAAATCAGGCTGAAGCTATGAAGGACGCCACAGCTTCCTGCCAGCAATACCTACTGCACATTCCAGATGAGAAACTTGAAGTCTACAGGATCGTTGTGAACTGGGACATGTATTTTTCAGGATGAAAGTTCATAGCTTAAATGAAAAAAGAGGGGCCCAAGACATAAGGAAACTGCTGCCTCATACTGGCTCCGACACTAAATTTGCACAACTCACTGAACACAGTCCCAGGACTCGCGGAGTCCTGACCATTAGGCGCTTCTACCCACCACCATCAAAGACTCCTGGTGCTTTCCATTCATTGCCTGTTAATGCCTATTAATGATCCTAGTTTTCTAGTTATACCACATAACATCCATGCCTCTCAAGGCCAGGATTTCAAAGGACTGGTATTACTTCTAATTACATGCTTCATGTTGTAAACTTTTGGCTTTAGAAGGTATTAATTAGATTGGCCTAGTTAGTATTATTTTCAATTCATGATTTTACCATGCCTTGTACATTTGGCATTGCTCCCAGGAGCTCAGCTGCTGGACTCAGGACACTACATGGGGACATTTCCAGCTCTCTTGGCAGAGAAGAAACCCTGGGGGAGTTGCAGATTTTGCACCCAAAGACTCAGAAGAGCACCAAAAAAGTATTAGTTATAAGCAAGCCTCTTGAGTTTTTAAACCAATCAACTCAATCCAATTACACTAGAGGTCCTGTTTGACTTTTTTTAATACCAGTAACACTAAGTTGATTCAGTGTGAACTCATATTTAAACCCTGGTCTATATACAGTCAAGATAGAGGAATTAATCTCCAAAAGTTGTATGTGCTACTTCTGCCTCATTTAAACCCCAAAGGCCAATCAGTAGGAATATGCAAGAGTTGTGTATGGAAGCCAGACTCAATAGGAACGGTTTAGCATCTGCTGGGTATTTATGGGAACCAGCAGGAGCAGGGAAAAAGACATGGGAAAGGCAGAGAACTGCTTAGGGCTCATGGATGAACTTAGCAGTCCCAAATGGAGCACAAGAGAAATTATGCTTCATAAGGGTGCAGACCTGGAAACAACCTCTCTCTCTCTCTTTCTCTAACTGGCAAACCTATTTTGAAGTGAACATTATTCTGTGTTCCATTGGTATCCATGTTCACAAAAATTTACTATTGCAGATGAAAAACTGTATCATGATAAATAGAAACTGTAATCAAGCCTAATTTTTGTCACACAGTAGTATGGGTGCAGTTGTGAGAGTTGTGCTGAGGATTGGCTAAAAATATTCCTACCATATTTTGCAAAGTTTATAGGCTGATCTGACCTGGCAGTTCCTGTGTTTCTATCTAGTCTAGTATCCTGTCTCTGAGAAATGCTAACACGAGCAGCTTCAGAGGACAAGAGATGAAACCTCTCAAAGTCAGGTGGCACAGTGTACCCTTTAAAAATAGTACTTAGAGCCATAACAGCAAAAGACTGATTACTGAAGACAAACTAGTTCAACTGTGTAACAAATGCTCCATATGCAATAATAGCATACTATTTATAGCTCATATGCATTAAAACTCAAAAACTCTTTGCTTTTAACAGCCTTAGAACTGTACGCAGAGACAACCGTCTTATACCAAGCTGTCACCTCTCTCTCACTACCTTTTTCTGAACACAGTAAAGGATAAGTTATTTAACCTAGCAAGGTAAAATCAGTTGTGAGTTATAAGAAACAGGAAATGCTCCTGTAGGTTTAAAATCAAGGGGATCCAAATTTAGGATCTCCGCTAAAACTACAGAAAGCCATCAATGTGCCAAAATTCTAACATAATTGTAAACAGCCCAACTCACATTACTAATATGGTCTAATAGTTCCTGCAAATTTTGTCTGAAATTAGCAAACATTCTATTCTAGTTTGATAACATTTGATTATTTTCTTTTTTTTTGTAATTGAAAGTACCTTTGTGCATATATATCATATATAACTGGCAGCCCCTTAGTTCTCTTACTTCTACACAGGAAATTACACTGTAGATTTTTCTTCTAAGATCTCTGATAAGGTTCACACATATATGTCCATATGCATATATATGCATATGGACATGTATATAGTTGTTGTTAAAGCCTGTGGTTTTTGCACTTGTATTTCTGTATTTCACACCTGACAAGCCCCTTCAGCAGGAAAGACAATAAAAAATTTCTCTTCGCAAGCATTCTGCTTCTTCAAAGTCACCTAACCACCATTAAACCCTTCCTGGTTCTTAGCTAACCTACCTTAATTAACATTAATTATATATTAATAAGAATATTTTGTGGCAGACAGAGCAACTCTAGACAGACCACAGACAGGTCAAATTGGATCTTTAATTGTCTTTTAAAACATGAGAAGTATAAATTCTATATAATGCTATTGAAGCTAAGAGGGCTAGGATATGTTGCACTAGTCCCTGTCCTCCCTAGGAGACATGAGATAACACACTGACTGGAAACCATGAGGTAAATACATACACAGAACTCAAGGAAAGTGCCTCATGAGTTTCATGTCAATTATTCCCCCTCCTCCCACACACTGGTTCTTAGTGGACAAACAGACCAATGTGGATGACTGCATTTCAGGTACATGTAGGTTGTTTGCCTAGAAGCACCAAAGATCTCCTCTGAAGAATCAAACTTAGCCTGAAAGAGGCCTCTGCACCAGGGCCAGCTGCCACAAGAGTGTGGAGAAGACAAAAGGCGATTCCCAAAGGAACTTCTGGAATAAAACAGAAAGCACAAGTCCTTGCAAAGGCTGCCATACTCCCATTTTGCTCCCCAGCTGGCAGGCAGCAACTGGCAGCCTGTGTTGCTGGAAGTCTGAGCTGCAGAGCCTTCTGGTGCTTTGGAGATAAGAACAGCTACAGAGCTTGTGGTAAAAACAAGATGCACATTCTAAGGATTTATACTGAGCAATCACGTGCACCATCAATGTCTGTATTATACTATCTGTGGCCAAGCACATTGCCAGACAGTACTGGAAACTCATGGTGTCCTCTGATGAATAAGATATCTTCTTCATTTAGCATTCAGAGATGAGATTTCAGGGTGTGAGGAGCTATTGGGAGCACAGGGAAGAGCTACGGAAGCATATCTGTAGCCACGTGGGCCACTTTTGTGTGTCTGCATAGAAGGATTTTATCCACCTCCGAGAAATGCTGGACAAACAGCTGAGCACTGAGTCCCCCCTGACATTTCTCCCACTGGCTTCTCATGCTAATAATTTAAATCTATCAGAGTGCACTGATTTTGCTATTTGAACTACCCAGTTGTCATTTTTTTCCCAAGAAAGGTAGTTGGTTAATACAAAACACCATAGCCAGGAAGTCAAGAGGTTTTTTTTTCTGTTCCCAGTTCTGCATTGCCTCCATCCATGACATCGGCATCTTCTCAGCTCTCTCACCCTCCCCAAGCATACAGAAGATTGTAATGCTTGCACAACTGGAGGAACTTGCTGGTTATATTTGGCCAGCCCCATATAAATACCAGAAGTTTTAAAAGCAAGGAACTCTTTATATGCCATATGGCGTTGATATTAATATATCAATAAATTCCTCCCAAACTGCAACAGATGCTCAAGTCAGTAGTTTCACCATACAATACAATGCACTGTTGTGTCCTTTTCTGTGAGCAAGAATAAGCCAGATGCTTTTCCACATCATATTGGCAGAAATATGGTGCTATACAGCCAGAGAAAGCAGACTTTATCTCCACTACAGATGAGCCTCTACAGAGCTGATTTTTAAATCTTGCTTTCTTAAAGCTGATTAATTTTGACAAAAGATTTACCTACTGATAGCTATCCAGATGATCAAATAATGTTGAAACTGAGACTGATGTATCATCAAGGAATATGAAACTCCCCTAATGTCACAATTATATTTTTCTCAGTTCTTTTCATAATACCATTAGACAAAGGAAACAAATTAGTGATTTTCATTTTTCCGCCATTGACTATTTTTTTCTTTTTCATCTTCTCTATTCACTCTCATTTATCTTCCTTCTCATTTCCTCAGAGAGCAAACAGTGCTAGCCTGCTTTCCTGCTTCCCTCATTAAATATAATTTTAATTATTTTTACTTCATCGTCACCCATTAGTTCTCTAAAGTTCTCTTCCAGCTGCATATATTAACACCTCACTATTCTAATCATTCTCTGTCGCAAATATCATCACCTAATTTTGGCACTTGAATCTTTGCTCTTTGATCCTTTAATTGACATCTACTGTTGAATTCCTGTGGGGCTATGCTCTTTTACTACTCACCTCCCCAGTAATTCACCAACTTCTACGTCTCTCTACATGACTATATTTCAGAATCTACTTTCACAAATGGCTTAAGCCACCTGAAGACTATGTGGCCATCAAGAAGGAGTTACTGCACCATCCCAATGTCCCTGAGTACAGTTCCCACCGCCTCGCTGGCACTGGCATTACCACTTGTGCAAACACACGGTCAGCCAAACCACGACTATTCTTTCAGTTCTTTGTGCTTTTTTTGGTAGGGTAAACTTTCTGGCAGATCAGTCAACACCTGCCCAAGGGAGACAGAAAGGCTACAAGCTGAGAGAGCAAAGCAGGGCTGCCTCTTTTGGCCACAGGGCACACGGACGGATTTACAGCATGCATGAAACTGCTGTCTGGTAAGTGCAAAAACCACACAGTGACAGGGAGAAACGTGCATTTAGATTCTTGCCAGACACTACTTTTCTGTTTTAATCATAATCACAGTTTTACGTGGGCAGTGCATTACCCTTTTGAGGAGGGGGTTGCTGTTTGCTTCACCGAACTGTTGAACTTCGCCAAGCCTTCAGTTCAGCCAAAAGCAAAACACACGACAAGAAACAGAGAGGTCTTGCATCCTTAGTCATCAACTTCAACAGGAGTTTGTCTGGAGGGGAAGAGGGAAAACCGTTAACGAATAGGTCTAAAAATAAATGCGAGGGTTTCCTGACATTGTTTTCTGGTCTTCTGTATTCCCCTTATGAGGGAAAAAGAACAGTGGGATTCAAACTGCATTTTAGTTTGTTGTTAAAATTCAGAATCCAAGAAAATATGTAAGTAATAGCAGGACACAGAAACAAGAGCGAGCCTTGACTGTAGCCATGATGACCTTCACTGCTCTTGTTCCTGGGGTTTGTGAGAGAGAAAATAAATCACTCACCAATACCCCTTCAAATTATTTGTTACAAGTTTAGGTATCCAAAGACTTAACACTTAAAGGATTATTTTTCCTCCAAAAATCAAACCACTTTTATAAAAGAAACCAGTACGCTACATTTAAAGGTAACATCTTAAATTCCTACATGTCAGAGAATATAATGAAAGCTCTAATTGTTTCTTTCAGTATCTTCAGGGAACCTGTCAGAAATTCTCCCACATCTGCAGCAGCCAAATACACAACTTTTCTAGCAATGTATCTATCTATGTCATAGGACAGGCTTAAAAAAGAAGCAGCAATATTGATCTTTCACAAATCTATACAAAAACTATTTAGGTTCATCTGTCTTGGATACCATAATTATAGAGCACAGCTCTGGCTGTAGATTCCTTGAGACATGCTGAAAGCTAGCAGTTTGATTATTTATTTTCTCCTTCAGAGTATCTCATTGCAAACTGCCCTAAAGATGTTGAGAGAAATGCACAAGTTTGCCTAATGGTTTACAAAAGTGAAAAAGTCAATTTCTCAGGGGATTTTTTCTATTCCGCAAGTTGTATATAACAGGCAAGCTCCATTGGGGTCTGGAGGTGTCTGGGGTCTGTTGTACTGATGTAGCAATCACTTGGGAGGTATGATGGTGAAATGAATAAACAAGACACAGAAGGTGCTGGGCCAATTGATGCTGCTGGCTCCCAAACTTGGGATGACACAGCTACAACTGCCGATGCGCTAATTTCTGCTACAAACCTGAGCTGCTTCTTTCGAGTCATTGGAGTAGCAGGAAATTCACTTCTGCTGCATCAGCTCTCAAAAGAAAATGTCTACAACTAAAACCAAAACTAAAATGAATACAATAGAATCAGCAGGATGCACTTATGTACTGGTTTTGGCTGGAATGGAGTGAATTTACTTCATACAAGCCCATATGGTTCTATGTTTTGGATCTCTGACCAAAACATTACCTGTGTTGGTAACACAGGGATGTTTCAGCTTTGCTGAGCAGTGCTTGTACAGCATCAAGGCTTTCGCTGTTTCTCACTCTGCCCTGCCAGCGAGCAGGCTGGGGGTGCACAAGAGGTTGGCAGACGACACAGCCGGGACAACTGAGACCAACTGACCAAAGGGATATCCCACAACATATGACATTGTGCTCGGCAATAAAAGCTGGGGGAAAGAAGGAGAAAGTGCGGGACATTTGCAGTTATGGCATGTGTCTTTCCAAGTAACCATTACACATGATGGAGCCCTGCTTTCCTAGAAATGGCTAAACACCTGCCTGCCAATGGGAAGCAGTGAATGAATTCCTTATTTTGCTTTGCTTGTGCATGCAGCTTTGCTTTACCTATTAAACTCTTTATCTTGACCCACGAGTTTTCTCACTTTTGCCCTTCTGAGGCTCTCCCCCAACCTGCTGCAGGGGCATTCAGTGAGTGCCTCTGTGGGGCTGAGCTGCCTACCATGCCTACCAGGGTTAACCTATCACAACTTATTCCACTTTTTTTGCTTTCCCAGTCAGCCTTGACTTCCTTTCACAGAGCGTAAGATCCCAAAGCTTCATTGATTTACCTCATATGACCTTCAGCACACAGAAAGAAAGTCTAATTCACTCACTCATTTAGGTCAAAGATATTTGCTTGACCAAAGGTTTCCATCATGAGGAAGAAGGGCCAGTTTAACTGGTTTAATTTGCTGCAGGGACAGGTTTTCACTTGGTTCTCTGCTTCCCAGGTGCTCATCCTGGTCCTCTGCCCCTGCAACACCCACAGCTGCTCCAGCTGTTCCCCACAGTGCTCTCATGCATTTTGCTACACCCTGCACATCTGCTGGGATCCTGCATCCTTTTGGCCTGGGTGAGCAGCTCTCCATCACCACCTTGACTTCTGCTAGGCAGGAATTACAGATGCCCAGAGCCACAGTGCTGTATTACCTGCCACTCTTTTACCCTTTAGTTCCTACCCATCAAGTCACACTGCTCTTGTTTGTTAGGGGGCAAAGTGCCTTGAACACAAGATGAAGATGCTATCAGCATTATTTCTGTGTACATATCCTGTTTTGGTCCCTTTGTCTTTTAGGTTCTGCCCTCTCTGTGACTTCTCCATGACCTTACCACTTGCTCTGTGCGAATGCCTCTGGTTATTTTGCGTCTATGCTCAGATGCTTTCCTGTTATTGCTTTACCTTGATCTACTGTGTGTGCTCCCAGCAGACAAAATGCAAGTGGGAGAAGGCTGAAGCTGTAGTCAAAATGCATTGATTTGGAAGTATAGTATATCTATCTGAGGGACAGGGGAATGAAAAAAGACCTCAAAACCAAAAAAAGTGTACTAGATCTAAGACAGTATACACACAGTTTCCCTTTTTTCTTCTGATGTAGTGCCGGTTCAGCTTACAGAGACAACCTGGGTGCTGTCCTTCACTCTGTTCAGTGAGCTTTAGCTCAGGAAAAGTGGTTAAATATTACAGAAATTGTTACTAGAGACAACTTTGGAAAATATTCATCTAATGACCTAGGGTGCCACCATTTGTTTGAATTTTTCACTCTCCATCTCACCAGCTCAAAGCTTTTGTTTTGCTGGAGGGTAGCGTGTACCTGGCTGGCTGGTGAAGCTACTTCAACCTCAGTGGGAGGCAGAACACAGAGAGGAGCCAGCCAGGCCAGGAGGCAGCTGTCTCCTCTACATCAAAGACAAACTTGATTTCTGAAACATGACATGCTCTTGGGACAGTGAAATTTTGACAGTCAAGACGAAGGGCACAACAGGAGCTCTTACAGTCAGGATGGAGCTGGGAACAGAACATTTTTGGATGCTGAGTATTGACTACACACATCCTTCTTCAAGAGAAAAGACCAGTCTGAAGTCTGATTCATTATATAAAAATAAAAATTATACACAAATATACAATTGGGAGGTATTTGCTATAAAGCTATGAATATAGTTTAAAGTTGTAATGGACCACTGTGATCATCTAATTTGATCTCCTACAGGACATTATCTACTGGAATTCCCTGAAATCTTGATTTAAAAAACTAGTTTGACAAAATTTATTACAAGTCTGTGACAAAATTGTACTTTTATCAGTGAAAATTGTGATAAAATCTTGTAGTTCCACAGTGAATTTAACACAGTAAAACATTGGTTCCTTTTCTCATAAAACATAGAATTTGCAGGTTAAAATTCATATCAAATTGTAAATATGTAAATAGAGATTTTTATTGTTGTGACAGCCTTTAAAAATAGCCAAATACATACAGGGTCGGCTTTATTGAAAAGCTGTGTAGAAACTGTGTTTGTATCCAAAGTCAGTTAATCTCTTTCCAAAACGCATTATAAATAAGAATTGATTTGGTAACATTTTAAAATTGTATTATCAAGGAAGCCAGGTCTAAACGTACCATTTTAACTTGATTTGCCATTTCTCATTATCATTTTACTATTTATTTTGTACCATTTTTCAATTGAATGACTTAAGTATTGCCCTTGAGATGCTCCTATTTATAGCATATCTTAGAATTTATTAGGTTCACAAAAATTCAGTCGATGATGTTGACCTTTACAAGAAAGAATCACTCAGACTCCTTAATTCCATTTCACTGCATTGCAGTGGTAGCTATCTTTCTCCATTTTATCTAAATTTTACTTACTAATTTCACTATCCTAATGCTGCCTCAAACTGGAGGACATTTTCAAGCTTCAGCTTTTCATAGTTTCTTTATTAAATGCAAATTTTCTCCTTTTGTAGTTTTCTTTTTCATTGAACACTTAGGATAACAGACAAATAAACTAAGAAAAAATGCTAGTTAATGAGCTCCCATTGTAAGGTATATACTCTGCAGAGAGAGAAGCCTTACCTTCCACAAGAGCATGGCCAAGTCCAGACCAGGGCTAAGAATCAAACTGAAAGAATGACAATCCCAGTCACCTTACAGTAATGTGGGTTATCTACTTCAAAATTAATAGAAAAACCAGGAGCACTAGAAATACCAGCATACAAGAAAAAAAATTATGCAAAACTGAATTAATTTAGTAGATTACGAAGAGGTTAAATAAAATGTCAGCAGAGGGAGGAACATACATCACTGAAAAACTTCAGCATACCAAGTAGATAGTGTGACTACTGATTCACAGAAAAGAAGGTGATGGCAGGTTAATTAACCACATTTCATATAGCTGCAGAAAGATCACAAAAGGAGCAGAGACTCAGAAAGGGTAGGAAGAGCTGCTATATTTTAACTTTGAAAGCCGGAATTGGTATGGATTTTGTTTGCAATTGCTGTCACTAACTGCTGGCTGTTTCATTCTGGCATTCAGGAGTATGTGCCCAGTGAGCAATGCCTCAACACAGAGGTTCATTTAAAAACTAAAGAGAAGCTAGAAGGAGGCAAGCCCGGACAGAATCCTAATATTTACTCAATCAGAGCCAAATTCAAAAGCAAAAGTTCCAATGCACTGACATAACACACAGAAGAAGCAGGTATTTACCATGGTCATAAGGTGACTTTGCCACACAGAAGGGTCAGGAGAGCTCATAGTTCCAACCTTTCTTCTCACTTTCTTATGATTATGAAAAAATCAGCAAAATAGCTTCCTCTTTGCAAACATAAGATGCTTTCTATCTCACAGGGCATCTCTACCACCCAGAGTCACACATAATCTTGGCTGCTAGGAGAGCCACCAGATCAGGCGAGCATCCCAGCTCTGCTGAGCCATCACAACGCAAATGAAGTTATGTCCAGATCCAGACCCTGGAAAATTCTCCTCCTCTGGGGAGACTTGTAAGCATGCCTACAGTGTGTGGTACTCGGGAGAAATCCAGCAATTGTGATAATAGCAATTACAGTACCCAGTGGTAATAGCGAATCAGTTTACTACTATACAAGATAGGGATAAAAGATAAGGACCATTTCATTTTGTAATACAAAGATTAAAACAGAGATCTGCAATAATAAAATTGCAATAGAAAAATACAAGGTAGATATATATCCTTCTATGTTATACTTATTGATCAAGATACCCCCAGTTACTTGTGCACGGGATTTAGCTTGCAAGGCTGGGCTATTCACCTCTTCACCCTAAGGGGAGGGTTTTTTCCAGAAAGGACACCACTTTAGCTGTTATGGTTAGAGATGGGTGTCCCTGACTGTCACCTTTGCCATGCTGGAAAAAGCTCCTTCTTTTCTATCAGGGTTTGCCATTTCATTTTCTGTGACAACTCACATGACAATGTGAAAAACTAGGTTATTATCCTTTCCATTCCTCCTTGATGTTTCCATGAGTCACATATCCATTGGATCCCTCTGCTACTTGTCCCATGAGGGGTATTTTTAGGGGGAGGAAGGTGAAAAGGAAAGGAGCGTGAAATTTGTCATCTCATAGACAAAAGTCTCTGGAGTGCACTATTTATGGGACACATCTACCTTCTCACTGACCTTGCCTCCTTTGCACATTTATATATCCATTAGAATTTATTAACTATGAATACATTAGGCTCCAGGTGCATAACAAAGTGTCCAGAAAACATATTTTAATAAAATATCCAAACAGCATGTCCAGATAATGCCTGCAATGTCCCCATATGTCTCACTACACAGATCACACAACTTAGTGTGTCCTGGTAATATGACCTGCAATATGTATCATCAACTACAGTCATTACCATTTAAGATAGGACAAAAAGGCAAGCTACTATTGTTTTCAGCTTTCTAACTATGCTGTTTGATACTCAAGAGCATAATATTTTAATTAAGGGGTTTTTTTTCTCATTATGGAAATAATTTTGAAGCAACTTTCCTCCTGGTTTCTTAAGGAGGTTCATTACAATGCAATGCAATTTACCCAGCTGGACAGGTCTGCAGGTGGCCAGAAACCCATTAGAGAGGTATCTACCTACTACAGGGGAAACTAATATTCAGGAGACAGGAAATCTCACAGGGACTTCGATTTTGCCAGGCATTAACACAGTTGACTGGGTAGCAGGTGGCTGGAAGCATAAATTTCCCTGTAACTTATTTATTAGGGCTCCCTTGCCTCCCTTCTTCTAGAATTATAACATGCTCTTGGCATTGATAAACCCCAGGAAGGGCACACTGTAAAGACACAAGTAGCAAAGTCTTGATAAATATTTTTTATCTATTTGACCTAAACTATTTGAGCCAAACTGGAGTCTTGCATAGATTTTTTTTTTTTTTTCTGAGGAGGAAATAAAGTATTCCTATGATGCAAACCTCCTCATTTAGAAATAACATATCACTTTCTGTCTTCCTGAAAAGAACAGGAGTCAAAGAGGAATTACGTTCTTCTGTCACAGCTCCAGATCTCCTTTCAGCCAACTCTCTGCTTGCAAAGCTCTCCATCAACCTTTTTCCTACACCACAATCTGTTTTTCCTCTGTGGTTTTTTCCCCTCTCCATATTTCCATGATGTTTTCTCTCTCACTAAAGCCCTAGCCTCCATGCTCATTCCTGTGAAAATTGTTTGAGCCACGAAGTTCAGTTTTCATTCAACATATGCCTGTGCACTATTTATATGTTTCAGTTATCTAGTGCCCCAAAGGAGCTCATCTATAGTTTACGCTTCCCTGGAAGGAAAGCTCATAATCATACTCACCAGCTCTAAAGAGGTTTACTTCTGTGTATAACGAGAACATAGAAAAGAAAAACATTGTCTATTTCATTCTGGGAGGAAAAGCATAGAAAACTCTCTCCTGAGTGCTTTGGGGCTAGTTATTCAAATTCCCTAGAATATTCTGAAAATCTCAGCATTAATTCACAAATACCAAAGCCCATATGATTGTGGTGCCTCACATACACAGTAGCTTGTGAACCAGCACTCACTACACCCTCAGTTTCACAGCACACACACCTCTTCTGCTTAGAGCAAAGCAGAAACATTACACTTAGACTTTTTTTTCACGGGTCATTCAGGACAGTCTCATATTCCCTCTCCAGCCCCCTGACCACACGAGCCACATGTGGATGGCTGTGGATTTGTGTAGGATGTGATGGGCTGATCAGGAGAGCCCCGTTCTGCAAGGATCCCTGCTGGCTGACATGGAGCTGCCTCAGTCCTGCCCGCTCCGTGTGCCCCAGGCGTCCCACGTCACACAGTCTGACACACCACTACCTCCCATACTGCAGAAAGAGGTCCTGGAGAGGCCCAGGAGCATATGGAGAGCTGCAGTATCCATCTTTCAAGCCCAGAACTTTTTGGAAAATGCATTGCCTTATGCAAATTAAAGAAATATTTCTCCCTGCCCACTCCCTGCTAACACCCACACATCTTTTCCTGGAACTCATAGTCTCCACAACAGATCCAGAAAGTTGGTATAGTTACTGCAAGTGGTTTGGAGAATGGAAGTAGGTCTTATGTCTGCTTCTAGGAAATTTCATTAATAAGTAAACATATCCATAAATACTCTGAATAAAACAGGGGCAAGACAGACATGCATTTCAGCCACTTAGACTGAAGCAGGAATAGCAAGAAAGGACTTCTTTCACAGACTTTTCCTGTAAATTATATGGGAGAGCTGCATAAATCTTCTTTGACCAGGGTTAGTCATAGACTCTGTTCTCCTGTTAAAATATTCACATACAATTAAGTGTCCACAGGCAGATAGACAGGACCAGAGATCATGGGGATGTAGGAGGAGACACAGAGACTCCTTCTCCTCACAACACAAATTACAAAAATCTCTAAAACACTCAATGTAAATTTAGTCTGTTGAAAACTGGCTTTAACTTATTGTCATTGCCTTTGTCCTTTCTCCCAAATTGTTCCAATTTTTCTCTGTTAAAACTGGCACACAGAAAACAAATCATTACAGTTATTTTTCTTTTTCTCAGCCCCTTACTACCACACACCATTACTAGACAAATCCCGCTGGCTTTATTCACACACATCTCATCTTAATGACAGTGTAAGGCCTTTTAAAATGAGCTGTTAAATAATAAACTCAACCGCAAATACACCACCATTGCAATAAATCCACATTAGACGTTCAGACACTGTGGCAATAAGAGGTTAGATGACTAGAAAGACACCTTAAAGCCACTTAAAACACAACTAGAAAGGAAATGCTCTCAGCTGTGTTTTCCCTTAAAAAAAAAAAAAAAACCAAAACCAAAACCCATGCACTGTATCTTCAGCATCTTCTGTTCCTTGCCTTCCTTCCACTTGGAAGGGAAAAGGACCATTTTGCAACCGCTTGACCCCAAAGAAGATGTCTCCATCAACTTCAGGGACTCCTGAGTTTGGCCCCAAAATATTTTCTTCATAGCTGTCTTGTGTAAATGAGCCCCATTTCTCCCTTGGAGTACCTGGGGCAAATATGTCTGTGGAGACCTGCCCTGACCCTGCCTAACAGGGTTCAGCCATGAGAAGGCATCACCACGGCATGACTACGAGCAGCCTTGGGCTGGCATTTCTTGGCACATTGGAACTGCCTAGCCCAGAATTTCCCTTTGCTCAAAAGACACCTGGAGGAGAACAACTTCTTTGAACCACATTGTGTTCAGAGCCAGAGACCAATTCTGTTTCCTCCCAAGAGCCACTTAGGAGAGCACAACACACAGTCAGGACTCATGGCAGGTCCAAAGCCTTTCTTTTGCTCCTGCCCCCAAGTGCCTTGAGTTTCCCACTGTCCGGTGGCTCTGCACAGGTAGGAGTGAGGGATAGCACAGCCTCACTCAGAGTGTACTGGAGGGTTATGCTGAAAGCACTAGCCTGGGAAGTGGTAGATGTTTCTTAGCAAATGCCCTGCTTCTGAGCAGTGTCCTGAGCAGCTCCAAGGTAAGCAAATGCCATCATATCCTCAGAAATTGGGCACCTACCCTCAAAAAAATGAGGTACTCAATTCCAAATGATCAAGACACCAACTCCAAATGAGCCAAGCATCAGGCACTTCTTCACCATCAGATACATCCTAAGACATAGTGTTTGGTGTTGGCTAGTCTCAGAGCACTTTGTTTTACATGCAGGACCCTTACATCAACCTACAAAAGATACTAAGCTCCTTATTTAAACAATTGAAAGAGCATTTAATTCACATGGTCTACATAGGTCTTCAAGGGTACTCTCTTCCTGCAGTGAGCGCAGAAGCCTATAAACCTAATTTCAGCAGTCTGAATTCCCCCCACCAAGACTAAACACTCACAAAGTTTTTTCACTGCCTAAATAATGATGGCAGGTGATCAGAATCTGGCCTAATACCACATAAAAGTCCAGGGACTTTTATGGGGATACATTACACCCCCCAAAATGTATTCAGCTTAATTATCTGGTAGGAAAAACAACCTTGCTCATGATGCTGACCCTTTGTGAAGTGAAGCTGATGCAAGCTATATATTTTACTTGTTTTTTCTCTAATATGTTTTGTCTTGATTTTTTTTAAGTCTTTCTATCACTTTTTCCCAGTTTGCATTTAGGCAAAAGTATTGTTTACTATCTCATTAAGCTCAACTGAGAACAATCAAAAGCTCCATTAGACCACATTGACAATATATGGCTTTAATTATTTTTTCATAGAAAACTCTCACAGTGGAGCAGAGTAACAGAGGGGTTGTGACATCTTGCTACAAATTCTTATGTGGGGGTGTGTGTGGTGGGAACGGGGCCTGGGGAGTGCTGACAGAGAGGTAGGAGAAGGCAGAACCATTCTTTGGGGTTTTTTTTAAGGATAATAGTCTTGGTGAAATATTTCACTATGCCACATATGCTAAAAGCACTTCCATCTTTAGTGTCATCTGGTTAGAATTATACATTCAGCACGCACTAAAATATAAACCAGGTCATTAATTACTTATTGAGATGATAATCATACTTTTATTAAAACTTTAAAGAAGTTTTGAGCTGATAGATTTCCATAACACTTAATTTGTAAGCCATATTCTGCTGTTCCTGTATTTGTTGTTTAGTCTGTCTTATGGCACAGTAAAAAGTCCTGCCATCTGGCAGAACAATCACAACCTTCCGAATTAGAACATAATTCTATATTTTCTTGGTTTGTTTCCTTGGCAAAGCTTTTGTCCCAAAATATGAATTCTTACAAGCTAGAAAATATTACCTAAGATACTTAGAACCAGAAAAACTTTGGTACAAAGTGTCTCTTTTTACCAACTCATGCTGCTTCTAAAAGCAGGGAAAAATAGGCCTCAGCATCCTTAAAGCTCTTGGCTTTCACTTCATCAAGACTTTTCAGCTGAAACATTCAATATTCTTGATATGAGAATTCTTGTGCTGGCAAGATGGTTTGCCTCTTTTGAGGGATCATAAAATAGTGTTATGCATTCATAGGCTCTCTATTCATATCCTACACAGTGGAGCTTATTCCACTGGCAAGCTTGCTGAAGTCTAAATCTTGGCCTCCCTTTTCCACGTCCAAGATATTTGCCATTACTTCATCTCCAAAGAACTATAATTTTTTTTCTCCAATCTCCCCTCAACATACTTAAAGAAAGGCTTGAATCCTCCAGTAAGTCAGTTTAAAGGCATATGTGCAACTGTTGTACGTGCCCCCCAGAGAAGCCAGCAGAGTCCGCATGAAGTCTCCAGGTGGCAGAACAGCCACACTCAGTTTTCCTACGGGCAAGAGGCTGCTGCCCGTGGAGGCATAGTGCAGCTTTGCAGAGGTCTGTGAAAAGACAAGTGGAAAGCTCTTCACTCCTTCAGCTTCTTCAAAATTCCCAATGTTTTTCAAAATAGCCAGCAAGGTTCTGTGAATCGGCATGAAACCATTGACTTTCTGTCAGTTTAGAGAGGACTTCAGATCCATTGTTTCCATTCCAGACTCCCCTTCTTTAAAACAAATAGTTGGTGTATAGTGAATGTAAAAATATGCACAGAACTCTAGAGATTTCCAAAATTGCAATTCAACTGCTCTACTGTGATCTCCAGTTTTCAGGTGCCCTTAGCCCTTGTCAGTGAAACCCTGATAATGAGGAACAGATAACTTAATCACCTTGAAATTAAGGTTTCAGCCTCAGTGTTACCTAGCAATATATGCATTGAAAGCATTATATTTTAAAAGCCATTTGAAAGCATGGGAAGGTTGCCAGCTATTCAAATATTGTCACAGTTCTGATTTTTCTCCAGTTCCCCTGATAGGCACTCGGAAATGAGACCAGCTTTCCAAGGGGGAAAGACAGCTGGAATCAAGACATCTCCATTTATATATCCTGGAAATTTCAAAGCAAAGAGCTGTACCTGGCATTGGTTTGGGCATAAGGGTGCCCTCACTTCACACCAGGGAATAAGCACCTCCCTCCACTCTCTGCTGCCTGAAGGAAGCAGGTTCTTATTGAATCAGATGGACAGGAGCCTTGCAGACCCAGCTTTTGTAACAAGGAGGTTGGTCACGGTGCCTCTGCTACGCCCGCAAGATTGCCATAGTGATTATAATGTGTTTACTGTGGATTTCTGCCTCCTGTTCCTCACTGTGAAGGCTCGACGTCAAGGAAGATAGAAGCCCAGGAAAGAGTGGTAATCCTTAAAGGATTCACCTCAGAGCCTTCACCTTTTTCACCATCCCTTCATAGATCTACCTGTCTGCTCCAGGCCTGTTACATCTCTCCAAATTAAATCCTTTCTTTCAAACACCTCTTTGCTGCCACCTCCACCATCCCAGGAGGGTGACTGCTGACGGGCAAAGGGCACCAGTTGTCATCTTGGCTGGTGTTCTCTACTCGCTGGTTGGTTGTATATCCCTTTACTGTGTCCTATCGCTGCTATTGCAGTCCCATTCCGCAGACTTTGGGGCAGAGCCTGTCATTTCATACTGGGCCTACTATGATGGGGTCCTGCTCCAAGATGGAGGCTGCTAAGCTCTAACATAATAAAAATAAATAAATGAGACTCTGGACAGCCTTTATCCTGCTTCACATTACAGAGCTCAGAAGATCTTTATCATATGGTTTCTTCTATGTATGTTTGTCCAAGAGAGCAACTTACTTCTCAAGCAAATGTGACTCACCATGATAACTCATCCTGAGAGGTTTAGTGCTTTTTTCCTTAGAAATGTTCTTCATTTTAACATCCTGCATTCTCTTCTGTGGAAGCATCTTCAGAGCTGGACAGAATAAAATAGGAAACAAAGGATCACTGAGAATGAACAGTGTGGAAGGTCAGAGGAAAGGGTAGATAACCTCACAGACATTTACCCTTCCCCTCCTGTCCAAGGATGGAGCAGCCCCTCTCTTCAAAGTGACAATAAAACTCCTCTGCACAACCCTCTCTCTCAGCATTCTCCCTTCCACCACTGCTAACAATCCTCTAGACTCTGCCTTAAAGAACTTTATTTGAGCTAAAATTCCATGTTTGTACTGAAACACAGAAGTAGCTCATTAAATTTTCTTAGATAAATTGTTTAGACTAAGTAATTCTCTCCTTTCCTCCCCTTGTGTTGCCAGCCCATTGTTTATAGCCAGCATTCCAGCCTGCGTGTGATGAAAATGCTGATGTGTTTCCTGAGTTACAGACCCAAGCTTTATCTCATCTTTCATTTAGGAAACTGGCTGCTTTATCATTTTATGCTGCTGTGTGCAATGTTTATTTTTTCCCCATTATTAACATTGTATAGGAGGATGTGCCCAGCCCCATCAGCTGTTAGTTGCATTGTGCAAACCATACACACACACACAAAAAAAAAAAAAAAAAAAAAAAAAAAGAAAAGGAATACATATAGTGTAATAGTTTAGGGAAATCTATACACACAGTTCACAAATTCCCTTTGATATTGGGGACCGCCTCTGGATAACAGCGTCAATGTACAGCTATGTCCTTCACACACTATAATGACTGTGGAGTTTGCTGGTATTCTCTGCATTCTCTGCAGTCTTTCACTTCTATTTTTCAATCAAAATCCACAGGATGTGACAAGGAAAACTCCTGCCCTTTGCACAGACCTAATGATGATCACCTATTCATCTGGAGTCCTCTCAGAGAGGAATAACTCCTCCTCAGGTTTTCCTCTGTTTGAATTCCAGGGGAGAAATTTCTAAACAGTGACTCATCCGATGGATCATGAAAGCAGAAAAGGGGACTGTGGGTCACACATGAATCTTTGACTAGCTATTCTGGTCAATAACAAACTAATTGGAAAAGTCAGAGACATAGTCCATGATTTATGAAGAAGCTATATTTAAGAGAAAAAGAATCCTGAATTTCCGATAGGATTTTGATTTAAATCCAAAGAATGCACAAGTGGTTAGGAAAAGGAGGCAGATACTTATTCTTTTGTCTGCAAGAGATATCTCTTGGGCTAGTTCAAGTGCATTGATTTTTTTTAATCAATTTTTGCAAAGCCTGTTTAACTTTTTGCTTTAACTACTGAAAGAGGTAAGTACTGTGAGAAAAAGGTACTACAGTATTAGAAAGAGGATCAGCAGAAGTTGTAGGGGTGAAAAGCAATTGAATTAAAAGATGTCATTGCTGTGAAGATGTAAAATTGTCTGGTTTTGGCTGTGTGCTGCCCATGAGGATAGCTTCTAAATCTGAAACATTCTCACATGTTGTATTCACCACAATTATTTTCCGTTGCTGTTTTTATCAAGTATAATGGATTTATTGCGTGCACACAGTGGATTGCCCTAGATTTCCGAAGGATCCCAAAAATACAGTAATCATACACTCTTAATGTTAGGTAGTTCAATTATTTCTTGGTGATTCTATCAACTGCTGTTCTTGAACCACTTCTCTTATAATAAGCATTTTAATAATAATAATAAGCATTTTAATAATAACCATTTTCAATCTGAATTTTAATTACAACCATAGAATACCCAGAAAATGACTTACCAGTTCAGTCTTTCTTTCTACATTGTTTACCTAAATTTGCTTATGCTAATCTTCTTTTGGAAAGAATTATCTCTCCAAAATAATTTACATTTACCTAAACTGGAACAAAGGGGCCTGATAAAAATATGGCCTGCCAAAATCCAGCCTGAACTTAGACTTGCTGCTCAGATCTGCTTCCTTCCCTCCCCATGCCCGGTAGTATTTTCTTTCTCTAATTCAAATATTTTCAGTTCCATTTAATGTTCCCTTTCTCAACACCTCACTTCCTCATTAATGCACAGAACAATGTATGGTTTCAAATGTTTGCCCTGTGGTCATCCACAAAACTCACATGAGCAACACCAGAGCTAAATGACGATCTCTAAGGCTTAGTGGTCTGAGACTTAGGCCATGTGGATTCAATTTTCTGAATTTTCACAGACTTTTCTTTATAGCCTTGGCAAAGTTCAAACTACTTTGGTGTTACTGCATTCACTGTGAGTTTCTCAGCTCTCCAGCCATATTTTGTTTACACCATTTAAAATTAGTCTCTTACTAACCATGACACCCATCTCAAGGTATTCAGTTTAGTTATTTTTGGATCAATAAAAACAGACATACTGGAAGTGAGACATAGTAAACCAGAAAAGTTTATAAAGCTGATGTACGTACACCACTTTTCTTGTTGTGAGGATGGTATCTCCTGCAGAGCCCCTGGACACGAGACCCATGCAGTACCGAAACAGGATCTGAACCATACTGAATCTATATTCAGACTTACACCATATCCAGCTGCAGCACAGGGACATTCTGTTCATTTGCTTTAAGCCAAATTTCTGTTCTTCAAGTTCAGGGACTGTCACAGCATTGATGTGATCCTTGTTATATTCTAGTGTAACCCGCTGGTGATATTTAAATCATGGTTATCTATCTATAATCTGAAAGAACTGATCTAGTGCTCTCCCCTCCCACCGTTCTCTTTCTTCCTTCCCTTTCCCAGCCACGGTGCCAGCAGCACAGAGGGCACTGAAGCTCCACGGCCTCACACCTTGCAAGCGTTTTGCACAGGAGGAAAGACGGCTGATGGTCTTACGAGTGCAGGACTTGGGACATCCATCCCATGGGAACCTAGGCAATCCTCAGAAAGTCTGCTTCATATGAGAAACACTAGATGGCACACAACAACCACTGTATTACTTCTTTTTTGGTTCAGAAACCAAACGTTGGTTTCAAAGCATCAGTCTGGAATGTGACTGAAGGACTGAGAGCAAAACATGAGTCTAAGTACGCTATAAAAACCCACTGGGAAGATAACCTTTCCAATAAAACCTCACCCCCCTTCCTCCATCAGAATTATTTTTCTATTTATAACTGCCTAACTTGGCAGCTTCAGAAAGTAAACACAGATTTTATTTAGAGGCTTGTTGGGAAGCAAGGGAATACTGTCATTTCAGTACAATATAAGATAATAGAGTGGCATGCAAAGTAAAGCCCACTTGGCTCAGCAACCTCTACAATTCAAAAGACAACTGCTGGGACAAGATTCAAGTGATATAATAACCAACCACATGGATTCTGTTAAAGAATCTGTACTTCACTTTATAAATAAAATAAAGTACTTCCACGCTTTCTATAGCAATAAGTATTTTTTGCTTGTCCTAAGAGATCTAAAAGCCCAGGGAAACACACATTTTGCTATTACAAGCTCTTATGCTTTACTGTATCAGTGTTTAGCATGGATCTGTTTTAATTCGGGGAGGGAGGGAACACCCAATAAATCTTCTTTTGGTCAAAAGAACCCTTTACATTCTGCTGTTTACAAAAACATATAACAAGGAAAAGCATTTACAGGACTCTTCACACTTCATCTCCAGAACATTGAAGCAATCAGTTCCTGGTGCCACTTCATAGATTCATCCCATCAGCATAAAGTGGTGCAACTTCTGCGCGTGGGTCAGGTTATGATTTAACTGAAAAGATGTGAACTTTCAACTTCCTGTGAACTGCCAGTAATTGGCACGGCTTCTTTGGAAAACAGAACCATGCCCATGATTACCTGATAGAGCTCCAATCCTAAACTCACCTAAGCAGGAAGCTGTAAACACCAATTCACTGGCAGAAGGGTGTACATCCTTCCTTGCTTGTATTAATAAAAACTAGCATGGAGATTCCTGTCCTCCTCAAAAGTGGGCTAGAAAGAGACCTAGTGGACCCCTAGGAGGGGACTTTGTAAAAGCAACCTCAAGCTGTAGAGTCAAGACCAGTATAAAGCACACACCAGGTTGAGAGATGACTCATCCAGGGAGAAAGGACCTTCAGTGCAAACCAGAGTCTCTGGAAGCGATGAGCGTTGGGTTTTTTTGTTTTAACTTTCATTTCCGTTCATTTGCATTTCATCTTACCTGTTTTCAACTGTGTAAATAAGTAGTTTTATTTGGTTTCAACTTACTCTAGTTTGTGTCAAGAATAACTTCTGAGTAACTGGCTGAACCTTACAGTATTCAGTCCTCCAGAATAATAATCCTAAAAAAACAGGGTCCTGGACATCTCTCCCCTGCTTTCCCTCTTTGCCTCGTATAATAATGCATTTTCCACATAGTTACAGGGACCAGTCTGAGATGGAAAAGTAGATGCCTTGGGAGAAGAATTTATGCCTGCAAGTATCATTAACCTAGAAAGTTCTCCAGCATTAGGTAAAAAAGAGGGGAAGGGAGCACAGAAAAATTCATGGGATTTTTAAAGGACATGTAATAGTAATTACTGATATCTTATTTTTCAGTTTTAAATTAAAACTTTCCTACCAAACATTCCTGTCAGTTTGAGTTAAATAGTATCTGTTTCAAGGATGCCGTGGTAAGAAAACTGATGAAAAATTTGTAGTACTGTGTAAATCCATGTTCTGGCTTACACGAAATACACTTCCAAAAATACTGTCACAAAGTTGTGTGTGTTGACAATTTGCTGTAACAGCTGCATATAATTAAGGCATGGAAAGGAGCTAAGTATATGTAAACAGTTGTCCCATCTTTTGTAAAGAGTCATAAATTTTTATGTTACTTGGAACTGCAGTTGCTAATTCTGTGTTTGCTGCTTGAAATGAATGGCATTTTTATTGGATTTGTTATTTATCAAAAAGATTTTGTGCAAGATACTAGCAAAAGTTAACCCATCTATATAGCCACTTCTTCTGTATTTCTTTCACCTCCACACATGCTACACATTCATTTCATAAAATCCTCAGTTCTTCAGAAACAGGTTTTTAATGGCATCACATGGCAACTTAATATCAGCAAATCAATGAAGAGTGATTGCAAGCTTCCTAACAGTATGGGAACAACTGCACACACCTGTCCCAAGCACAAGGACAGAGCAAGAAGCAACCTCGGGGGCCAGGATCCTGAGCTTGGGACCAGTTGAATGACAAGCCAGCTCTACCACTTTCAGAGCTACATTCATACCTCCACATGATGTTGACCTGTTCCAGTTGTACTGGACTGATGGGAAATAAGTGAAATTTCAAAGAGACATTCCTTTACAAAGCCATTGAGGTCTCAGAGTCAGTCTGAGACCAGCCTGTCTGAAAATGCCCTTGGGGTCTACCTGCATCTTTAACATGTACACACCTAAATACTTTTCACTAACATTCTATGATAATTCTTGAAAATTCATCTTAGGACCCTAGTAACATATACTTTAATAAAACTACACAGAAATGAAATGTTAATATTTTTACTGCCATTTTCTCTAAACATATCCTATTATTCTACTCTATGTTTTGTTTTGTGTTCTATCTACTGTACAAGAAAAAGTAAAAAACGTGACTTGGTCACAGCCCAGAGGAAACAAGAGCAGATTGGAAACAGAAGCAGTATGATCTAGGCTGTAAAATGGCAACAGGCTTCAAGCTGTAAATTGCAAACACTAAATGAACATGCAAGGGCTGGGGTGGATTCCCCATCAGTTGAGGCTTTCAAGGGAAGAGTGAAAAGCTCTCTGAAATATATGCTTTATTCAAACAGGCATTTATGCAAGGCTTGTGTTATGCAGGAGATAAACTAGATGATCTCAAGGATCCCTTATGGCTTTACAGTCTATGAATAAAGAGCCTCTTTCACTGTAACAGACTCAGTATTTCAGCTACTCGGGACCCAACATGGTGTTAGCGAGACTGCTACAAAGCACGAATTGTGTCAAAGACTTCTAATGCTGCGAAGGCCCCTGCAGAACACAATGGGGGACAAGTGTGTGAAAGAAGTTCTTTCAGTGCCCCATCAGGTCAGTTGTTGGAGCACAAAGCAGTGCTGAGTAAAGAATTACAGTACCTTTGTTCTGTTCTCATATTATGAATCCCTTTCATTGACATACCCATGGACCCATTAAATGTGATATTATGGCTGCACAAACATGAAGTCTTCCAAGACTGCTGAGAGTTATATAGGTCTTCTGTTTTGCCATTTCATGTCATCATTACTGTTTGGGGGACAAAGGGGGAATTCAGAACAGAGTTGAACTTGGTTTACAAGAGAGTTTTCCAGACTCAAAAGTTAAGCAGAAAAGTGATTTGTTTTTTAAAGGGTAAAAGAGAAATATGGACAGGTTGTCCTCTTTGAATTCCAAACGAGAGAAAAATCCCTCCACTAATACAAGCTAACAGGTATTGGGGTCTAGAAAATAGAAAAGCTGAGTTATAGAAAAAATATCACATCCGGCAAAAAAAAGACACTTTGTTTCTTATTATAAAAATGAAAATAATTTCATAGATGTAATCTGCAACAACTTGATTTTAGTAAGCGCTTGTAACAGCAACTATGATACCTTAAATAGTGAATGCAAGTTGGCTTGAAGAAACCCCAGGTATGGCTTGACTGTAGCTTCTGCAGTATTTTTGGCTAAAATGCAGATATGCGTAAACTAGCTCTTCCCCATCTAGTTCAGATATTACAAGGAGCATAACCATGACACCACAGACCTCAACTCCATCTAACCACAGAGCCTTCCTAGGTGTGTACTGCAAACCTTTCTAAGTTTCATTTGGCCATTTCTGTAGAGCTATCAGTAACCAAGCTAATTTCCATTTGAAGCCAGCTTAGATCATTTTTCATTTAACACTTGTTACAGCAGTCACTGAAACACAGGCATAGTCAGAGTGGCTGGGGATGAAATACAAAATAATTTTGAACACAATAAATCTGAGCTGGAAGAGAGAAGAGTACTTGTCCAACAGGAAAACTGTTGTAAGTCTTATTTAAAATATTTACTAGAGGTTTAGAAGAGGGATAAACAGTACATTTAGAAATGAAAATTATACTAATTTAGAATGGGTTGCATATCTACAGCTCAGATAAATCACCAGTTATTTCTAGAATGTAAAAAAATATTTCAAACAGAAACATTTGCTTTCACAATCCATTCGCAAAACTCAAATTCTTGTCTTGTTTACTGGAGTAAACTTCAGTTCAAAGGTTACTTCTTGATGTGCTTCAAAAATAAGCATATTAGATATGTCCTTCTTGGTGTAGCTTAGCTTTATGGGTGTTTGTTTTTCTCCTGTTCGTTAGCATTAAGGATAAAGGCCACAGTTCAGCAAGGCAAAAACTAGGGGAGAAGCAGAAGAGGAATGGTCCCAGTTCAGGCCGGATTTAAAGCATGCATATTCTTTCTCTCTTCACCACTTTTTTCCCCTCTTGCCGACAGTGCCACACGATTTCATGAGTAAGAGCTTCCTCTTTGTTACTGCACCCTCATTTCCTGCTGCTTCTATCCTGTAAGCCTCCTTCAGGATTTTCAAAGTATTTTTCCACTCAGACTGGGAGAAAGCATTGAACTAAACAGATGGTGGGGAGACGATGTGGAAGAAGAAATAGAAAAGGAAGTAAGAGAGAAAGAGATGAGGAGATACAGAAATAGAAGGGGCAGGTATAAATAAAATTAGGAAAATGGGAAGAAAGGACATAAATAAATGGAAGAATGAGCAGAGTAGTGAGCAGCAAAGTAGAAGCAAAAGGGAGGCTCTACTGCTTCCCATCATTACTGAATGCTGGTTCATGGAATGAAAAAAATAAAACTAATATCCATTATTGGTAAGAAAATTAAAAGAGGTAATTTCTCCAAAATCTAGCTGAGCTGGCAGTGTCATATGATGCAGACAAATCCCCCAAACCCTGATGCTACATTGGCAGCTAAGCAAGAAAAACTGTCCCTCTGCATCCAAAGGTTCTAAGGTGGATTTAATGAGTAACTAAGGAGTACAGCTGTGAGCACAGGTCTTAAGAAAGCCTCATACTATACAATTTCATGTCTTAAAAAGAGACAATTTTATAGTGTATATTTCTGATCCTTCAATTTAAAAATTGAATGGTTACCTGTACCACAATTCATGTAAGACTGTCTTAGAAAGCAGGACAGAAACTGCTACCGATCGCACATCTTCACCTCAATAGTGCAGTCTTCATACAGCTTCAAGTATGTTCCCTGAATAAGTTATGAGGTGGAGATATTCCAGTTACATTATTTAAAAATAGAAAACCCACACTTTCTGTACATGAGAAAGTAAATGTTCAAAACTAAAATAATATGCCCCCAAGCAGTTTTCCCTACAGCTTTGGTAAATAACTCCCATAACAAGACAGCAAACATGGGTTTGGGGCTTGTTTTGTGCTGTCCTGTAATCATCTGGTTTGAGAAGGCTTCTCATTTTCCTAGAGAGGGACTAGGAGGCCAAGCCACAAACATTTTCAAGAGTCAACCCTTTTCAGGCAAGTTACTCAAAAAAATTAAGGGGAAGGGCAGTTTCTCCTCTACTCACAGATCAGGTTAGTCAGGCGAACAAGTCCATTCTAGTAGCACGTAAGGATGCCTGAACATGCACTAGAAACCTGTGTACCAAATCCTGGGCTGGTAAGCACTCTTCAAAACCGCGCCATGCCCCTCTCTTTCACCAGTATTTAAAGAAAAGTACAAGGTAATATCTCTGCCACTTTTTAGAAGAGGAGAAAGGCATCGACTGGGACAGTTGAGGCTGATGGGTGTTTTCCATCAGCAGTTAAGCCTCCCAGAGCTCCAGATAAACCATCTGAAGACCAGGGCTGTGCTACCTACACACTTACTCAGTGGGTACAAGCTGAAGCTGGCTCACTTCACACAGGCGTTTGTCTGCAGACAGATCTGCAGCTCTGCAGAGCCCTCCAGGCTCTGGATTTCCACTGCGCTGTGCCTCCAGGGTCCATCCCTTCAGATACAGCTGCAGGATCAGAGCCTTAGGCTGTAAGTCTCTCAGGGCATGGATGGTGCCTTCCTTTTAGTCTTTTTCTGTCTGTAGACTGCCATCACATAAATGACGCCAGTAACAAATTTGTTTCTTCCTAGAGAATTTCGGCCATGGCTCTTGGGTCATCTTTTCCATCCTTCTACTGCACACTTCCACCTGGAGTATTCCAGAGGACCCTGTAAATGATGAGGCATAAGGGTTTTATTTCTGGAGTCTCTTCTACAAAGCAGTAAACCTGGGAAATTTTCTCCTTGTCCAAAAATATTTTTTTGCTGTATTTTATTTATTCTTGATTCTAGTATAAGCTCTTGAATACTCCTAGAAAAATCCTCTCCTTCCTTGATGTCAGTGCTCTTTGAATACTTGTAGGCATTAATCCACCTCCCTCCGTTTTCTAGCCAAATTCTGCATATTTAGATTGTTTCATTTTCTTTATTGTTTGTAACAAAAACTCATCAGAGGGACATAAGTGTCTTCAGAAAATTAGGTGCCCACAAATTTTACAAAAACAGGCAGAGGGGAGAAATCTGTCAGACCTCCTCACAGGGGCAAAGGCTGCCAGACCAGCTGATGTCCTGGTAGGCAGCAGAAAATGTATTTGGAAGCAAATCTACAGGAAGAGGGAACGTATTATTACTCGACAGCAGAAGAGGCTTCAGCAAGGCTTTGTCCTTGTATACCCAAAAATGTAAGAATGATTGCACCACAGCCACTTAATCTATTGCTGTGTCTCCAGCAACGATCAATAGCCTCGGGAAGAACTAGAGCAAGCAGACACTGCCACTTCCCCAGAAGTCTTGCTACAGAGCCGTGTGGCCCAGGGTCACTGTTCCTGTTCCTTGTGCTGCCAAGGAAAGGATGCTGGAAAGCTCCAGTGAGCCAATACCTGCATCACAATTTTTATGAAGGGACAGAAAAGCAAAACTCTGCTTACAAGCTCTATTAAAAATGTTATTTAAGCTAAAATTAGCCCAAGGTCATGCTAAAAGATAGTATCTCTGAATGTGGTGCCATAGCAAAAGCAAAGGAATTTAAGCTAAAGCTAATTAGATTACCTCTGCAACCAAGTTTTGTCAAAAAAACCTGCATTGTTGAATGTGAAATTGTCTATCTGGAGTAACTTTTAACTGGCAGGTCTTTGCTAAAGCCAGTGTTTCTGAGGAAGCCCAGCGGATGTGGGCTGGACAACACCAGAGGCAGCAGAGCTTTACAGCCCTGTTTTCAGGTACAGCTCTGATCCTGCAGACAGGCAGCTCCAGCAGCTTCTGGCTCACCAAAATGTTTTCAAACTAAGCTGCAAAAAAACCTGCTTTTTTTTTTAATAGATGTGCTGCAAATGCAAAGTCTTCTTTTTAATCAGTTGCAGTAAACTCAGTTGATGCTATCTCAGTGCTGATGTACATCTCTCCACTCTGGACTCAATTTAGTGCAGTGACAAAGAAGAATACTAGACTTTCAGGTCTGTTGGCACTATTTCAATTTTCAGAAAACTATGGGAGGAACATTTTTCCTTTCACCCTGCCCAAGAAAATAGAAGTCAGGAGGAGAGCCTACTGCCACCCATGCCTTTTCCCTGCTCTCCTGTAGAGGATTAGTGTCTGTGTATACTAAATGTAGGTATTTTTAATTCTCTTTAAAAAGTTGCTACCTCTTTTTTTCTAATTATTTGTGCATGAAGAATTCTGACTTGTTTTAATGAAATCCAATTTTGAAACTATTTTGGCAACATTTTGTGGAAAAAAAATCATAGCATAACCACTCGCTTAACAGTGTTAAAATGAGACAATCCCACATGAAGCAATGCTGCCCTGCCTTGCAGAATTATTACCCAGAGGAAAAGCACACCACACCTATTGTACAGTTTCTATCTTCAGAAGCATCTGCCAGGACCTCTAGGGTGCTGTTTTCTTTCACTACCTATACAAGTGAGTAACATAAAAAATAAGAAACTAGTTCTGTATTATTAAAATAGAAAAATAAAACAAAATAGAACACAAAATAGTTATTTCAGGCATTAGAAAAAAAAAAATCAGTTCTGTCATGTGACATATAATTGTTCTGTAGTCTCTGCCTTTTCCATTTTTGTTCTTTATACCACTATTACATTAAAAATATACTCTGGTGAAGATACCAAGCCTCGCAGGGAACAGAAGAAAACGAGCCCAGTATTTGCAAAAACAGCTGTTCAGGATATCTTGCAAAACCAAAACCATGCTTGATTTTGACTAATTTCCCTTTTCAGTACTGCAATTTAAGTCAGTCTATGAGGTTAAAGGACTCCAGACTATATGGATTTACCCAACTATTACAACCAAACTGGCAATTTCTGATAGTCATCTGCTCTGGTTAAAGTTCATGGACTTGTAAAGGACCTAAAAAAAATGCTCTGCACAGTAGAAATGTGAAGGGAAAGACTTGAAAGTCTGTCAGGGAGGAAACTGCTGGATTTACACTTTAATAGATCCAGTGGTTACAATAGAGATGTGGACGAGTACAACAGCTGGAAACAGAGCTGACACCCCCTCAGTTTCCATGGAGTTTCCACCAAGTCCTATTATTTATTCAGAAGCTATTTTCTGGGAAAACAGCCAGCCAGCCTGCAAAAGTGTTTTCAAGAAAATATTTTTCTAAGGATGGTGGAACAACAGAATAAGCAGTCCACAGATATCAGGTAGCCAGGGTTACCCAATTTCTGTGTTTCAATAATTTCAAGCTGTTGGTAGTCCATTAAAAAATAGGATATATGCAATATTTCCGCTTTGTATGCCCAAAATATATTTCTACACTATTTGCTCAACTTTTAGCCCAGTTTAATATGGAAACATGAAAGATTTTTCACCCCATCTCTAGAAACAGGTGTATGTACGTGTGCCCCATTGTGTTTGGACCCTTTAGTGCATTTCCAGCAATTCCGAAAGAGACGAGACATGAATCATTCTGGTTGCATGAGGAATACTTTTTACAGAAAAATGTATCTTGAACTACCAAATGAGGTTTTTTGGGGTTTTTTTTGCTTCTTAAGGGATGCCTTTCTTCCTTCTCTGCCCTCAGATCTACTCAGATACATTTTTAGTTACAACTGCTTCCGTCCAGCATTGTGAAAGCCTTGCCCAAAGCCAGAAGTTGAACAGGGAAAGGGGCAGCACAAGAGCAGACATCCAGGAGACACGAGATTTGGCCAGCAGCACCAGTAGCCAAAAAGATGGTGGTAACTGGGCGGCTGGGAAAGCAGAGGCATGATGCTGTGGGCCACTGGAGACGGACCGAGGCTGATGGCTGGCAGCCTGGGACGAGGGTTTGCGTGGAGGCTTACCTGGGGAAGGGAGAGGTTTGGGTGTGGGGATATGAGGCACTAGGAGCAGAAAAAGGATTGTGAAACAACAAGCAGTCATAATGGGACATTTCCTCACTGGGATGGCCCAAACCAGGGGGCTAATATGAGGAAAACAGCGTAAGCACAGGACTGCTGCGCTATGCCAGCAGCAGCACAATGTCATCCTTCATGCTGTCAGAAATAGCGTGCTGCAACCATAAATATATCAGTCTGCATGCTGCTGACCAAAGACCCCATGGGAGAAGGGAAGAACAATTTAGTTGCTCAATATATGTTGATATCAAATTGAAATGTTACCATAGCTCATTTAAAAAGCAAGGAAACCATGAGGATGCAAACACTCAGCAGAATAGCCTTCACTAATTTCTCACAAACTCACGTGCTCACTAAAGTTCATGTTTTCTCTAGAAAAATCATGAGTAATGGTGGCATACAAGGGCCATATGGTAGCAGTTAGAGCAATTATCTATCCAAAATCCAGTGTGACAAATCTTACTTATTTCTAGAAGTAATAGGAACACCAGTGGGGTATGAAACACGGGAACTTAAATGGTGATATGAGACATGTCACTCTTCTCAGAGAATGTTGTAACAACACTGCTAAAGAAATGAAAAGGAGAACTATTTTTGTCCTGAATTTAGCCCATAAGGTTTAGAAGTTTTAAGAAATCATTAAACAGCTACTTCATTTAGATGAGTTATTTTAGTGTTCTGAATCAATACTAAAAGCAGATAATATAGATGGTTACCACTCTGATACAGTTTAAAAAATAAGGTTTTTTAATGCAAAAGAGAAACTAGTTGCTTCCTAGAAGACCATGAGAGCAGAAAACATGAAAATCTTTATAAATCATATACATATACACACGTATATATGTTTCTATATGCATGTATGTATATGCACAAACATAAACAGATCAAGGTTTAGATTCCATTCACACAACAATCAATCTGCCTCTTTTCCCTCACTTCAAGAAATGTAAAACCAGAAAATTTTGTCATTTATTTATCAGTACTGGGAAGAAAGGTAGCTGACAGATGGTTAAAATTTAAGGAGCCAGATGCAAGAATTCACATTCCTTCCTCACCCAGGACAGCACTCTGTGCCACTGGGGGGACACTCTGTCACTGGATATAAGCTTGGGATATTAAACTTTAAATAACACATGCTGTCAAAAGCCAGTCAATGGACTCCTATATGAAATTAAATGCATATTGTGCAGTACGGTGGACAAAACCTCCTCTGTCGTATAGCAGATCATTTAATACAACAGTCCTGGGATTTTCTTTTAGACATCAATTATGTCTAAATAGGTGCCTAAGCACTATTTTGCTTCTTGCACCCGTCTATGCATCGTACTTCCTCCTTCAGTGATTAAAAGACTGAATCAAATTTCAGAGTACTGTAGAGTCAAACTGTTTTGAGTGCCAAAAATATGGTATTATCTCATAATTGAGCATTTCTTTTACTAGGTGATTCAATAATTTCTGCAAAAAGAGAAAAGTATAAAAATTATCTAGTGAAAAAAATATCTGTTAAATTAGCTAATTTTTCTGTATTCCAGGAAAAAACTTATTTCCAGAAATAGCACAGCGCTCTTAAGGTAGTACGTCCAGTAAGAAAAAAGAGAGTAAGGTGATACAACAATCTCAGTATATGGATTTATCAGTGCTGTGTCATTTGGTTGTACTCCAGCAACTGAATCAGAGCAAAGGACAAACTTTCTGTTGCTGGTGAGTGTCACAAGGAAGTCTGGACCTTTTCCCACAGGTGAGTCAAGTTCCTGTTTGCACTTGGAAGTCAAGGCTGTTCCTAAGAGTATGACTGAAAGAAAAATGTCCTAATAGGAATGACAACCTTCATTTTCACTTCAGTCTTGTCCTTTCCCAATAAAAAAATGAAAAAACCTGCACACAAACAATACACTACTTGTATTCAGTTTAACGCTACTAGAAAGGACAAGGTGTAACAGATTAGACAGTTACAGAAATACCCAAGGGCTGCCTCATATAAAATTAAATTTTAAATAAGGGAGAATAAACAAGTCACTTGAAAGCCTTAAACATTTTGTATAAATAACCTGTGATGTTATCCAGAATCAGCTGAGCTGTAGGCATCATCTGCCCCAACCATGAGTCAGCTTGAGTCAGTTCAGTGTACTTTTATGGTACTATCACAGTCAGAAAATACAGCTCTCGGCAGCACAAAAGAAGTCTCTGAAATATGGAACAAGTATTTGGTGCAAAGTCATTCTCTACTATAAGCTGGCAATGAAATTAGTGGAATAAATAAAATGCCGGCATACTTAACATTTCTGTCTCTTTATTTTTAGAACAAACAGGGCACTGAAATCAAGGCATAAAATCACGTGCTCTTAAGGCCGAACAATTTGAAACTCTTTGTGAAATGTTCCTTCTGCACAGCAATTCTCTGACTGTGCAAAGACGCACTATAGCAGTATGGATTCAGCAAACAGGGAATGTTTCCAGCTGTTTGCGTCCCTCCCACTCCCAGTATGCATAGCATCCTGGCTGGTAGGAGTTATATTTGTGTTTAAACATGATAAGACTGATTTATATTAGAGGAATGTTTCGGATCAATCATTCATGCTGAATAGCCAGTGACTAACTGGAAATGCTTCACAGAGAGCACTGCCGAATAAGAACTGAGTAAGAAGTTTATAAAACTTCAGGACGTGGCCAACAGTCTCTAATCTACTTAGCAGACAGCATGCAACTTCCTGTAACTGCTTAAACTGGGCACGCACACATTTCTCCCAGTACTCAGAACTGAGTCCCAGTATTCGTAATTACGGAACATAAAAGGTAGGGAGGGTTCGCCACACTTAACTTTGCCAATGAAAAGTTAGCTGCCAAGTACAAACTGATTATTACGGTCAACGGAGAGAGATACGAGACTTTTCATGCACTTATCTTCAGGCAGCATGAATCACTCTGTCCACTGACTATGGTATCAGCCTAGAAACTAATTAGCTGCCTTTGGGTGAGATAGATCCCACTGAAAGTTTGGTGCTGTCTGCTTGTAGGATGGATCATTAGCTGATGTTCTTTGTCAAACTGTCAGTAGCTATGGGTCCAGTGGAACTACGGAAACCAGCAGAGGCAAGTTCTGCTCCTACGTCTTTGCCAAGTTTGCAACCCAGTGGCCTGAGTACAACCAATCTGCTCTCGAGGACTCCTTGCAGAACAGTTTTATAATGCACAAATAAATATTGACACCAGCAAAACATTTCCCCTTTGATATTTGAAAAATGATAAAAGAAAGTGACTGAATTTAAAATAAAGTGTTAGTCTTTTAGGATGTTTTCATAAAGAAAAGCTTAAAAGAAGGGGGGGGTGGGACAAAAAGGCTACACTATTTTTTAAAGGACCTGTGTTGCCAGTATCATCGAATCATAAAATCATAGAATGACTAGAGTTGGAACGGAGCTTAAAGATCACCGAGTTCCAACGCCCCTGCCCTGGGCAGGGACACCTCCCACTAGAGCAGGTTGCTCAAAGCCCCATCCAGCCTGGCCTTAAACACTTCCAGGGATGGGGCATCCACAGCTTCTCTGGGCAACCTGTTCCAGTGTCTCACCATCCTCACAGTAAAGAATTTCTTTCTAGTATCTAATCTAAATCTCCCCTCTTTCAATTTAAAACCATTACCCCTCATCCTATCACTACATTCCCTGATAAAGAGTTCCCCCCCAGCTCTCCTGTAGGCCCCCTTCAGGCACTGGAAGGCTGTTTATAAGGTCTCCCCAGAGCCTTAACTTCTCCAGGCTGAACAACTCCAACTCTCTCAGCCTGTCTTCATAGGAGAGGTACTCCAGCCCTCTGATCATTTCAATAATGTCAGAAGATGTTAAATTATCAAAATGGATATGTTTCAAAGCTAGTTTAATATTTACTATTAATCATGGCTTTTAAACCTATTATGTTGGATCTGCTTAGACAATGAAATGACACAGGCCAATTTTAATTTAGGGTTCACATGTTATCTCAGTGCTATGGCATCTGAGAAAATTATTTAAATTTAATAGTATCTTTGTTTTACAGTTTTTTACAATATTACTGTTGCAGTACTTTATTTTAAGGTACTAGGAAATTTATTAATGTCACCTCAGCAATGTCCCTGTAAACCTACAAAACTAACGTGTAAGTATTACTGCCTTCAATCAAAGCCAAATTTCTGTTTATAACCCCCTCTTATCTATTATACAGCTTTGTTATATTTATGCATCAGGCTGAAGACATCTAAGAAAATCATCTTCCTGAAGTTGTATGTTTTAGTTTAGAAAGCAAAAATGGACCTGCCATAACCAATAGTGTAAAACTAAAACACAAAAAAATAAGGTAAAATAATTCCTGCAGCCTCCCATTCTTGGGGCAAAGTCGCAATGTTCTGCACTCAGATGGTCTTTGAGCCATTTGAGGTATCCGTGGCCTTTCTTATCACAGTTTAGTAAATCAGGCTACTTTATGAAACTGGACCATCTCAGTTCACATGCATTTGATCGAAACTTACTTGCATTTCACATTTTCCAAAGCTTTGTCTATAGCAAGCACGCTGCAGTCTGGAAAGGCAGTGGATGGGCAGGGTTTTCTTGGAACCTGCTGGTCCATCTTCAGAGGACTTATGTGACACAATTGCCCTTGAAATTCCTCTTTCCTGAAGGGGAACAGGGAACAGATCAGAGCAGCTAGAATGGGTAAGCACTAAGGCATAAGTGCGGCTGGTGAGAGGGAGAGGGGGGCAAGTGGACTATTCAAAGCAGATGAGGAAATCTGGGGGGTCACAGAGGAAAACAGAGAGGTGGAAAAGGAAAGACAGGGTAAGATGGAAGATGGGTCATAAGGGGATGTTTGTACTAGCCAAGCAAAGAGAATTAAGATTCACATTTACTAGTTTGAAGACAGTTTAATTTTAGCTAAACCTCAGCTACAGCAGAAAGGCAATGCCCCATATTCAAGTATGTGGTTACAGAAAATACCACGGATCCTGAGGAAGCTGTGAGACAAGAGGCTGAAAGCCAAACGCTTTTCCACGATCTGAGCAATGGGACATCCAGCATGGCCTATGTGTGCATTATCCTCATAGTAACTTTTAGATACTTTTTTAACATGAACTAGACTGATAAATTCACCTCCTGGTGATGCCCTGCCTCATTCTTTTTGAGCTTTTCCAAGTATTGCTTGTGAATCTTTCCATTATACATTAGTTCATTGACAACTATCTTTTCACTTTCATTCCTTGTTGGTTCATTACACCCAGCTGAAATCAGAATGGAACTTTGTGTTTGTTACAGTTATAATGTCAGCTGTGGCCAGAATATCTTACTGGACTAGTGAACTACAATACTTCTCACTGTAGTTTCACATCTAATATTTAATTAATGATGTATTTCATTTAAGAGCCTGCACCTGCAGACTGAGAAACTGAATTCTCTTGATGAGTCCTCTGAGTTATACAGTTTACTATTGCAAAATACTGCAACTGCTGGCAGAGTCATAAAGAAGAGAAGAAAAGCTGGGTGAATAACACAAGAGAAAGTTAGAATTGCTTTGTATTAGCCTCTGTTTAGATGACGAGGTAGTGGGATAAATCAATACTCAGTAAAACTGCTATTAACGTCCAGATGTAACCTCATAAGAACAGGAAAATTTATGACACTTGTGCTAGAAAGAGGAAAATATATGAAGATCATTGAGAGTGTGCAAGTGAGAGACTTTGCCTGTAAATCACTGGCATCTTTGTTCAAACATTACTGCCAAAACATTTTAGATGTAAGTCTAGGAAATAAAAAAGAATTACTCAGTAAAATAAATTATTTAAAGAAATACAACAATGAGAATAAGTCTGGGTGTGTAGAAATGGGGCAGATAAATTGGGGGTTCTAGAACAATCTCAATATATGATTCCGTCTTCTGCTTGACATAAATAGTATTATAAAAATATTGCGTTCTGCCTTTTTTGCCATTGTTTTCTATTAGAACAGCCCATCACCTTATACAATAGTGATTGTATTTGCCCAAACCTCCTTTGCCAGAGGCAGCATTTCTATTTATTTCCTTCAGACTATATTTGTCCTGTTTCTTGCCTTCTGGTCTTGCTTTAAACCTTTCTTTTTCCACGTAGCTCCTCTTTCCCCTATATACCAGTGAACATAAAATCTGTCCTTACTCCTACTCTCATGATACAAAGACTCTCACTGCTAGTAGGTTGTTCCCCTGTCCTACCTTTTCTGCAGCAGATGATATCAAAATCCTCCTCTCTCATTCCTGTCCCTCCTCTCCTCTATAAAAGTAAAAATTTCAGTAACTGTATGCATCAATAACTACTGCATTAAGCTTAAAAAGTTGCAGCATGTCCCTAATGGCAAAATTGAGGCAGAAGAATTCTGCAAAAGAAAACTCTCTCAGCCCTCCTTGCACACTTCGTTGGGGGCAGTGGAATTCATTTTTTCCCCAAATGAGCTCGAGTTGCTTCTCCAAGCAGTGGGAATCCCCTGAGGAGGAGGGAATGGAATATGTAGGCACGTGATCTCAGAGTCTCACAGAATAAAAGCAGCACATGGTAAGAATTAACTAACTGTTGAATCTCAGAAAGTTATTGTACATTCAAAATTATCATCCTTTGGGGATATTTCTAATCTCCCATAAGCATCTTTTCTTGGGTAATTAAACACTACAATATCTTCAAGACTGAAGTTTTTAAATCAAGTTCTCTAGAAAACGTGGTTTAGTTCAAGCAACATAAGGAGTTGGTGCAGAGTTCTCTGCCCTGTGTTATCATGATCATAAGTGTTTCCTCTGAACATAAATCTCAAAGTCTTCATTCTCCTCCCTTAACTTCTGCTCACTTCCTTACTTCGGAACACAGGAGGAACCTGTACTTCATGCCTAAGGATGAAAAAGGATTCCCACCTTGCTTATGGAGAATCGAAATATCTTGCAGAATTTCTGCATGAATCAATGATCTTCACAATGACATAGAAGTCCCACAAAACAGCTTTGGAAGAAATACATCCATGTGACAAACAAGATATGTATGCTAATGGCAGCAGGAAAAACACAGGACTGTAACAGCAACAGCTTAGCTTACCCAAACATACGCACAAAAAAGAGGAGAGGGCAGCTTTACAGGTGAAATAAATGCAGAAAAAGAGTCATAGGATGACAGAAGGAACACAAGACACAGTGCAGCTGTAACGAAAGCTGCCCTTCAGCCCCTCCACCCTAACAGCCTGCTCCATGCCCCTGTGGTGGATGGCATGGGCAGGTCCCACTGGAGGAGCCACACGGTCTGGCTGACCTCTTCGTTCTTGCTTGCCTGACAGCCAAAAGGGAACAAGTTGCTTTTTAAACACTGGTGAGCTGAAGGAAGGGCTTGGTGGACTCTGACCTCTTTAGCCTCATGGTAGACACAGGACTGTTGAACAAAGTAGAGATCTAAGCGTTGATCATAAACCAGTTGTTAATGTATCAGGCTGATTGCAGCTGAGTGCTGAACATTGCTCCCATGAACAGGAGGCACGTCCAGCAGGACATTCAGTGCCATGCAGGTAGGCAATCGTGGACAGCAAACTTTGGCCAACAAACTATAATCTACCACAATCTTCCAGCTGGACATATCTGTGACTGACTTTGCTCCAGCTCTTGTGTGGGGCAGGATAACCTCCCTCCAATGTAAACGTACCACTCCATAATGGGCACATTGTATGCGGCTGACAAGCTGCCAGGTTTGCTCACTGCCTGCCTCCACAGAAGTGCTCTTTATTGTTCGTGAGAAGAGGAGACAACCAGAGGCTGCTATCAAAAGCAATTACCGCAACCGTTTAGCAGCACCACTTCCTGTACTGAGTGACCCTATCTTCTAACTACCTTCTGTATTAATCTTGTGTCCACATCTAGCATCTCCTTCCTTCATCCTCTACACTGGAAGGCATAGCCCAGTGCTGACAAGCTGCCAGCAGCGCTCGCTGTGCTCCTCAGCAACCGCACAGCCACTGCTGAGATAAACTAGTGGCAACAGCTGCTGCTGCTCTGCTCTGAGGCTGGGCCAGGAGAACCCCGGAGAACCTGGAGGTGCCGCAGCTGGCACAGCCCAGGTGGCCACAGCCTGGTGCAGTACCAGGAGACGTGCCTGCTGTTTCTGGCTCCCCTGCTAACCTTGGGAAAATGACTGGCTGTTTTCTCTTCCACCCTTTATCGGTCTTTTTTATTTAGATTATCATTTTCCACCTTGGGTTTATGATTTGGTTTTCTTTAGCTTGGAATGAAAAATCATAGGTAGGGTAGGAGTATTTTGAAGAGGGAGGGTAAGAAGAGGGGGAGAAAGACTCTGCTTTCGGTTAACAAAGTGTGTTGGGAAAGAGAAGGCGTACAGATAAATTAACACTGCCTGTGGCAGAGGTGTGAGAGATATCTAGTCCACTATGAAGAAGTAAAGGGAAAACGACCTGTGTTAGGGGGTGGTGAGGTTATGAGGCTGCCCAGTGGGATGCTCTGATGGGAGGCATTCAGGGGCTGATGTGCAAACCATGGCACTCCTCACTGTGGCTCCAGTTGAAAAGTATCTCCCCTTAAACCCTTTGCAAGCATCAGGAGTGGAGGAGGAGATAGTGGGGAACATCTCCTCCCTTTGGGTGACAGCCCCCTGGCTGTGTGGGCTTTAGTAACTCAGAGCTCGGTGGCTTGGCAGCAACATGCGGCAACTGGGAAACTGCAGCCAAGGAAATGCCCTGATAAGTGGGCAGGAGCTGCTGCAGCTTCTCCTACCAACAGACTCCTGCTTCCCAGGAGGCAGTGGTCCCCGAGCACAGGAATGACCACTCACCCCCAAGGCACTGGGAGGGATCACAGCACAGCTGCTGGGTGAAAGGATGCTCACCCCAGCCCTCGAGCTGCAGCTGAGCACCCCTGACTTACATGGCTGGCCTCTTCACACACCCAACACCGGACACACCAAAGCCTGGTTCGGGATCCCCGGGTGTTTCTGTAAAAATTATAAAAAAACCTGTATCTGCAAGGCAAGCTGTAGCTACAGATTGATTCCTCCACAACACAACTGGTCATGCTGATAATATATATTTTATATATATATATATATGTGTATAAAATGACTTACTGACAATAGGCCAAAGATTCTCAGACTGTCACCACTGGTGCTCCACCAACCACTTCTCTTCTGTGATACCGGGGCCGTCTTTTGCCAATGGCTTAGATTAAAAGATAGCTAGACAGAATGAAAATATATTCTTCAATGGGCTTTTAAAGCAAAACTCTAGCAATTAGAAAAGATAATGCCATGTAATTAAATCAGCTGTACCTACTAAGTAATATAATTTGCAAAATATACTGTAAACACTTCGAAAGCAATAAAAAATACTAAAATATTTACTTTATTCTGCTTTCTTGTGTGAATTTCTCAATAACATGATATGCAAGTAATCATAAAACAGTACTTTACTATTTCTGCTAATATCTGTAGACATCACTTAGCTGCCTGTCCTGTGGCAATATATTCTACAGCACAGAAACTTCTTTCTTATATTGTTCACAGAAAATGAACATGTATTACACATAAAACAAAAGGCATCACTCCCAAATGACAATCCTTATTGTCTTCTAAATGTAATCCAAGTATGAAATACATATAAAAATCAGGAAAAGGGTGTGTTAATTTAATATAGTTAAGCCAATTAATTACAATTAAGTTAAACTAACTGACGTATTATAATTCTGATGTTTTCCAATTATTATATGGGTTTGACACATGCAAGTACTTAGAGGACAAAGAGCTGAAAACTTATATACAAATCTTGTAACGAAGAACCATAATCTCTCAAAATCACAGAAAAAATCAATAGTGAACACAACAGCAAATCCAGTAGTATCAAACAAACTAATGTATGTACTAAGTGAATATATATAATTCACACTCCTGTGTCCAGTGTCATGTTTTCTCACCTATTTTCTGTAAGATGCAAGGATGTGGATTCCCAGAAATGGTATCAAGCCTAACAGTGACCCACACACTTCCTAGCCGCCGGCTCAAGCCATGAAAACCTGTCTTTTCTTGAGCCCATTTATGCAAAAAATGTTCACTCACTCTCCCAGATGCCATGTATACCACAGTATGGGGACGCTACATTAAACATTTTGACATCCTCTGCAATTTTGTCTGCTGGCTCACACACCTTCAGTACTTTTTTCTGACATTTTTAGTACTTCAGAAGCACTGGAAAATAGCAAATGGCATTCATGCACATCTGTACTCTCCAAAGGAGTCCAGAAAGCAGCCAAATAATTCCATTTGGAATTATAACATTTTTTTCAGCTGTTTGGGAGATTTTTTCCTGACAATTTCCCATTGCACAGCACAGCCAGCCACTGGCAACTTGACACACAAATGTCTCAGCTGAGCGTTGGGTAGTAATTGAAGCACCAGTTTGTTAAGCAGTTTTATTTACTCCTCATAGCCCCAGAAATCTGAGGCACATTTTTTTGCCACCACTTGTTTGCAGTAGGCCATAGTGGGCTTCTGCTCATTGTTTGCATATTCTGGCAAAATGTGTTTTTTTCCCCTGTAGTAAGGAAGCAGGGAAGAATACCTTGGCTAAGAGTAATTTTTCTCCCCTAGCACTTAAGTTTCTTACATTTTTGGCAGATCACTACTCTTCCAGCATTTGCTTTTATTTTGCAAGGCACACATTTCTACCATTTTAAAATTCTGGTTTTATAGCAGAAAGAACCCTGTTCCTTGCAGTATTAATATTATATACTAATTTACCTGTTGCAACATATAATCTCTGGCTTCCTTATCTCTGATTGTCGTACTTATTTCTCTTCCACTTCATTTGTCCAGTGCTTGCTTTTGACAAAGCTGCTTGGACCAGCAGTTTATCATTTAAACCTTATTTTCTAACACTACTGAAACAGTTTTACAATTATAGTTGTACCAGCCTTCAAAGCTTCTGCTAATGCAGTGATGTTAATGGACTACCTCCTGAGGAACTGCACTGTCCACATGGAACACAGGGTTAAATCATGGCATGTGCTTGAGTAAGGCAGAAACATCATTAATTTTTTATTTTGAAGTGCAGCTGGAAACAAAGCAGGATAAAAATCGTTCTCAATTTGCAGCACCACTCGTTTAGTTAATCATACCAAAATAAGAACTGGCAAATAATACTGGCAAAATAAGAACTCCAGTGGCCACACAGAAAAGGCCACTTGTATGACTGGCACCCTTTTATTTTTTTTTTAACTAGTAGATCCTCCAAGAACCTACTTTAAGGAGCACTTGAAAGGCCAAGGGCATGCGACAAACAGCAGCAGGGACTTGGAGGGATCCACTTTTAGCTTGGGTTGCCAGCCTCACGCCAAGCTCACCCATCGCTTACCGATTCCCACCACTTTTAGAAACATCCCCGAGCAGGAGGGGCGGGCGGTCCCCTTTTCCCCCCGGCCACCCCTCTGCCTCCACGCGTGTCCCGGCCCCGCGGGGGCTGCGGAGCTGGGGGACAGGCGGCCGGGGCGCTAATAAACCCCACCAAATAAGGCGCTGGCGCTCGCCACGAAGGGACGTGGGGGGACGAGCCCCCCCACCCCAGGCAGGGAGAGCCCTTCCCTCACTCCTTCCCTGCCCCGCCGCGGCGGAGACCGCCCCCCCCCCCGCCGCCTGGGCTTGACGGCAGCGAGGAGGAATGTGTTTCCGGGGCGGGGAAAGCGCGGCCGAGCGCGGACCTTCCCCTCCCCCGCTGCGCCGGGCTCCCCCTCAGCAGCTCCGAGGCGAGGCGGCGGCGGGCAGACCGACCGGCCGACAGACGGACGGACGGGGAGCGAGGCCGGGCGTCCCGCCGCGCCCAGCCCAGCCCGCTCCTGGGACGCCGGGGAGCTTCAGTCAGTCAGGCGGGCCGGAGCGCGCCCCCTGCCCGGAGCCAGCCGCGCCGCGGCCATGGCCGAGGTAGCGGGGAGGACGGGGCGGGGGTTGGAGCCGGTCGGGAGCGGGCTGAGGGGTGCCCGCGGGGCCCTCTCTCGGGCGCGCCCAGAGGGCGGCGAGCCCGGCTTCCCGCCGCCCGCCCGGCGGCACACGGGGGCCGCCGCCGCCCCGGGGCACGGGTCCCTCAGCGCCCGTCCCGGGCGGAGGAGGGGGCGCCGCGCCTCGCCTGCTGTCGCGCCTTGCCCACGGCGATGCCCTCGTCCCGGGCGGGCGGGAAGGTGTCGGGCCCAGACTGTGGCTTCCTGTGGCGGCGGGACGGCGGCCTCGGGCCTCCCGTGCCGGTGGGGGCCGGCCAGGCCTTTGTCCGCCCGGGGCCCGGCCCTGCCCGGGCAGCGCTTGCGGCCGGGCCGCCCCGACCCTTCCCTCCCTCAGCGGAGGTGGGAGCCGGTGCCCCGCTCGGAGCTGCCCTGTGCCGTCCGCGGCCTCCCGCCCGGCGGTGCCCGGGGAAGGGATAGCGCTGGGTGAAGTTTGAGGCGGCTTCCCCGGGAGGGCGGGCCTCCTCCTCCTCAGCGCCCGGGCCGCCGGCGGCCGAGCCGGGGGTGGAAGGCTCGTTTCCCGCGGGAAGCGGGCGCTGGGGAGAAGGGAGTTACGGGATTGAGTCAGTGCAAGAACTTGGATACCTAGGTTTTTGACCTGCGGCTGTCTGCTAAAAGTGACCATTAAGAGCGGGGTACGGGCACCGTTTGAATGACGGGACGATCGTAGTGCCGGCTTTTGACTGCTGGACGCGTTCAAATTCGTGCGGTTTTTGCTCTGAACATTTATAGCTTGCTGTAGGCTTGTGTCGGGGTGGAAACGGGGATGTGAGGCCTCTGTGTGTGATCTGCTTCACGTGGGGATTTCTGAAATAACTTACAGCAATAGGAGCGCAGTGTTTTGTCCCGTGTTATTGCCTTCCTATGCCCATGGTTGGGAGGAAACATGAAGTGATAGGAAATTCCTTCTCACTCACTGTGTAGCCCGTGTCAGATGTCTTTATCTTGTGGAATAAGTGTCTGACTGCCTGTTAGACTCATCAGGTAGTCTTTGTGACTATTTTTCTTGATGAAAAAAAAGTTGAACAGTGTTCTTGGTTCTTTCTGCATTTGTCCTTGGTATAGTACAACAGTCCATTCATGCCAACACATGTGAACATATCTGTTGGGTGAAAATGTTGGTTTTTCTGGTACATTTGCCATTGTCCTGGTCACGCCAAGACACACAAGCCTTTAGAAGTAATTTTAGAAGTAAGGATTGTCTCCATTCCTAGTAGCGGAACCACTCATGGCTAGTGCTGCGTGTGTGCTTAAGTGTTGAAATGAAGCAGGACTTTATGTATGTGAAAACAGATTTAGATAATCTGTACTCCTGGTGCATTAATCGTTTGGTAGGTGATGGTGATAGGGTGAGAAAAATTATTTTTTGTTTTTAATTAGGAAATGAGATTACTTGGTAGGTGCATGTTTGTTTGTTTTTTTTCTTTAAATGGTTTACTACCTGAAAGATGTAAATTAGACTAAATTAAACAAGACTTCAAAAGTAGTGTAGAGACTCATTGTCCACATCCATCCTGGTGATGAAACTGATGATTCATTCTCCTGTCACAAAAAATATCACTTGCCTCTGGCAAATGATTAAGTAGCATTTTGCAAGCCTGCCTAAGGCTATATTTATAAGGGTTGCAAAAACAGTGAGCCATTGGCAACAGGTAGGCAAGACGAGGCAAGTTTAGGATGTGAACACCTTCAACTTTTGTCCTTTCCAAAGATGTTTCAGCTGAAAGGTGCAAACCTGACAGGCGTGCAGAATGAAATCTTACCTTAATCAAAGTTGGAGCTGGTAAATGCTGTATCTGTTTGTCAGCCATGTGATTAATGAACCAGACTTCTTTCAAAATGAAATGTCAGCAGTTAAAAATCTGGTGTTCTTTGTGCGTGCAGCCAGGGAGCTCGTTCTGCTCTGTACATTCAGCCATCTGACCTGCGTCACATTCCTAGTTATACCCACCCTTGTGAAGGACTGATTTGGAGGGATGCGAGTTTCTCTAGAATATGCATCAGTTTCTGATGTGAGTGCAGAATTTTAGTGTTTTGTCTTGAGTTTTAAATGACTCAAGTGGGTAATCGTCTACCACTTCCTTTGGGAAGTGATTCCCACAGCTGAAAACAAACTGTCCGGAAACTTTTCCTGCTGTTCTTTCTTCCTGATTCATGATTTCATTCCTCTGCTCTTAACCATCTTCCCTATAGCCCTCTTAGGGGAGCTCTGCTATGGTGCAGTTTTGAAAAGAGCTCATTTGCGATAGCAAGTGGCCCAGGAAGTAGGTAACTTGGGTAGCAGAAAGGCAAGCTCGGGGACAGTGATGCAAACACGGGGTGGACGTGTGCTGTGTTCTCCATTGCCCTAAATATAATTCCCTCGCTGCCACTGGTATGAGTGCTCTTCAGTTGTTTGTAAATGGTTGTCATGCCTACCTTTCCACCCGGTCTTGATTTAGTTGAGTGATGTGTTGCACACTTAGCTGGTGGTTCTCCTAGCCCTCTGATCAGCCTGCTACGGGCTTCCTGGCTGTCTGTGGCTCTTGGTAATGCAGCCTTCAGAAACGGTTCTGATTGTGATTAACTGCTGTTAAATAGGCTGTTGAAGTACCTCCTCTTGATGGGACCGTGTCTGTAAGCCACCATCAAAGGCTGCAGCTCTGGAAGAGGCTCTAGCCCCGCTCCTTTTCCTTCTAGTGGACACACATGCAGAGTCCCTGCTGTTCCTCTCCAGCCTGTGGGCTAGGGTCCCTGGTCTTCTTCAGTGCAGACCTGCTTGTGATGGCTGGTGCAGCCTTTGCTCGCGTCGCCATTGCAGGGAAGGAGCAGAGGCATGAGCTGCCCTAACTTCTGTTCCCTCTTAGTTCAGAGGAAGCATTTCCCACACCACATGCCTTGGGGAGTGGGTTTCTCAGGGGAAAGAGTTGAGGCTGGATGGAGCTTTGCTGGCAGTTGGTATACCCAACCTCCTCTGCCTCCCCACCCCTTTCCAAATACATTTTGTGCCCCTTCTGTGTGAGACAGACTATTATAATCAGTCATATGTTGTGAAACTGAAGTTAAAACAGGCAAGGATTTTCTTAATCAGTATTAACTGTGGCAAGCTAGCTAGTTTTAGGATTGCTCATGCTTCCTCACATGACTCTTGGAAAAGAAATTGGTTAGATCCAGAAAAGAGGGAATTTAGGCTTGGCAGTAGTGGAGCCTATTCTGCCCTCATTTGCTTTTCTAGAACTTAGTGATTTATGTTTTCCAACTTTTTTTTTTAGGATGGTCAATCTTCTTGTCATCCTTTTAATTCTTAGGAGCTGCAGTCAGCCCTCTCAGAGGGAATCCTTGTTGGGAGTGCCTTTTTTTTTTTTCTTTTTTTTTTTTTTAAGCTTCTTGGGATCTATTGGTAGAGCTCATAAAGCAATTGCATAAATTAAATAATTCTTAAAAATGTAATTAAGGCAATATGTAGTTAGATTTATTTTGGAAGTATCATTAAAAAGTACTTGTCAGTGTGTGCGCTGTTCCCTTATGACTAGATTTTTTTAAGTCATCTGCTACATTCTGTGCACTGTAGAAAATTTTCTGTCCCCCAGCAGCAGAAAACTCAGCCCATGTTTTCCTATCTCTCACCTCCTGTCTGTCTTTATATTGCTGATTCTACAGATTGGTCCCACCTGCTCTACTCGCCTTGGTTTGAAGGCACTTGCTAGTAGTAGTGTTCTCATTAGCAGTTTTTTGTGTATCATGTGCACTTTACGTACAAATGTTCAGTCCTGGTTACACAGCTTGAGTTTTTTCAGGCTTCTGTTCTGGGGGGTGTGTGTGTGTGCATGAGTGTTTTTTATACAAACACATGCATCTCAAGGCTTTACAGGAAAATGAGTTTTTGGTGTAGGGGGGGAGTTAGCTGTTGTTTCTGAAGAGGATGTTTGTATTTCAAGAGGGAGTGTCACAGAATCATGAACAAATGAAGAGATGAGCAAAATTTGCAGCTCTGTCTCCTGGAGAGACACTGGCAGTTTCTTGGTCTGATTTAAGGCTCCTTTTGTGTCAAAAAGTTGAAATTTGTTGATTATTTCTAATGCTGAATAATGTTGACATTTATGGTGGCCGATACGGTCTCCTTTTTTCTGTGTAGTTCCTCCTCGCTCTGTGTTGCTCTGTTCTGTTGTGTGTTCTGTTGCCAGCTTTCTGGGAAGGATGATGTTACTTGCCGTGCAGTAACCGCAATGGACCACAATATTGACCAGTGTCTGTCAGCTGTCATGGTTATAGAGTTTCTGGGGTGGCCTACAAAGTTATTTTTGTGTTTACCCACAAATGGGAAGACAAATTCTACCTTTTTTTTTTTTTTTTTTTTTTAAATTTATCCTGCATAGGTGTGGCCTAGTAACCTAAATTGTTAAAACTGTAAGTCAGGTTAAATTTATGACGGGATCTGTCTTTAAACTTTCTTCTCTCTCCCACCATGTGGATTAGTAGTGTAAGCACCAGTAAAAAGTATATAGAGCTTTATTGTAAGATATCGTCATGTGCTTTAGCTGTGTTCAGAACAGGCTGTATAAGTTTCTAACCTGATTTAAGATCTGTGTAGGCTTGCTGATTAGCTTGTATTGGGAATGTCACACAGAAAATGAAAATTCTAACTTCTCTGAGTGAAAAATGAGACACTGGGCACCTTGTTATGCATCACTAAATAATACAGTTGTCTTTTTCAGTACTAAGGGTGCTCTCTTTAGCAGATTGTTGTTAAACATCCTGTATTTTTGTAGTAACCACCTTTTACTTTTTTTATTCGTAATCAGAGTGGTTAGTGGCCTTCCTAGGCTATCATATTCTTCCATTGACAGATTGAAAATGTTCACTGACGCGGTAAAGCCACTACATTAGTACATAATTTGCACATAACCAAGCACATGGTAGGGAAAGTAGCCTGATGAGACTATAATATTAATGTTTTCTTTTGGGAAAGGTCATAGGATTCCTGCCTGACCTGTAAGCCTCTCTGGGATGTCACTGAGTAAAGGCTCTTTAATATATTAGTGATATTTTTGTCTATAGCTTTCTCAATTTCTCTTTGCAGTCTCTGCAAAAGGCTTATGAAGTATGCTTTCTGTCTTAAAAGCAGTTTCATGTGCTTTGTTTCTTTTCCAATAGCAGCAGCAAAATATCATTAGTATACTTGTGGTTTTTATTAGAGGGGGAAGTTTTGGGTAATAAAACTGGGGCTGGAATCTTAACTTTGTTATTGCTAGTAAGAGCTAAGAAGATACTGGTGTTTTCTCACCATTCTTTTCTTTCTCCCACAGAAAAAGTGTCTTGCGTATTTTTGATGAATTAATGCAGTTCTCACGTTCTGCCAACAAATCATTAATTTTCTGTTTATAGTTGTTTTCTCTAAACTTCTAATTTGTAAGGCCATGTTTAAGTGCAGATTCTTCTCAAAATGCTCATAAATGATAACATATTCAATATCCAGTGCCAGTATTTTCTTCCTCAAAAAGATCAACATGATATTTGCAGTTCATTTATTTCTGATCTATGTTTTGTACAAGATCGCTTACTCTAGGTTTGACTTAGCTTAGTTTTAAGTTCTCCTCATGGTACATTCTAGTACATAAGCAGGAAGGAGAGCCATTGTTTATATGGATTCTTATTATATTAAGCTGTAAATATCTGTGTAGTGTACATGCTACATACAAGTACTCACATGTAGTTAATTTTTCTGTTATGGCTATTAACATAATTTTTTTTACATTTAGAGCTGTTCAACTAAAGGCACTTTTGATGTGGAAGCTGAACGGAAAAAGTGAAAGCTTTCTTCTTCTTTCTTCATCCTTTGTGGTAGAATGAAAAACAATAATTATATATTGGGCTAAACTGAAACACTGAACTTACCCTCATGCGAAGATGACTGATTTGTGGCTATTTAAAAAAGAAGAAAAATAATTGTATTAAATTAATTTAGAAAGAGTCAGTATTTCACTTAGGAAATGGTGATATTATGAGTCAAAAGTAGTATCTTGGATATTAACTTATACTTTGTCCCTGAGGTCATAGTTTTGAAAAACAAACCTGAGACCAGGATGTCTGGTTTGGCATAACCTTGACCTTGAAGTAAGTATTGAGATAAGGATGCAAGAGCCATTCCCTGTTGCAAAGGAAAAAGGAGGATAAGCTGGCATTGTAGGGTTTGTTCGTTTTCTTTGGTGGAGTTGTAGTTCAGTGTGTTTTAACGCAGTGCTAACCTCAGGCCTTGGCACCGAGGGGTAGTTTCTGCCCCTTGTGCAGCTGCCTGCTGCTCGGAGCCGTTCTGCTCTGATGTCCTCATCTGCTCTGCGTCTTTGTAGGCACCATGGGGAGTCATCTGTGGCCTTGCGCGGCTGTAAAGCAGAAGATCACAGGATGCTCCCTGTGAGTTGTGGGGTAACCTGAGTGTCAGGAGCGTATCGGGGGCCGTAAGAGGTTGTTTGAAGGACCTGGCATTCTAGTAGTTTGGCTGGTGTCCTCTGCAGATTCAGTCACTCAAGTATTAAATTGGGCAACATCCAAGCTCTACCTAAGAGCCTCAGTTGTCTGGTTTTCCAGATCTTAGGTTAAAAGGGTTTTGTGTGAAGATGAGTGCAGCTAAAAGGAAAACCTGTTTCTGAAGTGGAGATAAATACAAAAGAATAAGCTTTTTGATGTTAAATAAAAAGCACTCTCCCAGGGATCAGAAGATGACATGTGTTAGTAGTTGGTTATCATTAAATTGGAATTAAATTTTGCATCGGGATGACTTCTCATATTAGTACTATGTCTGTGACAGTGGAGTGGCTGAAGACATTGTGCTTGTCCAGTCAGCAAGTGAAGTGCTTCCTCTTCTGATAATAAAAAGGAGAAATGAGGAGATCTTTGGTAGCATCATCCACAAGATTGACGAGGGTAAGCAAGGTTGATTATGTGTTGCTGGTGTGTTCTGGATGGGGTTTTTTTCTTATTACACTGAAGTTTTATTTTTCATTTTTGGTGGCCATAGGATAAAAGTCCGGAATTGCCTTCTCTGAGTTTCCTTATGTATGTTTGCAAGGTTGTATTTACCGTATGTTAATGTGCTCACTGTCTGGTGCTACCTAAAGATTGTCCCGATGCTGAAATGCGTACTGTAGCCCGTCTGCACAAAATGCAAGCCTGGACTGTTTTTGCAATGTCACTTTGCTGGTTTTGTGTCAGAATAGGTTAAAAGTCTGTCTTTCAGTTGTGTGCAAATGTAACCTACATACATTTCCAAAACACCTTTAAGTGTAACATTTTAGGAGATAACATTCTCTCTTTCCTTTTACTGTACAGTTCAAAAATGGGGAATAAAATTTTGTGCTGTTTTTGTCATTTCTATGCAAATACAAATCTGTGTGAGAAATCAGTGTTCAAGAATTTTAGTGTAATTTTTCCTGGGTGTGGACTTGAGCATAAAAAAGGAAACAGCAAATTTCCTTTTTCGGAAGAACATACTACACATATAGGCTATAGGTTGTTTAAAATGCATCATAAAATTGATAAGCAGTGATAAACATTTTTTTTCCATGTATGTGTTACCTCCCTCCACTACAGATGTTGTTTACATAACTTTTCAAAGCCTAAACTAAAATGTTACATAGCCATGTTGCTGCTATCACCAGTTTCAGTGAAAAACTCAACTTTAGCATTAAAGAGTAACTATAGTGTGTAAGGTTGCTGCCAGCATTTTTATCGCAGCCAGCTGACCAATCTAGAGAGTGGTTAGATAGTAAAAAAAAAAAATAATCTTGCACAGATACCAGCTCTTTTTGGCACATAATTCACAATGCAGTTTCACTTCCTAAATGAATAATGTCTGTATTTAATATTATTAACACTTGCTTATAGCTGGAAGCAATTTTAATACTAGGTCTCTGCAGATTTTTTTTTTAAAGAAAAAAAGCTTACTCATTAGTGATAACTCAAAACTCCATGGCAGACAAGTGGTTTTCAAATTTACCTGAATTTCGTATTTCGTAAAATGTTTCAGTGGCCCTCGAACCATTAATTCAACTAAAAATGTTTTTTATTTTCATGGGAACGTGGCTGTGCAGCAATTTATACCAATGTAGGTCTTAACTGTCCCTTGTACCTGTAGCTGTGCAGTCTTGCCATCGTCCTTGCATCAGCAGTGGAAGTCGTAAGACTGTACAGTAAGTCATTGAAATAGCTGATCTGGTTGAAAAATAGCTTGGCAAAAAATGAATTTTCAGCTGTGTGACCAGATGTGTTACTAGTGACATGCTTCAGACCAAGGGGAGGAATAGGAAAATGTGCAGCTCATAGCGAGAGGAGTGTGCTAGTCCAGAGATAAGTTGGCATAAACTGCTGTGGCACCTCACGGCATCTGTTTGTGCTTGCTTTAGTACTCTTCTGACTTGAGTAATCCATCTTAGCTTGCTAGATCAGGTGAGAAATAACTCAGCAAGGAGTTATTGCTCAGCTTGTTCCACTGTCTCAGTTAAGAGGTGAAAGTATTGACCGCAGTTGGCACCAGGTAGATGAAGGGTACAAAGTGTGGAATTTCAGGCCCCAGAGAAGATGAACTGTCTCCATTCAGTAGTGGTGAACTGGTAGGTCTACTTGGCTGCTCTGAGAAACCTCATCTTTTTATTATCTTTTGCAGTCCTCTTAGAAGCAGCCTGTGGACTCCAGGCTTAAAATCCTACTTTGGAAAGCAGCAGAAGTGTATTAATAGGCAGGTTGTTCAGGCAAGTACTGCTTTATAAAAAGTACTTTGTGATGGGTCTGTTGTTTGGGGTTTTTTTTGTTTGTTTTTAAAAAGTATTTTAAGTTTGAAGTAATTTTTTTCCAGAGATGGGTGAGCTTTTTGCAAGTGCTCAAACTTCAGGATTAAGATCTGGATGAAGTCCAGTGTTTGTTTCACTGTGTGCTTATACCTAGCCAGTTATCACTGCCTTTGAATTAATAATCATCATTAGTTATATATGTATATCTATCTAAAAATATATTTATCACATATATTTAATTCTATATATTTCATATTTATATTAAACAATCTCGTAGAGAGATACAGATTTTTAAGGCTGTGTGTAGTTCTGTGGGATGAGCGGTTTTTTAATTATTTCTGCATATTCGTTTTCCTGACCACTTCGCAGTGTTGAAAGTGTGTTGAGGATGAGAGTTGTTTCAGTATGTCTCATCCTAAATTGTGTTAGAATAGCGAAACTTTTAAAAAAACCTTGCAATTAAATATTTGGATACTATCTGTAAGCATTATTCTGTGTGCTCGCCATTCAAGTCGTGAATTAAAAAAAAACACCAAAATTCCCCAACAAACCAGCCCTTCTCTGCTCTCCCCCCAAAAAACCCCCACAAACAAACAAAAAACAACCCACAAACCTTCAGTCTTTTGTTCTTCACTTGTCTTAGTATTTTTGGCCAACCAATTTATTCTAATAACCTATTGGAAAAGAAAAAAAAAAAAGTAAAATGTGGCTAGCTCACCAAACTGGCTGTGGGTGTGTTACAGAGCATTCCCAGGCGATTCGCCCGGGCCAGCAGAGGAGGAAGGTGGGCCTCTGACAGCCCGGGTTTAGGCTGGTTTAGCAGCACGCAAAGAGCTCGGTGTAATTTCGGAGGCCAGTCAGTTTGACAGCCACCTCCTGCTTTACAGAAGTTGTTTCCTCAGCACTCCCTGGTCCGTTTGGAGGTCTGGTTCAGCTCGCTGAGGCTTACAAAAAGTGGGTTTGGATGTGGAGGGGAAAGGGGTGACTCAGGTTAGCGCTCTGCCAGCCCAGCAAGTGGGAACGGCTGAGCATGGTGGTGGGGCAGGTCCACGAGTGGGAGCACAGGGGCAGCGGTTGCTTTTTTGGGGGTGAGGATGCTGTAGCACTGCTGTTCCTTTCATCAGCAGCTCGCTTTCATCTTGGTTTTGGTTGCTGAAACTACCCTGAGTGTTAATGATAGCTACTTGTGGGTGAACGCTGCCATGTAACGGCGGAGTTTCCGCTGAGTTTGCCCTTTGCAGTGTGCCAGCTTCTGGCTTCCTGCAGTACCTGCAGCAGTGGCCAGCCAGACGTTTGCAGCTATGTTCTCTTAAGGAAATAGATGAGCAAGACGCTGCATTAATTGGAATTCTCGAGCTTTTTGCTTAAGGATGTACATGCTTCTCTGTTCTGCTTTTCCTTTAAAAGAAAAGGTTGGATTAAAGTAAGTTTAGCCAGATGTTGTGACAGTCGTGGACAGTTCTAAGGCAGCACAGCCTCAGAAGCATCAGTTAGTCAGCTGTGTAAGAGCTATATTTATATGTTTAACTAAACTTCTCGTTTCCCCCTGTGTGGATGAATGTGAGGTTTAAGTTGCACAAAATTAAATAGTCTCTTTATGGGAGTACTAAGTGGTGCAGAGTGTGTGGGAATTTAATACTACCACAAGGAACAGACACCCGTGTTTTCTACTAGAATGGCTTAAATCGTTATGTGGCATTCCTAATTGTAATCTCTCTGAGATGGAAATTCTAAACTTAGCCAAGAAGTCTTGTAGACTAGCAAGACCTATGTAAACAAGCTAAATATTCAATTCACACTCTTTCCCACCAAAAAAAAGTGTGTCACATTTAAGAAAGAGGAGAAATGAAATTATCATGGCAAAAATGACTGATGGGTCTAAAAGCATTTGAAAAGTGAGAAAACAGATTTCCCCCCCCCCCCCCCCCTCTGTTTTGATCACAATTGTGTAAAGAGGTGCTTGTAATAACAAATATTTCAGGGTTTTTGTTATGGAGAAATACCTACTGATAACAGTGAGATTGGGAACAGTGGGAATTCTTACAAATTCACAGAGACAACGTGCTTTGAGTCACTAAGGCTGTGATGGACGTGAACTACTGGAAACCTCTTGGCAAGAGTATGGAAAACATATTTGACAGTGGTAGTTTTAAGGGGGAAAAAAATCAGTTGTTTTGGTTCTTAACATTTACATGTCCTCATTATATATTTATCCTTAAAGAGGAAGCTTTCAAGGTGCACATGCATAGAAGCTGCTGTAGATATAGAAAACAATAGTTTCAACCACAGTATCGGTACCTGTGGTCTTGGTGTATTAGCTGTTTAGCCTTGGAGAGGTGCAGACTGCGTGGTGTGCTTGCATGCTGGCATAAGCAGCATATGAATAGGTTTTATTATTTTATCCTTGCTTAAAATTCTAGGAGCTTCATAATGTTCTCGTAGGAATTCCAGCTTTCTGTGGGCAAGATGCACTGACATGAGATTTCTTAGCCAAAGAGAAGAGCGCAGGTGTGTGGTGGTGGGGTGTTCTTCTTTTTCAGTCTGTACTTTAAGCACAATAGTTTGAGCAGTGTAGGGTAGCAAGAAGTAGTTACAAATTTGCATCTTTTTCTGAAAAGCCACTGTTTTAGTTGAAACTAGGTATAAGCCATAGTTAATAAACAGCAAAGGCACGTTGCTGGTGTTTTAATTAGATGTAGCTGCAGGCCTCTGCCTGCTCCATTTGAGAATATGTATTTCTCTCCTAATTTACCATTGAATGTTAAGCACAATACACCTCTTTGTTAGTCTAGTTTTCCAAAATACAGTTGTCATGTGGTAATTGCCTGTTAAAAATATCTAAATAAACCTATGTGGAAAAAATAACATTCTCATGAGAAAGATCCAAGTGAAGTACTCTTAAACCGTTTCCTATATGTGGTGATCACACACAGGTTGGTTGTTCACATGAGCTGTGTATAAGCACTGCTTGCCTTTCAAGCATCAAGATGCTTTCCAAAGCAACTCCTAAACTGTGGAATCTTGGCTTCAAATTATGATTCAACGGGTCAAGAAAACATTATACAAATAGTCTCTTTGTCAGCATTAGGACCAAGCTAGGGACAAGGATTGTTAATACAGCAAAGTGTTCTTAAATTAATAACTACCGGTTGTATGTAGTACTAAGGAGGTCTGGTCATGAATTACAAACCTTCTGTGCATGGCAGTATGTACATACACTATTTGAAAAAAAGTCCCTACTTCAAAAGTGGTGCTGAGTAACCAGTGTTAGTCCTGCCCACACCACAGTGCTCTCCGAAAGGCATCAGAACAAAGGGAAGAGATCAAGGTTGCGCTTGGGGTTTGCTGACTTGACAGGTGGAGGCTCTGACTCAGTGGCAGCGTCTTCATGTTGTCCCTGAGCATCTTTTTCTCATGCTTTTACTTTTTGTCACTGTCGCCAGCATGAAATCTGAACTCGTGTGACTCCTTAAACAGAAACATGTTATGAAAAGACAAATTCAGTAGGCTTTAGCAGCATTAGTATTCTTTACAATTTATTACACAGCTTGTTTTTGCTTGTGATCAGTATTATTGAGGTTTGCAGCTGGTTGCAGTAGTTTGTTTGTCATTAAGTGAAATTATCAATGGATTTTTCTAATGAAAACTTGTATAGAAATACAGTGCCATGAAATAAACCGTGGTACATAATCTATCCTGCTTAAATAGGTTTGCTATGCTCCGTAGAAGTCTAAATTCAGTAGGTCTCTTCTAACTTACCAGAAGCTCCCTGGCTGCATTAGGTGTTTCTTGAAAGGATAAGTATTCACTTCTTTATGTTCTTAGAGAAGTCCACATAGTTCAGATTGGTCAGTTCTGCAGTTAGAGAGGGATTTCAGCTGAGTATGCACTAGTGAGATAGTCGTGCATGATACAGGAGGTTTGCAGTCCAGGCTCTTCTGTGCCCGAGTGTGAACATCCACCTGTGTCCTTTCACTTTCCTGCAGGTAGGGCATTTCGTGAGAAATAGATAAAGCTCATACTCCAGATCATGGTACTAAAACTCTCTCTATTTTTATCCATTAACAATGTGCTGTAAAATCTGTATATATATACATATATATATATATTAAAGGGAACAGGATCTGGAACCCCGCTTACATCTTTCTTCTACCTCTCGCCGTCTGAGTACTTCAGTAAATAAACAAGAGTCAAAACTTTATCAGCTTGTTTTCTGTCTCCATGCCTTTCATTCTTGGTTGCATAGCAGTTTTGCTTTAATAAGTGGAGAGTGCTCTTACTACTATAATCCTGTAGGCTGATGGGGCATTCCCAGGAAATGTGAATTCAAACCCTTTGGAGCCCAGTTATCGTACTTCTTGGCTATGCCTCAGTGCTGTAAAGTATCTGGGAACCGTTGCCACCCTCTGTCACGCGAACTGTATCACAACTGAATTTACCGCATTTTCTCAAGGTGGAGGGATGTCAAATATCAGAAGACTTTATCATCTGCAGTTGTTCTGAAATCAGTTGTATCTGAAATCAGTACCTCTTTTTTTTTTTTTCTGATTATAGGGGAAACTTCTGTGTCCTGTCAAAAAGAATCTCCATCCTCACCCTCCTCCCTGCAGCCAGGCTCCTAACTTGGCTGGATTTCCACCCTAGTGGATGGAAATTACCCAGTAGATTCCACTCAGTAATTCAAATCAAGACAAAAAAATACTTTTCAGAAAAATGGCTAATTGCTGTTTGTTCCCCTATTTAGAACTGTCAGTAAGTTGAGGGCTCCTGTGAAATCCAGGAACAAGTATCAGTAAATTCCATAAACAGTGTGAGTGCTTGGGAAGTTAGCTGTTCTGTCTTGAAGCAGCTGTGTGCTATATAAGCAACAAACACCCTGTGCTCTGGGGACACAGGCTGATACCATGAACAGCCTTCCAGATCTGTTCTCATGAGCTGTGGCCTCAGCTTGCTGGTACTTGCACATGAATGTTTTCATACGTTCCGCTGAAGCGGCAAGGCGGTGCAGGTGCCCGTGCTGGGTTTTAAGTAGTGGTTTAAGACCTGCAAGTCTCTTTTAGAACCTAATGCTTATTGATTTTTCCCACTGAATACAGTAATTTTTGGTGAATTTTAAGCGACTTGATCTCTTGAGAATTTTTTTAGAGTGGTAAGCATAATAAACTATGGGTAGTAATGCACTGTAACTGAGAGCCTTACCAAACCAGTGGTGTTACCATGTTTGTCTGTCTTGCTAAGCATAGGAGGGGGGCACAGAAGTTTCCATGCAGAATCTGCAGAATTGTGATATGTTTCCCTGTCATTCTGGCATGCAGTAATACGTATTCATATCTTTTTTTGGACTCCCACCCGTGCGGGGGGATCTTCTGAACTAACCAGTGACGTGCACTAATTGTGGTAGATAATCTCAGATAACCATACTGGAGGAGCTAGTCTCCCTAACCTAAGTAGAAAATCAGTTTTTTGTCCAAACTGGTTTATTATATATTTTAACATATGATGCCCACTAAAACAGAGTGGTTATGGAAGTGCTTATCATGAGTACTTGGTGACTATGCTTGTTTTATTCCATTAACTTAGAGGTAACAACACAGAGAGAAATGAAGTCCCATGTGAAATACTGCTGATTCTTTTATCCTGTAGTGTCACAGTAGCTGAACTGGATATGCCTTGAAGCTTTTTCAGGACACAATTTGAGTAAGCAGTCATGATGTGATGAATTTTTTGTATGAAAGCTGTTTCAGTGCTAAAGAATTTCTTATTTTGCACATTAATCTGGATTAATGTCCCATTCTTTCCATATTACTGCAAGCAGTTCAAAATCTGCTCCGTTAACATCTGTGAAGTTGCCAGGGGGCCGAGGAACGTTGTGTTCTTGATGAGCCATGCTGTTGGTAGGCTAGATGGGCTGTGGAGAGCAAGCTTACTTCTAGCGTTGTGATTTGGATTGGGGTGCTGCAAAACCCTGCTTTTGAAACTGTACTTTCACTGTCCATCTTGACTGTTTCCATCAAGTTCACTTCCCCTACATGGGGATACTCCACGAGCTCATCTCTTGACGATGCAAGAGCGGGAGCTGGACCTCTCTGAAGGGCAGCCATCACAGGGCTGGTGTATATTCAGGGAACAAATAGTTTCACAGGGTGAGTTAAGGTTTTGGTTCTTTGATTCAAATTTCTTGCTTTTCAGCCATCTGCATTTACCCCAAATCTCCACTTCCATGAAGAAGAATACATCAAGTAGCATCTTGATCTGGTGGTGGTGGAATTTACTGTGTAAGCAGTGTATCCCAGCTATCATTCAGTATTGCAGTAATACCGGCATTGATTAAGTAGATAAGATAGCTGTTGAGGTCACAAATCAAGAATTACCTATTAAAAATTCATTGGAAAATCTACACCACAAACTTGGAAGTTTTGATTAAAAGTAACTCCTTGCTCCTTGGTGTGAAACACTTTCATTTCTGTACCTGTGTCTTTGAGCAATATATTGATCCCGCAAGACAGAGCAGCAAGATACCATTTTACCACTTTCTTCTATAGTGAGTTGCTGCTTTGCAGTGAATTGATGTACAATGACATGCTTAGAGCTGTTGTGTGTCCAAGCAAATTTGGGGTTGTAATTAATGGCATCTGTTGTGGGAGTTCTGGCTGTCAGGAGTGCTTACAGAGGTGGGGTTGTTGCTAGAGGTCTGTAGTGTCTGTGTAATTGCTGTCCCATGTCACTGGGGTTGTTTGGTTTCTTCAGTAAAGAAAACTGGTGTCCTTTTTTGTTTTATTATTTATTTTTCCCCATTTTTTTCCAGAAATGTGAGTGGGATTCATCTTGCCAGTCCATAAAATTCATGCTGAAAAGGCATGGCCCTCAGCTAACGCAAGCAAACCTTCTGGAGTGAGGGAAGAAGGAACTTTTTTAGCAGGGTAGCCATCAAGTCCTGAAACAGGCATCTCCAGGGACTATTTAATTCTGCTTATTTTAGAAACATGCTCTTCCTGCTCTTCTTATAACCAGAGCCTTGATGACTGGGGGTGGGGGCTGACTGTGTGACGAGTGTAGTCCAGCATATGGCTGTGGACTGTGCCTGAGAAGCAGTATCCTTTGCCTTTTTTTTCCTTTTCCCCCCAGTTCTCTCTCTTTTTTTTTTTTTTTTTTTTTCCATCCCCATCTCATCACCTCTGCTGTGCCAGAACAAGCGTTTTTGTACCCAGGTGGCTGAAAGTAGCCACTTTCTTTGTTGGATTGGTGTTTCAGCCAGATCTCCTTGCTGCGGTGTTCCTCAGTGGCTGCACTGATGCTAGCACTGGTCAGAAAGGAAAGCAGTAAGAATAATCAACTAAGAGGCTGATTAACAAGGACGAACAATCAACAAGGAGGATGGGGCAGCTCTCTTAAGTGATTTTTCCATCCTTTACACTAGATGAAAGTGGCTGTAAACATAATCTCAGCTCTAGGAGGGATCAGTTCCATACAGCATTTCTGAATCGAGCTTTAAACCCGTGAAGACACAGCTGATGCGAAGAGGTGTCAGTCTGCGGGAAGCATGAACGCTAGTCCGAAAGTGTGAGTTCCTTATTCATTTCTAGGTTTATAAGTGTGATTAGAGCGGTGTGTGGGGATGTGAATAAGTAGGCTGTCTGGTTATTGCCTCAGAAAAGGTGGCTTCTGCACAACAACTCAACTCTTAGTGTATATTGAAATGGTTCCCTGTGGTCTGAAGCGTGGTTGTGTATTTCAGCAGAAGGCCTTGCAGCGAGGCAGGCTCTGGTAAGCAGCAGGGGCAGATGCCGTGTAGTGCTTTCCTCTGCTTGGCATTGGCTTGATGGATGCTGGAGTACTGGGGTGGAGGAGGATGAGGAGCTGCTCGGCAATGGCCAAACAGCTAGTTGCCAACATTGCCTTAATATCAGTGTAAACTGTGGCCTGTGTCAGGTGGGGTGAAATGCTGAGCGGAGGAGTGGTGAGAGGAGAGCAGCATAGCCATCCATATTTGATTTCAAAGGAATTAGTGTTTCTGTAACTCTTACCCTTTCCTTTCGATCCCATTTGCCCAGTTAATTTTCTGCACAGATGCTATTGCTGTTCTGATAAATAAATATAAAAAGCTGCAAAAGCCATTAGTGCTGTGGGTGAGTAAATTTTTAATTTTTAAATATCGTGATGATTAGCAATATACAAAAGGGCTAAATTCAAAATTAGTCTCGCTCTGGAGAACTTATCCTTCCTTTTTCCTGTTGTCACTTAGTGAGTCTCTCATTTCAAATTAGAAGCTCCAGAGATTTCCATCAAAGCTGACTTTATAAAGAAAAAATTCTTTTCAAGCATTACTGTTTGTAGAGATGGTTAGCAAAAATACTTGGAAAGCAACAAGTCCAAACATTGAAGTTATATCCTTGTTTGTCTTCCTAAAATATTTATCAAAAATAGAGTACGGTTCACAAATGTGCAGAAATAATTTTAAAATCAGTTTTTCAACAGCACACCATTTGCCTTTTAAAAAGGATCCAACTGGTGATATAGTTGTTAAAGAGATTCCGGTTCTTGGCAAGCGTACCTTTTGTAAGCTTTGAGCTGGTTTTTTTTTCACAGGGGAAAAAAACACCACTTTTTCAAGGATGCTGGGATATTTTCAAGGGTTTAATTAAGAAGGGGAGAATGAGTATAATAGAAAATATGTAAATGCTGCGCAAAAAAAAATCATTTATTTCTTGTAACAATGAGTTCTTTTCTGTTCCTGTCGCCTGTGGTTGAATACTGACAGGGGGAGTTTCCTGGCTGGCTGGTGTAGTTAGGCGTTGTTTGGTTTGGTTTATTCCCTTAATACAAAATCTGCATCAGGGCAATGCACGGCACTGACCGGTGAGTTGCAGCAGGATGTATTTGATGCTGCTGTGAGCCGGGAGCCGGTTTGGAGTGCGAAGGGTGCGCCGGGCTTCGCTTGCATTAAAGAACAATCAGAATCGAATCCAAATTAGCAAATCTTTGAGTTTTTCCAAACCTCAGCAGATGGAAAAGCTATTAGGCAGTGGAGGTAAAGGAAGGGAGCTCACTGTGTCGGCGGGCAGGCGGCCGGCTCTGGGAGAGGCATCGCCTCAGCCTTATATGGAAGAGGACATTTTCCTTGTTAACTTTACAGAGAATCGGTGCCCAGAACTACATTCATCATGCGGATGCATTTCCACAGGAACGCTTCTCTTCCAAATGGTCTTAGTCATAGTTTTAGCACTGTGTCACATCTTTGCTGACTTATTTATATAGTCTGCATGGGCTTGCTGTGCATCCGCTGCTAGTCTGCCCTAAAAAGGTGAACTGTTTATAATTTTCTCGTTTTAGCTAACAGAAAAGACAGTACTAAAGCGATGCCAGCAGCTTAATTTTTTTCCTTACTGAAAAGCCCACCCGGTTCTGGGCTGTACTTAAAGCAAAACTTCTTCTAGAGGAACAAAATATCCTTTCGTTTGTGGGAAGTAAGGTTTGTTAAACTCAGAACACATCTACCATAAAAACAGAAAAGAAGGAAGCTAAAATTTGAGCACCCTGGTGAGGCTTTCCCCTCCAGATTCCTGCTCCAGAAGGTGTGCTCCTATGCCACGTAACCACTCTCTTTCTTTAACCTTGATTCAGTCCCTTTGTCTGTCTTCCACCTACTCACGCTTGTTGGGTCATGGTTCCCCTCTGATCAAGGTTCATGATTGGCACGAGTTTGGTTTAGGTGGTTGCCTGCAGAGCGGACTTAATACAAAAGTGTTCACAAAACAGAGGGTTTTGCGAATGAAGGGCTGATAACCTCTGCAGAGATGGGCAGAGGGAAAAATTGGAGTAAGATACGTGCAATAAGTAATGCTCAAAAGTTAAGCAGGGTATAATTCACAGTTCAATTTTTCTTTGGTTTTTTTTTTTTTAATCAGTAATTTCTTATGTGCATATACCCAACATCTAGCGAAGTCATTCCACAGCAAATTCTCTCAATTCTCCTATGTCTAAACTCCCTCCCCTCACCCTCTGGCTACCGCTTCCGATGCGGAGAATAGTGGGCCAAAATGATTTATCAGAAAAATATGAACCATCTAGTACTGTTGTTGGATACAATTAGCAAACGGTTGGCTTCTGTTTGAAATCTTCTCCACCGGATTTTAGAGCAGCTCTCACTTCTTTGTTAGGTCTGGCTGGATGCGCAAAGTAACAATTATGAATGACCCTAAATCATTGTGGGAAAAAGAAAACTGTGCTGTGCTAATTTAAGCTTTGCTCACTTTGCTGCTGATTTATATGAATAATAGCACATCCTCTAGAAAATGACAGGTTAGTTTTAAGACTCTGCCAAATTCACTTTTCCGTGGCTATATTGCAAGATATTTTTTAGAACAAAAAGATATTAAGAATATTGATGTTTCCAGGATGACTAGAAAGGCTTAATTAGCAATAACATTTTAGGGTGACCAAGGAAATTGGCAGCCAGGGTCCAAGTTCTCAGAAATCTTACAATGGATGAGAGAGAAATGGAATTTAAAATAGTATCAAAATTTCAAAGACGTGACAGCTGACTCTGGCTGACTACCTGCTGTTAGAGTAGAAGAAAATTTAGAAGAAAGTGGTCTATTTGAAACCTATTTTTAGAATATAATCCTAACTCTGGAGTACTAAGTGAAGTCTCACCACTAATTAGGGTAAAAAACAAGTCAGCCTAAATTGTGGTTTATAAGCATTCAAATCTTGCCTCATAAAACATATAGATTATATAGTTTGTATGTTTGTTTTTTTTTTTGCCAGGCGTTCATTAAGATTTATAGCACTGAACAAAGGGTAGAGTGTTGGGTTTTTTTCTTTAATAAGAATGGTACCCATTAATTTTCTGTTGTCTAAAGAAGAAAAAAAAAAGGGTTGAGTTGATATCAAGGATGCTTTATGTTACGTATTGTGAGACAAAATTTCTAGTTTGGAATAAAAGGTGCAAAGTTAGACTGTAAAATGCCCTTTGAAGATTCTGAGGAAGGTATTTTGGAGTTTATCTTAAAACAGAGACTTGAATAGAGAAACTCCATTTTTGTCTTGTATTTCTGTGGTATCTTTATTTAGAAGTCTCTCTCTGATAACATTCAGAGCATAAATATTTTTTTTATAAGATGTAAACAGAATGTTTAGGTTCTTCCCCCCCCACCCCCCGCCTCTCCAACTGAGCAGCATTTCCCAATTTCTCATAGCTTGCTGGTTTACCTAACATTTCAAAATAATTTAAGAAGGCGGCACCCCGTTCAATATCTTCTAAACACAAAGTTTGCCCACAACATGGTTGTAGTAGAGCAAAACTCTCTGGCTGGTACAACTAAGATCATTTGATTTGCATCTGCTCCATGTTCCTTGTCTCCTCTGAAACACAGTTAGGTGTCTGCAGTTTCCTGCAACTTTGTTTGTTTACCCATTATGATAAATCATGCAATCTGGTCTTCTGCTTGTGTATTTCAGACTAATTTAAAATTGCTCATATGGGCTGGCGTCCTCCCTTGCTTGTTACTGAATGGATTTGCTCAGCAAGGTAAATCACTTGATTTCATTGCAGTAGTTTAATGTTGCTTTGCGACTATATATATGTATGTAGCAGTTATTTATGTAGATAAATATTTAATTGTTAGATGAGTACAAATGGCAATATGTCAATTATATCATGTTAATAATCTGTTTGTAGTTAGAAGTTAGTTTACAAAGCTAGAATGAAACAAACTAAAATTCTGTTGTTGTTAGCACCTTTTTATAAATGAAGTGACTGATCTGTGTTCTTTGCTAGCTGGAAGTGACTGCATAAAAGCTAACGCAAAATCATGTGGTGAATGTATACAAGCAGGACCAAACTGTGGTTGGTGTAAAAAAACAGTAAGTGCTGCAAAATTCCATTTATGGTTTGTTTTTTCCCCCTTGGTTTCAAATTTTAGTATATACTTAAAATGTGTAGAAAAGTCTGTTTTCATTAATAGTAGTTTCCTGTAGCTCTTCAGTTTGATACTTATTTGGACTTAAAAATTCAGATACTATGATTTTCTTGATGTCCTGGTTTGAGTAGAATGGCTTTTCACAACGTGTTTACTTCTACTTTTGTAAATCTTAAGTGTATACAGACCCTACAGGCTGTCTCATAGTTATTTAAAACCATTCCAGCATGGAATCTGTCTGGCTATGCTTAATTATATTCTTCCAGTGACATTAGAGTAAGAGGTAATTTTAGACATAGGTGGAGTAGGGGAAGAGATTGAAGGTTTTCTTTTATAAAAGAAAGATGTTCAAATTTTAGTTTTCTGTTGGTTGTAGACTTGGGGTGTAGGAGATTGGTTTGGGTGGGTGGGTTGTTTTTTCAGTATGAAACATAGAGTGTTTTCTTACGTAATTAAAAATTAAATTCAGGAAATACAAAATGTGAGATGATCTTAAATTGTGTGACTTAACCAGTATATGCTACAGCTCTTCTTTGGTTTGTTAATGAAAACTGGGAAATTTTCCCGTTTCTTGCTAGATGATAATGTATATTTATTTCCATATAGTACCTACTTGCTATCCCCCAAACCAGCTTATAAACTTTAAACATTTAATTAAACTGACTAACTTCAAAATTTGGCCTTGAGCTCTCAGATTCATTGTAGATTCCAGTTATCAAGAACGGACAAGCTTTAAGATACATTTATTTGTATTCATATTTTCAGGCAGCTATCAGAATGGCCAAATTTCTCAGTTGGAAACCTTATTTATTCATTTGAAGGTAGAGCTTTTTTTTCAGGTTTGAGGTAATAGTAACTTGTTGTTGAGAACAAAGTTACATATTGGTTTTGCTTATGGATCTTACTTTCAGCGTTGAATTTCCCCAAAATAAGAGTCGTCATCTGTTCTTCCCCTGCTCTGTCAGCAAATTGCCATTATTTTGCTGTGGAATACCAGGGTACACTTACATAATCTTTAATTAAAGCCTTTCAAAAAAAAAAAAAGCAAGTTAAAAGGGAAGGTGGTTGCCAAGTAGGCTGTACAAATAGGTTCACATTATTGACAGCGACATGAAGATGAGAGCTTTTTCCATCTGCTGTCACTTTTAGAGTAGCTGATTTAAAAGGATGTCCTGCTTTTGTCAGAGGTGACATTGGGTATTTTTTTTTTTCCTTTCATCTTGCTTACATCTTATACACAGATGAGTTAAGTAGATGCAAACTCCTGGACTAAGTAGCAGTCATTGATTTATCTAGTACAATTTAACATATTTCAGGATGGTGTGTTTTATGAGTGAACTTTAAAACAAAACAACAAAAAAAGATGGAGTAATTGTAAAAAGTGTTATTGTGGGAAGAGTATAACAAATTGTAGAACTGTAAACTTGATACTCTCCTGCCTATTTTCTAGGACTTTTTGCAAGAAGGAGAACCAACATCTGCCCGATGTGATGACTTGGCAGCACTAAAGAATAAAGGATGTCCTGTGGAAGATATAGAAAATCCCAGAGGTAGCAAACGGGTGCTTGAAGACAGGGAAGTAACAAATCGTAAGAAGGGTGCTGCAGAGAAGCTGAAACCAGAGGCCATTACGCAGATCCAGCCACAAAAATTAGTACTGAAACTAAGAGTTGGTAAGGTTTCATTCTAGTCATCACATCTGCATTTTATGTTTTGAGTGTGTAACCATTTTGTTACAGGAACTCCTATTGTTCAGATAACTTGAATGATAGTGGAGCCATTCGGGTCAACCCCAGGTGTTTAGATACTTCAAATACTGTTTTATTTTTATGAAAGATTACATACAATGTTTTTATCACTTGTGCCCGATATAACTTCTGAGACAATAGATACAGCATGGACTCATAGATATATCAGGGAAAATTGTTTTGTTTCCAGTTCATTTTTTTATAGTGTGGCTTCCTAGAATGAAAGTAGAGGAGCGTGCAGCAGTTAGAAGAGCGTTTCCTTTTCCTTGAAGCACTGCTGTCACCTAAAGTCTGCGTGTCTGAACTGAGTGGTTTTGTAGTTACGTGGCAAGATTTTTGGATTGCTATGTAAAATACTTAGTTTCCAGGGGCTAAAAATGTGGACACGGGACTACAATAATGAGAATGAAGTAGTTGTGTACCATTTCCAGCCCCTAAAGAGAATTTTATTTAATTCAAATGAGGAGAAAAAAACAGGCCCAGCAGCCCATACAGTGCTTGAGGATAATGGTGATTGTCCTTAAGGAGAGTTCCCAGGTACTGCAGATGCATTCAACAGCTACCTTCTGTTTACCTGGAATACCTCCTGTACTTGGAGTCAGCTGCTTGGTGGTGATTGCCTTAATAAATGCAAGATGATCTGAAGAAGCTTAGCACAATAAGGAGAGGGAAGGAAGGAAAAAGAAAGTAAGTTAATTTGCAATTTTGGTATTGTCCCTATTAATTTCTAATATTTCTAATTTCTAATATGACCCTTTCAGTTTCAAATCAAATTATTGTCCCTCTGTCAGCACAGAATTTTGTTAATCAGAACATACGAGGGACTGGGCAACGAGAGCCAAACTACCCAAAAGACTATTACTCTGTTTATAAGCACTTCTCTTGGTCACAAGTTCTCTGATAAGGGACAATGTGATTGCAGAGGGGAATATTTGCTTTCTGTGCAGGGTCATTGAAACCCTAGCTAAGGAAAATCTAAAGCTTTTAGCTTCTTTTTTTTTCTTTGTGAAAACCGTGCTGCATAGCTGCATGATCCATATACTATTCACTTTGCCCATCTAATGGTTTCCCTAGTTACTAGTTTTTCCTCACATTAAGCAAATGTTTGTGAATTATTAAGCAGACTTAAGCAGCAGCAATATTGCCCTTTAACTTCAGTGACTGAAGAGGGTGGGGAAAACCCCTCCTAATTCTATTCCTTATTTCATATATAATAGGCAAAAGATTACTTCTCCATTTTGTGAGATGGGTAATTTTTCTGCAGCGTCCTTCAACATCAGAGTGAGACTACGTGCTTCTGTTGGCAAAACTCAGGGTTTGGGCTTACAATTGCAATAAATAGAAACTTGCCATTATCTCCCTGCCTCTTCTGTGCTGTCAGCCTGTATTTGTCGCAAAGTATCTTGAAATGTTCTGTTCAGATCTGATTTTTCATTTATAAACCTATTTAAAAAAATGATGTTTTTTAAAAAACTAAACCCTGATAGTTCTGGGAGTTATCTTGGATGCAAATAGATATAGAAAACTCACACGATTCGATCTTATAGGAACCTTGTTAAAATTATTGCAAGTATCAAGGTTTGAAATTGCAGAAACCAAGAGGCTTGATTTTGGCAAAGTAGTATTTTCTGTGGGGAGATAAAATACCTTGGAAGTATGAAGTTGGACATCTGAAAGAAATACTACTTGAATTTTTTTTCGTCATACTTTGTTAAGCATTTCAATTAACAAGAGAAAAAAGATCACTCACCTTGAGTTCAAAACCTCTGTCAGTATTTCAAAGACTTTCCTTAAAAAGGCATTTTTCTTGTCAGTGTAGTTGTGGAATTTTTCATGGCTTCTGTTTGTTGTTTAATCTCTGGAACAGGGGAACCCCAAACATTTTCATTAAAATTTAAGAGAGCTGAAGACTACCCCATTGACCTTTATTATCTCATGGACCTCTCCTATTCTATGAAAGATGATTTAGAGAATGTGAAAAGTCTTGGAACGGCTCTGATGGTGGAAATGGGAAAAATAACTTCAGACTTTCGAATTGGTAAGAAAGATTTGCCTGTTCTAAAAAATATAATCAAGTTTCCTTCTTGATGTTTTTCATATGATTGTGTACAAAAAGTAATTCTTTTAAACTAGCAGTATTATGGCAGACATTCTAATACATAGAACCTGTTGAGGAACTTGGTGTTGATGAAGAAAGTGGAATGTGAACAGGTATGAGAGCTATTTCTGATGTCAGTTTAGCTGTAATACATTTGTATTCTATTGTATCGTGATGTAAATAAGAGAATTCCGTTCTTCAACTTACAGGTTTTTTTGTCTGTCTTAGGCTTCGGCTCTTTTGTGGAGAAAACTGTGATGCCATATATAAGTACAACACCAGCCAAACTCAGAAATCCTTGTACAGGTGACCAGAACTGTACAAGTCCATTTAGCTATAAAAATGTGCTCAGCCTTACCAGTGAAGGAAACAAATTCAATGAACTTGTAGGTAAACAGCACATTTCTGGGAATTTAGATTCTCCTGAAGGTGGATTTGATGCAATAATGCAGGTTGCAGTTTGTGGGGTGAGTGTGTATTGATTTTCTTTACTATTTGATGGAATTGTTTGGGGTACAGCCTTAGTGTTTCATGGTGTCTGACAGCTGAACAGGTCATCTCATGCTAGTACAACAGGGTGGACTGGGCAGACTGCATGGATATAGGCAGTTGTCTTTTGTAGAGACCTCTGGTGAGCAAATGAAACTGGGAAGCGTGGAGGTCATGTTTACAGCAGGGAGATACATTCCAAAGACAATGTTTTTAAGGGCTGCTACAAAAGAAGAGTGAAATTCTTCTCGGATGTATGAAATCCTAAATAAGCAGCTGCTCTCAAACTATTTCGAAGCTTTATATGCTGCTTCTCGTTGTTGTTTCAGAGTAGTTTGGTGAATTGTTATTTCTACTAGCTTCGCAAACACAAGTAGATGGAAACCTGATTTTTACTTATTTTTGAAGATCTGATTTAGGTACTGCATTCTTCTTTGTTTCCATAGTCTGATGGACCATTCTGTGCACTTACGCAACATGGATTCACCAAAAAGTCATATCCAAGTTCAGTGCTTTACTACCATATTATTATCCTGTTGATCAATGGAGTCGGGACTTTCTGAATCAATCTAGAGTCTGATTTTAAAACTTCAGTGTCAAACATAAGCCTTCTGGGGGTTTTTTTGTTTGGTTTTTTTTATTTTTTGTGTCAACTGGTATTTATGTGACCTTTTTATATGGCCCTTCCCTTCAACTCTGGAAGAATTATAAAAAAAAATAGGAAGGGCAGGTTACAGAATTAAGCCCTGCAGATGTGGGTCAGGATGCTCATGGTACAGCAAAAAAGGGTGGTCCTCTGGCAAGCTCTATGCAGAGGCCAAATCTGGACTAGATTGGCAAAGCCCTATGATTCTGCAGAGCCCAACACCGGGCAAGCCGTAATCTTCAAATTCAATATTGCAGCAGCCTTCTACAGGCTAAAGTTGTCCTCTGTGCTCTGGCTGCGTGGTGGTGACATAGAAGTGGACTTGGGAGCATTAAAGAGCTGGACTGACGTGCCCAATTTCTAAAACTCTATTGCTCTTCAGATACTCTAATGAGAACTAAACAAACCAAAGTACATCTCAAAAAGAATGTTTCTTGCCTTCAGTGAAAGTCCTACAGGAGATGTTTTAGAGCAGACATTTAATTAAATGCCAGTGCTTTTAACATTTGTGTGAATTATATGATTTCCAGGGTGACACTTTGCAGTATGGCTTACGTCTGTCTACTTTTTCCTGCTTTTATCCCTCAAGTGTTGGTCCCATTGCTATAGAATAAATTGGTGCAAAATACCAAATATCCATTTGTTTGTTTCCCCAGGAACAAATTGGCTGGAGAAACGTTACAAGACTACTAGTGTTTTCCACAGATGCCGGATTTCACTTTGCAGGAGATGGTAAACTTGGTGGAATTGTTTTACCAAATGATGGGAGATGTCACCTGGAAAATAATACGTACACTATGAGCCACTATTACGTAAGCCTTTACATCATCTTCTGGAGAAAGTAGTATTTTGTGATGCTTAAGCTCAAAAAAAACCAGCCAACCTCATCAGGTCATCTGGTATAGTTTCAGACCGCTACATCTTTTCAAAGTCACCCATTTACCTCTGTTTTACATCAAGTAACTTCAGCTGAACTAAAGCAAATGTGCAAGCGTTAATCCAGTCTTGATCGGAAAATTTTGAGAAATGACAGCTTTCACGCTATGATTTGTGTTGTTGGACTTCAGCCTTTTTAATAGTTAATAATCCTGTGTGTCCACTGGCAAACTGTGGTGGCTGTGTCCCATTATGTTACCATTTTTCTAGTCTTTGTGTTCAGAAGTATTTTACTCCTGTTAAAAAAATAATGTAAAATAGAGAGCTCCTTGTCAGGTTTTTAATACTACTGGAAATCTTATGATGCAAAATTTATGATAAAAGTATGCTTAACAACACTGACTTCATGGTTTATTGATAGGTAGATCAGACAAAAGGTGAAAAACATTTACTGGATGGGACAAACACAATAAGCTTTACAGATTTTATATGTTCCTATATTCCTAAAATTGAGTATTGCTCAATAAAAACCTAAAATTAATTCAGTTTTATTTCATGTTTTCTTTATGAAACAGTGCAGAAGGTGGTGGTTTTCACTGAGATAAGTAAGTCATATGGAAAACTACCAAAGGTAATCTTCTGAGAACATTGAGATGAGGGATTTAACCTGGAGACTTCAAGTGGCAGGGAATACAATAATGTTATTGTGGAAAAAAACACCTACCTTCATGGGGCGTATATGGAATCTTCAATGTGTGTTTGTTTTCAGGGATTGTTTTGATTTAGAACTGTGACATAAGCTGGCTAGGTAAAAGCCTTAGCTATGTTTCTAAAGGTAATTTGTATTTATGATGTCAAAGTCTTTCTGATTATTTTCTAACATGTGTCCCAAATATGAATTTATGTTTGATTTTTATAGGATTATCCCTCTATTGCTCATCTGGTTCAGAAGCTCAGTGAGAACAATATTCAGACAATCTTTGCTGTTACTGAAGAGTTTCAGGCAGTTTATAAGGTAAAGATAAATAACACGTATTTCTGGTCTCTGTACGTTTTTCCTTCAAACACAAAGACTGACTCAGATTTGCTCTGAAATCATTAAAAATTATTTTGAAATTAAATTTGATTTGAAATTAGAATGAGTATGGAAGTGATCGTGGAAGTAATATTTTGCTATTCACGTTTTTATTATTAAGCCTTTTTTACTTGTTCAAATGGATACTGACTGTGTCTGTAATTTCCAAGGAAACTGGAAGAGCCAATTCCAAGTGCCCCTCTCCTTGCCCCTCTTTATAGGTAGGAGGGAGCGGAGAACATACTTGCACTGCTACTTTTTATGAACACTTTTACAGCAAAATAGCTGAGGGGTGTGTGGACACTGAATCAAGAAACACGGTTATGAAAGAGCATATTTTGTCCTTTGTGGTCTGTTTATATTCCTGATGTTTAAAATTAACTGAACTGCTGGATGCGATTGTGAAATAGGAAATGACTGTGTAAAGGAGATGCATATTTTTCCTAGTTTTAACCTAACAAGGTATTTTTCTTTTTTTAGTAATATTCAAATTGTAGCTTTTTTTTTTTCATTGGAAATCATCTTGTATCTGCCTATCTTTAATGCACTAGAAGTGTGCTGGTTCTTCTTTAAGATCTTGAAGATATATTGTATGTGGTCAACTTGTGCAAAAGAAGGTCTTAGTGTTCTATTACCAAATTTAACATGAAAATGCAGAGGAAAAGAAAAGGCTGGATATTCGTTTATTCTAGTAGTGCTGTGTATAACCTCAAAACCCATCAAGATCACTGGCAGCACTTTAGCCGTGTTTTTTGAAGTACTTGATCTTGTCTAGTTAATCCACCAAAGCATTATATCACCGCACAGATATTTATAGTACCAATTATACTTTGTTTGTTAGTAAGACTGTAATTTTCCTTTTACTTTTGTAAATATTGAAAGGAATTGAAAAATCTGATACCCAAGTCAGCAGTGGGAACATTGTCTTCAAACTCCAGCAATGTGATTCAGTTGATCGTTGATGCATACAATGTAAGTTCATATGTTATTTGGGTTTTCTTTATTTTTCTTGCTTTTAAGTTCTTATGAGTTTTTCAGGCAGATACTCCAATGTGGATTTTATTTTTTTTCTACAAAATAGGAAGTTAGTACGCTAAATATACCACCATTGCAGTGAAACCACATTAGACATACAGACACTGGCAATAAGAGGTTAGATGACTAGAAAGATGTACTTGTAAAGCCACTTAAAACAAAACTACAAAGAAAAGAGATCATCCATGTCTTCCTTTTAAAAAAATAAGACCCACAACCAAAATCCTGCTGTTTCTTCAGCACCTTCAGTTCTTGCCTTCTTTTCATGTGGAAAAGAAAAGGCCCATTTTGCAACCTCTCGACCCCAAAGAAAATGTCTCCATCAACTTCAGCGCCTCCTTGGTTTGGCCACAAAATATTTTCTTCATAGCTGTGTCGTGTAAATGAGCCCCATTTCTCCTTTGGAGTACATGGGGCAAACAGGTGCCTCCAGTGTCCGTAGAGACCCGTCCTGGCCCTGCCTAACAGGGCTCAGCCATGAAAAGGGGTCACCACCGCGTGGCTATGGGCACCCCTGGGCTGGTGTTTCTCAACACATTGGAACTTACACGTGTGCCCATGGGGTTGGCGCTTAGACTGTGCATAGTTGTATAATGTCTTCTCTTCAGGAAGATGCTTATGCGACTGAAAAGTTAGCTAACAACCGTTGTTTTAGTCCCTTTCTTCAGAGGTTATCCTGGAAAACACCAAGCTACCAAAAGGAGTGACAATCAGTTATAAGTCTTTCTGCAAGAACGGCGTGAATGACACACAAGAAGATGGAAGGAAATGTTCTAACATTTCAATTGGAGATGAGGTAACTTATAATATATCTGCTCCTAATAAAATTTAAAGTTCCCTTAAAATGTCCAACACTCGCTATTTTTTTTTAATAATACAGACAAAACTCCTTTTAGTAACAGGGACTCCATTTATTTTTCTTGCAGGTCAGATTTGAGATTAATGTAACAGCTAATGAATGCCCAAAGAAAGGACAAAATGAAACAATTAAAATTAAACCACTGGGATTCACTGAAGAAGTGGAAATTAATCTCCAGTTCATCTGTGAATGTCAGTGTCAAAGTGAAGGAGAACCCAATAGTCCAGCCTGCCACGAAGGAAATGGAACATTTGAATGTGGTGCCTGCAGGTAACTAAAAAGACATCTTGTTTATTTTTGCAAAAGAGAAATATGAGCAAGACTTTTATTTCCTTAATTAGGTTTACTATTTTTTCAGTGAAAGGACAAGAATTACTGTTACAGACGTATTTCTTTTATGATATTTTTACGTACTGCCTTATGTCTGCAAATAATCCCTGTGCTGGAATTCATATTACTGATCATTAGATTGAATTCTGACTTGTATGATAGTGCCAGATTTGGCCTTGAGTCAGTCCTTTAAAGGGTATAGGTCTTACTGCTTTTTCTGTTCTGTTATTTAATTTTGAGGTCCATGTAATAAGGCAAAACTATGGATTTATGGGACAAAATGAATGGTATTACTTTATGAAGTTTTTGCAAGTATTCATACTGATCTAACTGTGTCCTCCTAATGTGAGGTCTGTTGATTTAGAGAAAATCAAAGGCTTCCTAGTGTTTTGTTAGAAGCTTCTACCCAGATTGGTACCAACTGTTTCATAGCAGGAAAGAGTAAAAAGTCAGAAAAGAACCACCTTTCATTTTGGATGTCATCCTAGTCCCTTCTTCCTGCTTTATTTCTAACCTTCTTAGGTCTTGTTAAAATGTTTCTTCTAACCTATAAATCTTTCAGACTATATATAACTTTTTGTGTACTTATGCCTTTGAAACATCCGTTACTGCACATCACAGGGATTAGATTACACGTGAATTCCTTACTACACATTTGAAAATTAAGTAAAGTGATACTGGACTTCCTGGAATTATACACAGTGAACACAGAACAACATCTTAGAGTGTCAGTGGAGTTTGGTTGAAGATCAATCTAGTAAGTCAAGGTTCAAGAAACCTACAGTAAAAATGAAAACCATTTCTTCTTGGAAACCTTTGAGACAAGAGTGGCAACAGCAGAGGAATTAGGATCTTCTCTAGGAAAAGAGGATCCAAGACTTTGGAAAACAATATTGGTTCCCGCTCAGTGAACTGAAATAAAATGTAGAATTCTCATTCCTTGTGGTTTGATACATGACTTGACACTGACTTTACACCAAAAGTCCTCTTAAGAGTGGGGTGGACTAACATCTGCCTCGTGAAGTTGATGGTGGTTAATGAGGTGTTTGAAAGACTGAGGTATGGCCCCCTAACTGCTCGGTATTCTGTAAGTTGAGGAATAAGCCACTTCGGATCCAGTATTTACGGTCCGTTGCTCCATTTTGCAGTCAGTTTTTGATGTTCCCTTTAAATAAGGAGAACAGATTTTCCCACCTTTGTGTAGAAAGACTTCTTATTATTTGGTATCACTGTCATTGGTGACCTCATGATTTCACATGGAGAACAGTCCTTGGCTTTTGCAACAATAGCAGTTTCCTGATGGAACCGTTGCCTCTGACTGATGCCCCACAGTGGTTTGTCAGTCATTGCTGGGAACAAGAACAACCTCCATTTGTTCATTGATACTTTAGCCTTGATAATGAGAAGTGCTGATCCCCAAAGATTTCGGCTCAGCAGCTCTGAAGATCATCTACTCTCCTGCCTAATTGCTGTTCATGGAAAATCTTTTCATTGAAAGATGACAGCAGCTACAGTGAAACAGTCACTGTCACTTAAAAATAATTATTGTTCTGTCACATGAGAGAGGGATTAATAGTGGTTATGTGGAAATTTAGTTAGAGGTGGTGACAGTTTCTCACCTGGAACGAGTAATTGGAATAGGAGCAACTTAGTCCAGTTTGCTCCAGTGGCTTCAAGAAATGGCTATGTAAATGCCAGCTGGAAATCTCATTTGAAGTATAATTGGGAATATTCCTTGAGAGAATAGTCACTTTTACTCCTGTTCTTTGTGCTATTTTTGCAATCTTTTTGTTGTATGACTTTTAAGTCTATATTTTCAGTTGTATTTTTACCTTGCAGGTGTAATGAAGGACGTATTGGAAGACTATGTGAATGTAGTACAGATGAAGTAAATAGTGAGGATATGGATGCTTACTGCCGGAGGGAGAACAGCACAGAAATATGCAGTAACAATGGAGAGTGCATTTGTGGACAATGTGTGTGCAAGAAAAGAGAAAACACCAATGAAGTGTATTCTGGCAAATACTGTGAATGTGACAACTTCAACTGTGATCGATCAAATGGTTTGATTTGTGGAGGTGAGAAACTACTGCAGAGCTTTCTGCAGGCATAACTGGCCAGCAGTTCACAAGTCTGTCAACTCCACCCTGTCAAGTAGCGATACTTGGCTTATAGATCATAGCTACTTGATAAGAGATGAGAATAACCACAAAATTAGTGATTGAAAAATGTCTATTAATAAAACAGCTCTCTCTGACCGTGAACATATATATAGTGTTAATTCACATTACACCTTCCTTGAATCCCGGCTGCAAAAAGAATGTAAAGTGAACTTGACTTCTGCTGTTTATGACGGAATTACCCCCAGGTATTACAGTCCAGAGTGCTGAGACAACTTGGCCTGAGACTGTGATGTTATACTGGCTCAGTGTAACCACTGTGTCAATAAAAAGAGATGATGACCTCAGCTCACTTGTAATAGTGAGTGCTTGGCTCGGTGCTTGACAAGATACCGGTGAGATGCTATCATGAGGTATCTGAAAGGTAAGTAAAGATTAGAATATCCAAGATCCAGAAAAACACCTTAAGTGCTTGAAACAAGACTCTTTTTTATGGCAGTTAATTCCTGAAATCAAAAGCAATTTAGAAACTCCTCCACCAGCCAGTGTCTGAATTATTTTGCTGCATCTGTTTTTGCCCTATAACTTCCCTGTGCTGCTTCGCACATGGAAATACCTGGTAGGATTGGAACTACTACCTCAATTTTGACTGTGATAGAAAAATAAAACGGAGAAGCCCCTAAGCTTAAACTGAATTATGAGAACACTTCATCTGATCTGCTCAGAATACATGATTGCTCACCAGCTCCACAAAGGATAGGAGCAACGGTGGTGGTGTTCCAAAATAAATGGTGACAGAAGTATTGACCTAAACACTTTATTCTCAATGGAGAAAGAGGGGTGTTGCCAAGGATCTTTCCATTCCATCCAGATCACCCTTCTGGAGATACAAGCGTCTTGTTTCCTGCATAGGGAGTGTAAGGAGCGTGAAGTTTGGTTGGGTGAGGTCAGAAGTACAGCAGCTGAATGCTGTAGGGAGCCAAAGGTATTTTGTTTTTCTGTGTGGTGATGTCTTAAGATAGTATATTCCTCATCTTTTAGGTCTTGCTTTATAAATTTACATAGTGATAGATATGAAGACGGTAGTGATTAATGCATCTATATACACAGAAAATTCTGAACCGAAGCATTGCTGTAATGCTCTCCACCCAGCGGAGATGGCCATCACGTTACACTGTGCTTGGTCAGCTTTCCCTAGTCCTGTTATTTTGTTTATGAAAGGAAATCCAAATCTAGGAGAATGGGGAAAGGGGAGAAACGACTGTAAGTAGTATTTCAAGGAGGTAAAATTTATTTTGTAGCTCTTAATTTATCAGTGTTTTCATTATCTCACCACCAGGGTTTTCTTTTCCCTGTATTTATCCTGAGATGGTGAACATCTGTTTCTTACTGTTGCAAATTTTGTTATATATCAGACATCATGTCACTGTAATATCTCTTCAACGCACAGGAAACGGGATCTGCAAATGCCGAGTGTGCGAGTGTTTCCCCAACTTCACTGGCAGCGCGTGTGATTGCTCTTTGGATACTTTACCATGTATGGCATCCAACGGGCAGATCTGCAATGGAAGAGGAACCTGCGAATGTGGGACCTGCAATTGTACAGACCCCAAGTTCCAAGGCCCCACATGTGAAATGTGTCAGACTTGCCTTGGTGTCTGTGCAGAGCACAAGTAAGTACCTGGAAAACCAACTCCCAGATTCTGTGTATTTGAGTTTGTGGTATTTACGTGTGCAGAATTTTTACAATTGGGCTTTTGATCCTGTGCTTTATTCTACCCTGAAATGTAGGGGCATCGTATCATATCATCCCTTTAGGTGATACGTAACAGTAAAAGTTGTTGGGTGAGAATCGGTAATTACAAACAAAACAGCAATGCAGTATTTTGAATGCTTCCAGGTAGGCTAATTATTTCTTAAATTCTCTCCGTCCCAATTTTTCTTAGGCATAGAAATGCATACGTTATGTTAAATCAGTTTTAACCGTTCAGATTGGCTTGGACAGGTTACAGCTTTCCCCTATTTTGTGTATGATTGACAGCCAACCTTCTGCAAAGCTGCAGGGAACATTGGTCTGTAATGTGACGGGCTGTAAAGTCCCATCATCTTGCCCTTTTGAAGTTAATGTAACAAAAGACTACAGATACCATGCCATTTCCAGAATAGCTAAACTTCATCTAAGCTTTTTGCTTAGAATTTTTATCTGAAACACTGTTGAAAAACTCAAACTCTCCTGACAGTGGAATACTAAACCTAGATTTGTGTGGGCCAATGAAATTTTTATCCCTGCCTTTTCTGCACGGAAACTTTGAAATTAGTTTATGATTAGTGTGGGGCTGATTCCTGGCTCTGTGCAGCTGACTTTAAGGTTTTCACTCAGCGCAGTCCTTTTAGGATAAAAATCCTGTTCGGTCTGCTTTTTTCGGTGATCTATTCAGAGGGATATACTATGAAGCTTGTCACTCAGTTTGTTCTTTTTAACCTCTGTGTCTCATATGCTGTTTCACTGTAAATATTCTGTTCCTACACTGCCTTCTCTGAGAGTATTTGTTTTCCAGGTGGAGGTGTTGAAAAAGTTTTAGCCTTATTTCCTTTTGGAGGTTTAGGTTGGTTTTGTTGGTCTTTTTTTTTTTTTTTTCTTTTTTCTGTCCTTGAATCTTGTGGGTCGTCCAGGAAAAAAGGAATTTATTAAAGGGGGCTTTTGTCAATCACAAGGTTCATAAATGTTCTGACTGGTAAAAAGCTGTGTCTTGATTTTTTTTTTTTTTTTTTCCTGGCCTTTATGGCAAAAGGATTGGTTTTGTTGGAGTTTTTTTCCACATTTTCTCCTTTATGTTTCTTTTAGATTAAATACTAAAAATCTTCTATGAACATATTAAAAAGCATTGCTTCCCATTTGTACTTCCACAGGGACTGCGTTCAGTGCAGAGCTTTCGATAAGGGAGAAAAGAAGGAAACATGTTCTCAGGAGTGTATGCATTTCAACATGACGCGGGTAGAAAGTCGAGACAAGTTGCCGCAGCCGGGGCAGCCGGATCCGCTGTCTCATTGCAAAGAGAAGGACGTTGACGACTGCTGGTTCTACTTCACGTATTCTGTCAACTCAAACGGTGAAGCCAATGTCCATGTGGTAGAGACCCCAGGTATGAACATGATGTTGTTTACTCTCCCTTTGTCTTTCTTGTTAATTCGTGCAGTTGTTGTGTACGGTAGAGTAGGTCCGGTTGCATTTAACGGTGCAAAAATTCTGGTTTTGTACATGAGCAGTGTGTGGTCTCCTGGTTTTTATAAGCCTGAGAAAAGTAAGGTATGTATTTTGTGTGTTGGAAGGTTGAGTGCAGTTTCTACTCAGGGAACTTTCAGAATTGGTCGTTTGGGTGATCATCACTTGATACATGTCAGTGCTTAGTGGCTCTTAGAAAAAAATATTATTTCCATTCAGAATGCTTTAAATTCTGTAAAAATGTGGTCCAAAGTATAGACGGAGGGCCTTGAGCCCCATCTTCTTTTAGGACAAGTTAACACACGCCTGGCACTTTTGGGGTCTGACCTTCTCTTCATGATGAACTTCTGTTGCCTTAGTTAAGAGCTGAATCAAGCCTCCACACACCAGGAGGCACCTTAAATGTTGTGCCATACAAGTGCTGTAGGAACAAGCCCTGGTCAGCAGAGCTGTACTTGGTGGAGCAGACACTTGTTCTTTACTGGTTCCCAAGGAATTCCTGTTGTGTCCCTTCCCACTTCCCTCGCTCCTGCAGAGGCAGCTGCCAGGATGAGGAATCTGCATTTGGGGGGAAGCAGTGTTCTAATGACAGCACAGGAGCTGCATTCATTTGCTTCTGACTCTTACCATTTTGTGCGTTGAGCTCTGCAAAAGCCCTTGTTCAGTTTGTGATTGTTGGGAATTTTATATTAATAGAAGAGTTGGGTTTTATTTTGGAGGATTATTATTTCTATGTCAGTCACCTTAGATCATTTTGCATCTGTATTACTCTTTTCAAACGTGTATTTCACTTATTTTGAAAGTACATGATATTTTTATCCAAAGATGTGCCTTTATTTTTTTAAAATTTTATTCCAGCAGAGATCAATTCCCAAGTTGAGGAAATATCCTTAAAAAAAAAAAAAAATCAGTCTCGGAAGCAAAGTCATTACATATCTCTATATATTAGCTAGTAACAATAACAGCCATCAGAGGTAAAGTGAGGGGCACCCTTTTCTGTTAGCCCGTTGATAGAGTATGTGGGGACTGTTTTGCTGACCTCTGTTTGTGCTCTGGCTGGTTTATCCCTCCAGCACCACACTCGCTTGGAGCTCTTGCGTGTTTAAAATACCATTGTTAGGTCTTTTACTCCAGTACTCCAGCTGAATAGCTTAGGGGGGGTTAACAGTGTGTAGACTTTATCATCAGAACATGAATTGTTCTACTGCTAAGATTAAATACAAATTAGGAGGATAAAAGTAAGATGGAATGTTACAGTATGTACACATTCCAAAACTTCCATTATTTGAAGGGAAAATAGTATTGGCATATCTCCGATATTCAAAATACTGGCTTCAGTACAAAATAAAATTTTAAAAGCATCTGGATGCGCGTTCCCTTTAGCATTCTGTAAAATCATGCTTCCCTTGCTTTGTTCCCTAGAATGCCCCAGCGGCCCTGACATCATTCCCATTGTAGCTGGTGTGGTTGCTGGAATTGTTCTTATTGGACTTGCATTATTACTGATTTGGAAACTACTAATGATCATTCATGACAGAAGAGAATTTGCTAAATTTGAAAAGGAGAAGATGAATGCCAAGTGGGATACGGTAAGTCAAGGCTTTTATCTATCCAGAAGCTACAGTAGGTGAGGAAGAAGAGAAGATTTTTGTTCATGTGCCTTAAATATTTCAGATTTTATTCCTGCTTTTTGGCTAACAGAGGAACAGAATTATCCTTAATTTAAGCTGACTTTAAAACATGTTATGTGTTACCACTGGCAAAAAACCACAAAGAAACAAAAAGAAAACAATCAAAAAACCCATCTCTTGGGTTAGAACAGCTAGTAACTTCAGCTGAAATAGAATTTCAGAGAGAAAATGTGATGGTGACAGAATAGTTCACCTTTGCAGTTCTGCCACACTATGCAGCACATTATTAAACGTCTCATAGAAGACAAGAGTCACTTGTATAAAATGAGGAAGAAAATTTTAAAATTCTGAAAGAGATCTTGTAAATACTCATACTGGTTTAGTTGGGAGACTTCAATAACTGGTCACAAAATCATGTCTGGTTCTGGTTTGTTGAAATCCTCCCAACCCCTTGTCGCCGGAAAAGTGCAAGAAAAACAAGCCTATGGTCTATAGGCTTAGGTGGGCTATAGGGTCACTGCCCCTGGGAAATTTTAGGAACCTGCTGATCAAAAAACCCTTCACTCCAGTTCTGTAGAAGTCAACACCCACCTATGCTTGATGAGAGAATAATTTTTTTAAAATCTTGTAAGAAGTCTTTTGGTCTTATTTAAGAAAATTAAATTAATTCCGTAGTGGAAAAAATATTACTAACACTTTCCTTTACATATAGCATGATTTTTTTTCAGTGATAGTTGAGAATTTTGATCTTTTTTTTTCCTGTTGAATTATTCGCCATTGACCATTTCTTTTACTTCAGCAAGAAAATCCAATATACAAGAGCCCTATTAACAATTTCAAGAATCCAAACTATGGACGTAAAGCTGGTCTCTAAGTCTCAGTTTGTATCTTCTTTCATTTTCTTCCTTTTTTTTTTCCGTTGCATGTCACTTCAAACTCACTGTGTGTCACAGTTTGAGTCTTGTCTAGTTTATCTAGTGCGGCTTTGGTTCTGGGGCTTTAAAGAATGCAGCTTGAAAACGTTTAACTTGTTCTGACAGCAAGATTGCTTGCTTACTAATACCACCGGTACTGGCTTCAGCTATTCAAGTGATTTATTTATTATTATTTTTTTTAATTCTTTATTTTGGGCCGGGGAGGATAAGTGTGTGGATATAGAATAGAACAGCTGTTAGGACTGAAAAAGCTCTTTGGATCGTGGAGAAGACACAGTGTTCAGGGGAGGGTTTGTCTTGTGTTTCCTCAAATCAGCAGTCAGTTTGCTTAAAGTTGATATGTTTGCAAAGCTAGTTTAGATATTCCTCAGATAGCCCAGCCTATAAATATCACTGTTTTTATTAGAATAACTGGGAACATTCAGAGTAGCCTTACAGATGTTTGGGTTTTTTTTTTAACTGCTTTGGCTTATTAACCTAGTATAGAACTAGCTTGTTTTTAAAGTGTGAAATGCATATTTCTGGTGATTTGATAATTAAATATGCATCTTGATTTTTTTCATCCCTATTTCTATTGGAACTGGGGATATCACAGTCCTTGTAGCCTAGCCAGTCCTTGTAGCTCAAGGGTGTCTCCATAGAAAAAAGAGGAAGAGAGAGGAGAAGAGGAGGAAATGTTCTTGTCTCCTCCAGATGTGTATTTCCCCAGTTTCTTAGTCTCTCCCAAACTGCCTGGACACCTCACTTCTGTTTGGAAATGCTGACTTCAGAAACAGCAGTGTCTGGAAGAGTAAGTCAGTAAACAAGAAGTGATGGGCGTCTTCTGTAGACTTTGAGGTTGCACTTGTTTGAATGTTTTCGGTGTTTTCCTCCTTCCCTGGGATCCTCAGCTGCTGGTGAAGGAGTGAAAAGGGGAGGATGAGATGGGGAATGGACGTCAGAAGAGCGTTGAGATAAATAGAGAGATCAGATTAGAGGGAGGGGAATGAAGAAGTCGGGAAGGCAGCACATCCCTTTAAATACCCAAGGGCTTTTTTCAGGAGCCGGTGGAAGGGAAGGATCTGTATCTCCAATGTTATTCTGTCTGCCGCCTCCCTTTCTCAGTGCTGCACTCCAAAAGATTTTTGTAAAGGAAAAACCAGGGGAGAAAGCAGGAATTAAGAGTATTTAAGCTCTTATCTGTCCTCACTGAGACAACATTTTCAAATATTGTCTAGCGTTCTGAGCCCTTCCTTGATGAAATTTACTTTCCTTTCCTCTTTGCAATCATTTCACTTTCCAGCGCGTCCAAAATTGTTTGTAAAGACGTTCATTTTGCTTGCCACACCGACCACATTCACCTCCTTCCCATTTTTCTTCTCGGAGTTGATTATTCTGGGGAGGAAATGGGAGTTCTTGTTCCTTTCTAACATTTCACATAACCCATCTGGTTAAGTCTGTTACCTTCTCCTCTGCTATTCCCTTGGGTACATTGTGTTGCATGCAGGGCAAGCGTCTAACAAACTGTACGGTGTGTAACTTCCATTCCATGCTCTCCTTCTCTACCCCATGACTCTTGCGGGGTCTGATGTCCTCAGCGCTGCCCTTTCTCCTCAAAATGTTACTTCTTGCAGAAAGTTTTCCTCTTGTGTAAATGGAGGGATTGACTTCTGCCTTTTTGTTTCACGCACTGCGAAGATTAAAAGTATGAAAGAGTGTGGTGTTTTTTTTTTAAACAAGGCTGTCATTTTTGGTATTCATAGAAATATCCAAACTTTGGGGAGAGAGAGGTGGGTTTAGCTTTATTAGCCACCAAAAAGGAGATCAGTATTGGCAGAATAGATGACCTCTAAGTAGTAAAAGAAGAAAATCCTCCTTTCCCCTATAACTAAGATTTTCAGTCTTTAGATTGTTGGAGTAACCTTCCATTTAGGTGAAGAAAGAGTTGTCTTGTGTTGCCAATGCAAGAAAGTCATCTGAAATGCCATTACAAGAAAACTGCGCTGCGGTGGGTTCCCTCCAGGTGTGCCCCTGTGCAGCGACACAAACCGCCTGCAGTGTGTGCGACCTTCCCCCACTTCCACAGTGCTCATACACACGCCTGGCCCTGGTTACTGCAGTGAGTAAACTGCAGCACCACAAAGCTTGAGGTGGACCGGGTGCCCAAATACTTCACCAGTCCTGGTCTGTGACGTTGTGAATGACTTGTCGCCACAGTCTCCCTGCTCGGGCCAGCTGGGTTGAACCGAGTTTCATTTGTCCTTGGCCTGCAGCCAAGGTGCTACTGTCTCGGTGCCCTTGCTGTCCTCCTGGTTTAGATTTGTGCCATTAAGAAATTATCTACTTAATAGTAGGTGACCTGCTTTCCTCTAGTCTTTTCAGTCGTGGTAGACGGTGCCCTCTGTTGTCCGTGTTGCTCTCAACCTTGGCCATTGCTTCATCCTCTGAAGCAACTGCCACATTTATGGGTTGGCAGATGACTTGTTTTGTATTACTGTAAAACAATGATGGATATCGAGAGGTGAAAATAGTAAGAACCAGCTCTTGAACAGTGTATGGGGATGAGTTTAAATATTCTAGAGTGTAGTTTCTTCTTAAACCCACTATAAAGGCAGCTTAAGTGACTGTTGAAACAGTAATTCCATGGAGAAAAAAGGAATAAAAAGGTTAATCAAACATGCTATATCATAGGTTTATCTTTAGGCAACAGTAGACTGAACTGTTATTTTCTGAACGGCCCAGTCTAGTTGAAAATGAGAGTACTGTTGCAAGAACACAGTTCTTTATTTTCTGCTGAAGGTATTTTTAAATAAATCTCCATCTTTATTATTATGTATTTCACTCGATCTTGTATGTAGTTATTGTTGGTTGAGTTTTATTTTGGTTTAAGTGTGCATGGTAGTTTCATTTATAGGGGCATGTGGCAAACGTTTTCCCTAACTTTGCATGCTTAAACCAGTGTATTCTCTGCAGTGGCGTAATGAAAACAGGTTTATTTAAAAACAGTAGTATTTGCCTAAGACAGCAGGCTCGGAATGCCATGTTTCAGTGGCCAGTTCTGCTAATCTCTGAAAGCTCATACCATGTGCCAGCTGTGAGGGGCCCTAAGGGGGCGAGAGTCCTGTTGGACTAGTGGACATTTATTTACCACTTCCATGTTAGTTTTAACGATAAGGTGTGTGTGTAGCCCTTGCTGAGCCAGGGCTGAGACGCGGTGATGGAGCGTGGCTGGGAGGGGCAGGGCTGTTGCTGCCTGTCCATCAGGAGATAGCAGGGGAGGAACTGACCATCCATTGGGCGCCTACATTAGTAGGCAGTAGAGCCTCAAGAGCCGTTTAGCTGATCAAACGCAAGGTTGGGTTAAGCTGAATAGTTCTCTCTGTTGATTAAATCTCCATTGTTTGTAACGGGAACTGAGACTCACACCTGACACGGGGAGACACCTGCTTCAGTGCCTTATTCAGTGACCTAAATCCTGCGGTGCGCTTCTCAGAGTTCTTGGAAACGTAAAGGGCAAGTACAAGGGCAGACAGTACGGCGTTTCAGTTCCCTTGTAAATAGGGCTTATGCTAAATAAAGAGCATGTAAATGTCAAATTCTGATTTCTCTTGAAAAAGGATTACAGTAAAAAATTTACAACCTTATTATGCAAATTGCATTTTAAACCTGATTCCAAATTCAGATTCATTGTTTGAACAGCACTCTGGAAATTTCCAAGTTTCAGTCCTAACCTTTAGAGAGATTCCTACGGTATCTGATAGAAGTTATCTCTCTCTTACAAACCGGAAGATGCAAACACGCGCTTCCCTGTTCGTGCTGGGGGTAGTCTGTGCTGCAAAACGTGGAAGGTTAAAACCACAGTGTAAGAAGTATTATATAATGCCTTGCCATTGAAAAGCTGTCCAGTGGCCTCTAGTCTCCATGTGATCCAGCCTCTGAAGCTTGCGGATTTTCTCTGCATCATAAACTTCACTGATTTATATTTTAAAGAATTTTCCATTAGAACTTGTCAAGGAAACAAACAACGTACATTGCCAAGAACTTCGAGGCTGTGAGAAACCGACATAATGAGATATTTCAGTTACACTTTAAATCCCTCATCCCTGGATGTTTTTCCAAATTAATTTCCATCTTACTATTGCAAAGCTTTTTCGTTAAAAACATTGGGAAAGGGAGTAATTTTTCACTGAGTACTTTGTCTGGCTGAGAACTACATACATGTTGAATACAACACTGTATTTCCATGATTAAAAATAAATAAAAAACCCCACCTTAACTCCCCATCCCTTTCCAAACCAGTAGCTGACGTACCTTTAACCAAGACAGAGCTGGCCTGGGAACTGGTCAAAGGGTCTTTTGCTGTTACTGTGAATTTATTAAGTGTGGCCAGCACTGGACACCTAGTTCCTCCTTCACTTCAAGTCAGATGACATTGACTCAGATCTTGAGAAGAGTGAACAGAGAACCTTGACTTCCATTGTCCAGCAATCCCAGTTCTGGCTGGACTTGGGAGAGGCTGGGCTGGAGCCTCTCAGCTCTAGGAGGGATTGGATGTGCCTCATTGCTCTTCGTTTGCAGAGAAGCAGGCTTTAAGGAGAAGCACCCTTTTCCTCTGAAAGGAGCCAGGACAAAAGGCAGTACACCAGCTGCATGGTCTTCCTTAGCAGTGGCTACTGTTGTTGGGGTAGACCAGTTACTTGCCCCGTACCAGGCCTTGCAAATAGAAGGCAACAAACTTCCAGGAATTGTGATATAAAAATTTCATACCAAGTCGGTTCCTTGCTTGCCTTTTCACCTTTTGGCACATCCTGTGGTATTCCCAGCTGATTTTCCAGGTTTATGACTCTGAAAAAACAGACACACCTGGTGTTTGTGTGTCTAGGGGAGGATTTCCTTTAACTGACTGTAGGAAAAGTTGTTTTAACCTGAAATATTTAAAATGCTATGTAATTTGATAGAGTGGAATTTAATTAATATGGTTATATAGGCCATCTCAGGCTGGGGGGAACTTCAAAGGGAGGGAGGTTCCCTTACTGCTGATTGAAGGCCAGATACGGTTCTGGCCAGAGTGGCACTCGGGCTGACATCTGCTCCCTATTTGTGTGTGCACAGAAGGGCTTCCTACCGGTGAACAGCACTTATTGAGGTTGAAGTTCAGGGTTGTGATAAAAGCACAGAACTGCAGATCCAGTAGAGATCGGTAGAGTCCCAGCGGTAGCACTTTCTCCTACTAAGATTTATCTATTAATTTTAAGTTCAAGCTGTTCATCTTAGGTGTGCAATAACATCATAAATGGAGGAAGATTCACTGAGATAAAAGGAAACCTGGGAACAAAGGAAGCTTAAAACAAGCTTAATTTAGAGGTTCTCAAATCTCAGCAAGGGAGATTGTTCTGTAGGCATTTCTAGTATCAGTAAAAATAATGGTTTTATTACAGCATTCGCACCAGTACAGAAGTTTCTTAGTTTTAACTGTGCATTTTGTGCTTATGGGCATTGGGGGGGACCTGCAGGAATAAAACGACAACGACAAGTACTGAATGTTCTGTGTAAATATTGAATGTGTATTATCAAATTATTGCAAGCCTTTCCACTTTGTTTCTAGAATTATAATGCAAGATAAGCTATTTAAATGTTTATTATAGAATGTGGTCAGTGGTCAGTCACGATTTCAAACAATGTTGTTTGCAATTCTGTTCTTTAAAAAAATATCGTGGGCTGCAGCCTCCCGAGTGGATGGCTCAGCCCTGAGGTGACCACACGAGGTTCAGCCGTTGTGAAGGAACTCGGTGGTGTAAACTGAACCGGATTGTGCCCTAACCCTGTGCTTTGTAGCTGAGCATGCCTTTGTCCAAGTTGCTAGAGGGAAAACTAGTTTGACTTAAGTTGTTTGTGTGTACCAACAAAACATTAATGGATAATTTCTTAAGCTAATTTCTTGGGCTAATTTTTTACACTTCTCACAAACACAGTGCTTTGTTCATCTCTTTAAATGTTAATATAAATATTTTTCTTTTTCTAGGGTGAAAATCCTATTTACAAGAGTGCAGTGACAACTGTGGTCAACCCTAAATATGAGGGGAAATGAACACTGCTTGTGTAACTTCACAACACTGTATGCAGCATAGCAATTTTCGTAGTCACAGTAAGATAGATTTAGCGCAAACTGCAGTGATTTTACTAATTCATTACATATAGGTTTGTTTTCCTGTGCAGGTTTTGAAAATGTACCATATGTAATTTTTTTATTTTTATTTTGTTTCTGCAAATAAAAGTAATCAGTGCCAGGGGTCTGACAAAAAACTTGAGACTGTGTAGCCTACTCAGCTAAGGTCACATGGTGCCTTTTTGACCTTTTCCCACTCCCGTGCTGTGAATCCAGGTCTTCTGCAGGGTGCGATACTGCTATGGCGTGACTGGGAGGGAAATGGTTAAAGCAATCAGCATGAGGGCTCTGCCTAGCCATTTAGTATTATTAAACTTTTTTAGCTTTACAGGGAAATCAGGGCTTGAGTTTGCAGATACAATTAAACTCATGTAGCATGGAGCTGCTGGTTGATTGGTCTTCTACTTGCTAGACATATGATTAAGTATATGGTAAGTTGAGTAAGTTGGAAGCGAGCGGTGTAAAAGACTGAAAAGTGTGTGAATACTTATTTTTAATTTTTAAATTGCTTATTGCCAGGGTATGGTTAAAATGAAAGAGTTTAAGAAGAATGTTAAGAAGGAAAAAATAGCTTTAAAACACGTGCCATTACTGAAAAAGTTGCTGACTGGTAACTTGCTTAGTTTTTCTTTGTAAATTCAAGCCCTGGGTGGCAGTATCATGAAGTACCTTACCAAGACATCCTCAAAACACATAAGGGCCTTACGTCATACTGTGTCTTTACTCTGTAATGTTTCCTTGGTTTAAAGCCTGGTGCTTTGTCACCCTTCTGATCTTTTTAACGTATTTGGTTGCGATTCTTTGTGTAATATTTTTGTATCAACACAAGCTTTTTTTTTCCCCCCCCTCCTCTTTTTAGGGGCAGTCTTAGCTGTAAATTTGCCTTTACCCTGTAGCTAAGATTGCGTAGTTTGTCATGTGACGTGAGTCACACATCATTCTTGACATGTGCCATGTATATTTGCCTTTGACCATTCAAACTGCATCATAGTCATATTCTTGTTTTAAGTGCCTTTTTATTTTAACAGATGTTCACTTTTTACAGTGCTATTACTGAAGTTATTTATTAAATAAAAGTACCTTAAAATACTTGACTCTCGTCTCTTTTTCTTGTAGAAGTTGATAGTATTAAGAAAACCCGAGAACTGTGTCTGTTTGGGTAAGAGGTAGCAGGCATTGTAATAATACAAAATATGTCATTTAGAGCAAATCTGAGACAAGTTCAGCGGAAGTGACCTTGGGTAACAAACACTGGCTGGGGTATAAAATGCACAAAGGCCGGGGGGCAGCACAGGTGCTCTGTGTTCCATACGGTGGCCACTGATGTAAAGCCCCAGGCTTTCATTTGCATGTGTGCTAATGAAGTTCTGCAGTTTAATACCCATTCCAGCAAATGGACTCTCTGGTTAGTATTGTTTCACAACACACGACAATGTCAAAACGTTACTGCATTTTGTAGTAAAAGAAAGTCTTCCAAATTTTTTAAGGGTATAATGTTCTAGATAGATTATCAAAACCACTTTGTAATTAAATACATCCCTAAAGTATATTCATGGAATCTGTATGATTCTGGCTTTTTTTAACTGCTGCTACTTCAGGTTATCCTGGGAGCTACGGGGATGTAGCTAACCTTTAACCTCCCTCTGAGGGCAGAAGGAGCCTGGTTTCCATGAAGTGGGAGGGGGGCACCAGCAGAGAGATGGGGCTGTGTTTGTGTCTGTCTCCATGAGGGAAGCAGTGGGACGCAGGAGGATGCGAGGGCCAATTACGAGGTAGACTGGGTTGTCTGAGGCTGGTTACTGGAGGGATCCGTGGTGGGGTGGGGTGGATGTTGGTGTGTGCAAGGGGGGAGGTTTGCAGCTGGAGCAGGGCAGGTGCGGGTGGCAGCAGCAGGGGAGAGCAGAGATGCAGGGGGCAGCTGCTGGATAGACTGAGCCTAAAACCCGGCCGGGGGAGGGATGGGCGCTGTAGGTGTGTCTGTTTCCCACTGAGGGGCCTCCATTCTCATCAGCTGGGGAGGCAAAGGGGAGAAGGCTGTTCGTATTTCTGTGATGCTCTGTGTGTGTGTGCACGTGTATATATGCTCTGTGTGTGCATGTGCTTACTGGGAATATGTGCTGGGAACACTGCAGGTTGGACCTGCTGACGTGGAGCTGCTGCAGCTTTGCTTCTCTTGAGCTATCGGATTTGGCAACAAGTACATTTTCTGCTGGTTGGTGCAAATGCTTCATAACAAAGTCCACAGCGCTGCGCTCTGGATGCGTTCTTACATTGTGAATGCTCGCTCTTGTGTTGCCTTTCCAACTAAGGGAACCAAACCAGCCTGAGAATGCTCTCTGACCTGACCATGAGATAAGAAACCAGTGGAGCTGCACCTGTACGTGCAGCTTGTGTTGTCGGTTCCTCTTGATACTGACTTTACAGAATCATGACTTGACTGTGGCCACGATGGATGAGATTTTGGTTTGGACATTTGAGTACTTGCCTCCCTTCCTACTCCTTTGGTCACTTCCCCAGCAATACTGAGGCTTTTCAATAGCTCCATAAGAAAAGATGCAGAAATTTCTTCTAAACACATTCTGTATTGTCCATGAGAAATGTCTTCATCGGACAAAAAGCAGGTTAAAAAGAAAGGATCATTTCTGGCCTTTTGTCATGGTTGTTGTTTTTTCAGTATTCTAGAAAGATTAATCCCAATTTTCTGTTTCAGACTATATCAAAGTCCTGTTCAGATCTGTCTTTTTACCCCTCGGTCTTTCCCAGACTGCACAGAGCACTGGCATCCTGAACGAAGCGGAATTGATGTCATACGGGTAGTGGAATGCTGACCTTTAGGAACCCTGAACAGCATTACCAGTCCTCTTAAATTAATCAAAATTTTTAATTATGTGTGCATTAACCTAGTTCTGTCCACTCATCTATGTTACATGTTCTGCCATTTCCTTAGCAAGTCTGGTTTCATAATACTTTAGTGGGTTGGTAGACGACTTTTTCACAGAGAAAAGCTCCTGAAGGCTTTGCATTCAAATGGCCTGTTAAGGAGAGCTTTTTTTAAATCCTTGTTTAAACGGGGTTTCTAGTAGCCACTTCCAGCCAGATGGAAGCTGCTTAATATCTCCAAGTGAACAGTTGCTTAAATGAGAGAGAACAGCTGCCATCCCACAGTACCACATTCAAGATACTGTAAGTGTCTCAGAATGTATGATTTGCTGTAAAGCAGGATTAGATGTTCTAGCTAGGAGAAATACTGTACTTCAAATACAGCAAAATTTCAGTGCTGGGGAACAGAAGTAGTTGTGAATCCTTCCTCAGCTACTTACACTGAATTCTGCAAGTTGGTGAAGCAGTGAAGTCTTGCTAAAATACCAACAGACGCATAGACTCAAAAGACTCTTACCCCACACAAGCCAGATGTAAGATCCCAGCAGTGTATCTGTTTTAAAAGAATTACAGTTAGTATAACCATTGTCTAGTTATCATTAATCCATCAATTTCCCCAACTCCTGTCCAGTAACCAAAGTTAAGCCAGAATTGCTTTATGGCTGTTCTTAATAAAAACAAAGTCTCTGATCCTGGATTGAAACAGCAGAAATACAAGGCAGCTGAAGAAAATAATTCTCTGTAGTCACATAGTTTATTAAGTAACATCCATGAACTAACTTTGCCACAGTACATTGAGGCTCTTGCCTTAAAACTACCTCTGCGCTGCTTGAAGACAAGGATAGAGCACGAACTGAAACAGCCTCTTGGCACAGGCCTGAGCACCCACACGTGAAGAAATCTAGACTGAGAAATACAGACTTCCTTTGGGATTCTGCTGGTTGCCTTTCTGCGCAATTGCACCGCTCTACAATACGACCGTTTTTTCTTTTCCATAAGAAATACAAATTCATTCTCAGAGGAGCACAGAATGCGAGTAGAAAAACAAACCCCGCAATCTGCTATTTTCTAAAGTAAAACTCTTATTTACTAAAGCTTTGGCATTGATCGAGTAGAAGCAGTGAAAGGGTATGCTCTAGCTACTAAATTCTACTGTTTAGAGGGTGTTGTCCAAGCATTTCTGTTTTTCTTTTTAAAAAATGATAATTGCTGCCAAAGCATTTACCTAGCAGAAAGAAAGTATTTATAAGCAACTGTGAATACAAGTACCAGAACACGAGTGCTGTGAAATAATTCAAGTGAATGTTCATTAATGATAGTAAATACATTAATCCCAATTCATTAAAATGGATAAAATGCACTCAGAAAAAGAAAACACTCTAGGGCATAATTTTAAATAACTTGAGAATATTTGGGTTAAATATTAACTGTAAATTAATTTTGAAGGCAGGTTTTTTAAAAAGAACATATTGACAATAAACCAAAGCGTTTCATATAGATCAATGTAAGAAATAGCTTCTAAAATACAAAGAAATAAAAAAGTAAGTCTCAAATACTCTGTCGATTGAAAATGATCAGGAATACTGTATTTGCTTATTCTTCACAAGATAGTTATATGAACTGTCACACCTTGCTTTAACTCTGCATTACACAAAACGTAAGTATTTTTATCCATAAGAGATTTCAAAGTACGATATTGCAGATTCTCTTCTGTATCTTGGTTCCATGCCTCATTTTACATACACAATTAGGATTGCCAAAGCAAACTTTAATACACACTTAAAATTTGATCTCACTGGTAAGTGCTTTAAAGAACAAGAATTCTGTTACCAATGTCTTGCACTGCAAACTATTGAATATTCTTTTACATATGTGATATTTTTTTCCTTGCTATTTGAAAGTTCCAAACTGCATCTTCTTATCAAGATGCTCATTACCAGCTAAACATATCTCACTGTGAAGAACAAGCCAGCGCTGCAGATGAAAGCAGAGATTAATCTTCATATACAGTAGGTATTGTGGATCAGCCTCTAATACATCTATTGACTGCAACCTGCTTTTTCCCTTTGCTCTCTGCATCCTGAGTACACGATGTGCTAAAGGAGGGGACGGCGCTAGGACACAGCACTGCTGGCAGCAAGGTGTGTTGGCCAGTGCTTGTAACAGAGTGAATGTCGAGGAGCCAAGTTTCAGAGTGAGGAATGAAGGCGAGCGATCAGGAGAATGCCCGATGTAGGGGAGCAGCCCGCAGGGGAGGAAGGGTAGGCACAGGAAGGAGGAGCCAGCACACTGAAAGAAAGGGAAATCCACCTGTTTTCCTGAAGCCACCCACACTCCTCCGTCTACATGTTTGCTTTCATACCCTTTTACTCAGTTATTTGCTTTGTAATTGCCACTGAATCCATCTGTGATTAGATGGCTTGTTACTACATTCTTAACTTTTTGCAAGCTCTTCAGATTTTCTTATATTTCAGCAATCAAAATTTCTCCTTTCCTGGTGAGTTCATCATGAGTTCCCCCATAGAAAGTAGATGATTTTGATGTATGTCTCAGAAAAAATTTACAGAGCAGCTCTATAAAATGAAAACTGAGATACAGAATATGGAAAAGAAATGTTTGTATTTCCTCAACACCACTATCATGGCAATATAGAACAGGCAATATAGATTAATCAACCTATTGCGTTTCATTAGAGACCACGCGGACAGCGACAGCGACAGCGGCAGCGGTGAGTGCTGCAGCTTTAAACTCGAGCTAGAGGGGGCTTCCCGGAGACGGAGAGGCCGAGGGAAGGCGGAGAGGCCCGAAAGGACTCGGGAATCGCGAGAGGGAGCGAGAGGCTGACGTGTCTGGGGGCGGGCCGGGCGAGCCGCGGCAAACTTAAAAGCGGCCATAGCGCGAGCTTCGCCCAGACCACGCGGACAGCGACAGCGGCAGCTAGCCGCAGCAGAGTCAGAGCGCGTGCCGGGTGCGCGTGAGAGCAAGGGCAAATATATTAGCGCACGAGCGCACAGCGGGTGGGAGCAGCCATCAGTTGTCGATCCCCTCGTGACTCTAGACAAGAACATGGCCCCAACACGTGCAAAATGCCCCACAAGGAAGAATGTGGAAACTCAGACGGAGGTCCCACAAAAACACGTGTCTGTGCAGGTCTCCAGCTGCAGTGAATGCCTCAGCCTGGCATGTGTTCCTAATGGAGCCAGAGACACCGCATGTGTGCGGTGTGATCAAATAAACCACCTGCTCAGGCAGGTGGTTGAACTGAAGGAAGAGGTGGATAGACTTAGAAGTATTAGAGACAGTGAAAGCGAAATAGATTGGTGGAGCCGTACACTGAGGCGTAGGAGTGGGGCAGAGGCTCTGCAGGATGTGGATGATCTCCCTTCTGCTTGTCACCAGGCAGAAGAAAGGAACCTAAGGGACAATGAGGAATGGAGGCAGGTCCCTCCTCGGAAGGGCAAGCAAAACTCCTGCCAGCCCCTGTCACCTTCCCAGTTGCACCTACAAAATAGGTACGGTGCTTTGGAAGTCGAGGGCCAGGCATACGAGGATAGGGACAAGGATTTAGACAGTGAACTACCCAGAGTCAGCCAGCCACCCCCACACCTTCGGACTTCAGCAACAAAAAAAAAGAGGAAGGTAATTGTGATGGGTGACTCTCTTTTGCGGGGAACAGAAGGCCCCATTTGCAGACCGGATCCTTCCCACAGAGAAGTCTGCTGCCTCCCTGGGGCCAGGATTAAGGATATAAAGAAAAATCTCCCTGCCCTGGTCCGCCCCTCGGATTACTATCCATTATTGGTATTTCAAGTAGGCAGGGATCAGGTAGCTAACAGTAGTCCAAGGGCCCTGAAGAAAGACTTTAGGGCCCTTGGACAGCTGGTTAAGGGATCAGGAGCACAAATTGTGTTCTCCTCCATCCCATTACTTGCAGGGATTGATGAGGGTATAAATAGGAAGAGCCAGCAGATTAACTCTTGGCTCCAAGGCTGGTGTCACCGTCAGAACTTTGGTTTCTTTCATCATGGGATGTTCTATAGGACATTAGACCTGGTGGCAACTGGTAGGGCAAGCCTTACCCAAAGGGAAAGAGGAATATTAGGACAAGAATTAGCAGGGCTCATTGAAAGGGCTTTAAACTAGGGTTGAAGGGGGATGGGGATGAAAGCAGGATTACTAAGGAGGAGCCTGGGAGCAGATTACCAGTGCCGATGGGTAAAAGTGCTAGCAAGGTCTTGTGGCCTGTTGCCTCAGCAGAGGTGGAGGATGGTAACCCATGTGGTAATGACATGAGGGACAGTGATAGGCTGGATACCACAGAAGGGTCTGAGCATGGTCAGGGAGGTGTTGGGCCTCACCCCCCCATAAAAATGGCAAGAAAACTAGCCCAGCTAAAGTGCATTTACACAAATGCACGTAGTATGGGCAACAAACAGGAGGAGCTGGAAGCCATTGTACGGCATGAAAGCTATGATGTAGTTGCCATCACGGAAACGTGGTGGGATGAATCGAATGACTGGAGTGCTGCAATGGATGGCTACAAGCTCTTCAGAAGGGACAGGCAAGGAAGGAGAGGAGGAGGAGTGGCCCTGTATGTTAGGGAGGAATATGAATGTGTGGAGATAAATGAGGGTAATAGTAGAGTTGAGTGCCTGTGGGTACGAATCAAGGGGAGGACCAGCAAGGCTGATATTGTGGTGGGAGTCTATTACAGACCACCCAACCAGGATGCAGAGGTTGATGAAATGTTCTATAAGCAGCTAGCAGGTGTCTCGAGATCACTTGCACTTGTCCTGGTGGGTGACTTCAACCTACCAGATATCAGCTGGGCACTCCATACAGCTGAGAGGGAACAGTCTAGGAGATTCCTGGAGTGTGTTGGGGATAACTTCCTGACACAGCTGGTGAGTGAGCCAACTAGGGAAGGAGCGCTACTTGATCTGCTGTTTGCAAACAGAGAGGAACTTGTGGGGGATGTAACAGTTGGAGGCCGTCTGGGGTACAGTGATCATGAAATGATAGAGTTTCTGATTCTCAGGGAAGCAAGAAGGGGAACCAGCAGGACTGCCATCATGGACTTCCGGAGGGCAGACTTTGGTCTTTTCAAAAGTCTGCTTGACAGAGTCCCTTGGGAGGCAGCCCTGAAGGGCAAAGGAGTCCAGGAAGGCTGGACACTTTTCAAGGAAGAAGTCCTAAAAGCACAGGAGCAGGCTGTCCCTGTGCGCAGGAAAGCGAGCTGTCGAGGGAAGAGACCGGCCTGGCTGAACAAAGAGTTAAGGTCACAGCTCAGGGAAAAAAGGAAAGTTTATGTCCTTTGGAAAAAAGGACAGGCGACTCAGGAAGATTACAAACGTGTAGTAAAGTTATGCAGGGAAAAGATTAGAAAGGCCAAAGCTCAGCTAGAACTGAACCTGGCCCTGGATGTTAAAAACAATAAAAAGAATTTCTATAAATATATTAATAGCAAGAGGAGGACTCGGGAGAACCTCCACTCTCTCCTGGATATGGAAGGTAACATAGTGACAAAGGATGAGGAGAAGGCTGAGGTACTGAATGCCTTCTTTGCCTCGGTCTTTAGCAGTGGAGTAGGGTGTCCCCCGAGTACCCAGACCCCTGAGCTAGCAGTTAGGGGCGGGGAGCAGGACGAAGCCCCCGTAATTCTAAGGGAGATGGTGAGGGACTTGCTCCATAACCTCGACATAAACAAGTCTATGGGCCCAGATGGGATTCACCCGAGGGTTCTGAGGGAGCTGGCAGAAGTGCTTGCAGAGCCACTTTCCATCATCTACCAACAGTCGTGGCAAACTGGGGAGGTCCCAGCCGACTGGCGCCTAGCAAATGTGACGCCCATCCACAAGAAGGGTCGGAAGGATGATCCAGGGAACTACAGGCCTGTCAGTCTGACCTCGGTGCCTGGGAAGGTGATGGAACAGATCATCCTGAGTGCCATTATGCAACACATGAAGGATGCCCAGGTGATCAGGCCCAGCCAGCATGGGTTCACAAGGGGCAGGTCCTGCTTGACAAACCTGATCTCCTTCTATGACAAAGTGACTCGCTTGGTGGATGAAGGAAAGGCTGTGGATGTTATCTACCTAGACTTTAGCAAGGCCTTTGATACAGTGTCCCACAGTATCCTGCTGGAGAAACTGGATGCTCATGGCTTAGATGGGTATACTCTCCGCTGGGTTAAAAACTGGCTGGAGGGCCGGGCCCAGAGAGTGGTGGTGAATGGAATGAAGTCCAGTTGGCGACCGGTCACGAGTGGTGTCCCACAGGGCTCGGTACTGGGGCCGGTTCTCTTCAACATCTTTATCAATGATCTGGACGAGGGGATCGAAAGCACCCTCAGCAAATTTGCAGACGACACCAAGCTGGGTGGGAGTGTTGATCTGCTGGAGGGTAGAGAGGCTTTGCAGAGGGATCTAGACAGGCTGGATCGATGGGCTGAGACCAACGGGATGAGGTTCAATAAGGCCAAGTGCCGGGTCCTGCACTTGGGTCACAGCAACCCCAGGCAGCGCTACAGGCTTGGGGAAGAATGGCTGGAGAGCTGCCTGGCAGAAAAGGACCTGGGGGTGTTGGTCGACAGCAGGCTGAACATGAGCCAGCAGTGTGCCCAGGTGGCCAAAAAGGCCAACAGCATCCTGGCCTGTATCAAGAACAGTGTAGTGAGTAGGACCCGAGAGGTGATCGTCCCCCTGTACTCAGCACTGGTGAGACCCCACCTCGAGTACTGCGTCCAGCTTTGGGCCCCCTACCACAGGAAAGACATTGAGGTGCTGGAGCAGGTCCAGAGAAGGGCAACGAAGCTGGTGAGGGGTCTGGAGCACAAGTCTTACGAAGAGAGGCTGAGGGAGCTGGGGTTGTTCAGTCTGGGGAAGAGGAGACTGAGGGGAGACCTTATTGCTCTCTACAAGTACCTGAAAGGAGGCTGTAGAGAGGCGGGGGTCGGTCTCTTCTCCCAAGTTACAGATGATAGGACAAGAGGCAATGGCCTCAAGTTGCGCCAGGGGAAGTTCAGGTTAGATATTAGGAAATATTTCTTTACTGAAAGGGTTGTCAGGCATTGGAATGGGCTGCCCAGGGAGGTGGTTGAGGCACCATCCCTGGAGGTATTCAAGAGAGGAGTTGACATAGTGCTTGGGAATATGGATTAGTGTTGGGTGGTGTGGTGGTGTGTGTGTGGGTTGCGTGTGTGGTGGTTTTTGTTTTTGTTTTTTTGTGTTGTGTTTGTTTGTTTTGTTTTTTGTTAGTTTTTTTTGGTTTTTTTTGTTTTTTTTTTTGTTTTTTTGTTTTGTTTTTTTTTTGTGTGGTTTTTTTGGTTTTTTTTTTGTTTTGTTTTTTTTTGGTTTTTTTTTTTTTTTTTTCATTGGTTGGACTAGATGATCTTAAAAGGTCCCTTCCAACCTCTGTGATTCTGTGATTCTGTGATTAGGTAAAGTAATCATGTGCTGTAAAAAAAATCTGAAAATGAATGAATTTTTTTTTTCTTATCTATTATTTTATTTACCTTTTATGTTAGCATAGGGCAAAGACAAGTAAAAAAATGAAAAATAAGTGTGTGTCTGAAGTGTCATAGATTTTACTCTAGAAATGTTTCCTAACCAAAGCACAGCCCTAAGACTAATCAGTCACACAGTCATGGCTTTTCTCTGAGTGAGGAGTACAGACTCGGGGTCAAGGCCTACTTCAGAGTCCTATATAAAAAAAGGCATAAAAACCTGCAAGTCAGATCAAATGCATCCATTCTTCTAAACAAGTGGTAGTCCAAGTAAGATGGGGCAAGGGGTAGAATTCCTGGCTTTTAATGAAGGTACTGACATAGCATAATAGGTGTATCAGAAACTCTGAAAGGGTGATATTTGATAGGGTATTATAGTTGCAAGACTGGTAAAAGTCAAACCATCTACTACAGTAATGCCTAATTTCAAAAAGTGAAAATATAAAAAATAAAGGAGTAGCTAAACATGTTTGGAGGGGGACACCAAATTATTCTTAGGCACCACAGAACCTGTTCAAGACAGACTTTAGAAAGATCACACAAACAGAAGGACAGATTAAACAGCCAGTAAAAGAAGCTGATTAAAGTAAGATGTCCTTGAAAAAACTGAATTGCATTTAAATGCAGAAAATAAAAGACCCAGAAAGTTAAACATTAGAAGTATGCTAAAGATGATTTAGTGCCTCACAGGAGGCATAAAAACTAATAAATACACTGGAACTTGAAGCCTGACACTGAGATATAAGGAGGACAGTTGGAATAGAGAAATACCAGAATATGTAAACTCATTCTTTGCTTCTGTGTTTACTGTGGAGGAGTTTTATGAGATAGTCAACCTAAAATTCCCCATCCTGGCACAAATACCAGAGATATTATTCAAATTGAAGTGTCAACGAAATATTTTAGAGATAAATCAACAAAAGGAATAACAGCAAACTGCCAAGAGCCAATGCTAATCATTTAAGAAGGCTTAAGGAACTCAAGGATGGGTGCCAGATCTCATTGCCATATGAATGGAAAATGGCTAATGTACATAGTCTCAATTTTCAAGAGGGTTTCTGGGAGTTAAAAAAAATAATACAGAAACGTTATGTACCATTATCTGGTAGAAATTATAAGAAGTGGATGCGTGGATAAGTATAACATTCTGGAAGAGTCAACATGGGCAGAGGGAAGTCATACCTCACAAATGTACCGGACTTCTTTGAGGGAGTCAGTAACATGCAGAGAAAGAGAGATGATCTCATAGCAACTGGATTTCCAAAGGCTTTCAACAATGCTTTTCATCAAAGACCCTAAAGAAACTTCAGGGAATGTGCAGAAAATCTTCAAATGAATAAATTAATATTAAAGTCGGAAGATAGAAAACACAGCACAGAAATTAATTATCAGTTTTCTAATTTGAGATGTCATTGGTGGAGTCTTTGACCTGCTGGCAACACTCCTTGTAATACAGTCCAGGATACCATTAGCCTTCTCTGCCATGAGAGCAATGTACAGTGAGAGGCAATGGAGAAGGCGAGTAGGGGAAGACCAAGGAGTTATCAGACAAAGATGGTTCTGGGCTTAAAATAAACATAAGGTACTTTTTCCTATAACCCACAATTAAGTTGTAAAATACTTTGACATACTGTGGATGCTATGGATTTAAAATGAATAGATAAATTCATAAAAGAAGCATTCATCATAGGATATCAGCTGCAGAACATAGCAAATATGGCTAGTTTGAAATTGGAGAATATTTTGGGAAGAATCATATACTGTTCTATACACATCTGCTTTTGAAAACAGATGGAGACAAGGCACTGGATTACATAGACCTTTAAGCTGATTCAGGGTGGTGAGAAGCCTTTATGTTCTTTAGTATTTTCCATTCGTGCCATAAAGTTGGCGAGCTGCAAGAGCCCGAGCTTGTGGCAGACCTTTCCAATTTGATTCCAAGCTAGTCAGCAAAAGCTTTCTTCTCTCTGTTACCTCCTGCATTTTCTTCTCTATCACAAGAGAAATACTTTATAGCAATATTTAATAGTAAATTACATTTGCTATTCTAAAATCTGATTCAAAAGAAATAATAGATTTGTTTCAGTGAGGGCGTCTGGCCTGCTACTTTGTGTCACGCTAAAGGGCACATCAAAACCTTGTCCTACTTAGAAGAGGAAGCAACAAATTCTCTTTGTTTCAAGACTCTCCACTGATGTAAAACTAGACTGCTTTTCCATAAATCTCTCAAACGGTAATAGGAAAACAGTGTATGTCAAGAGTTCTGGGAGCTGTTGCAGAAGAGATGCCTGGCAGAAAGAGCTGAAAGACACCACACTAATACATCAGAAAAAAATATGCTGGGACTTAGCAGTACATGATTAGATATCACCAGTCAGCTCCTTTATATTCTGGTCTTTCACATGGCACACAAATTCTGTTACCTGAAGATTGGATGTCATTTATAGAGTCTGTGATTTTCAAAGCCACCTATAACTTGGAAGCATCCAAATTCATCTACATTTCTATGTGGCCTGGTGTTAGTGAAATAAACCAGTGCCAACCAATTTAACCCACAAACTAAAATGTGATGATTCTGTGCTTCTGTTTGAAACATTATCTGCAGGTGGCAAATAAGAAATATTAAAACCAACATTTTCTGCCAATTATTGGCTTTCACTGGCACTTCTTTAGTGGCATCTTCATCCATTCAGGATCCAGAGTACTGAGCCCTCTCCTGGCTGTGGGCAAGTGTAATACAGTTCAGTGGTTGGAGTACACTATCGAATAACAGAGTTTTACTGGACTCCATTCCTTGTTGAAGCTGGAACGCTGTGCAGTTGGAAACCTAGAAATCTTTTGTACAGTTGACAACCAGAAAGGCGTGATAACTGTATAACAGGTAATTTAACCCATTCAGCTTCTGCTGAACTGCTCTTTTTGACTTGGGCACCTCAGTTCTTCATGAAACACCTTATCCTAAGTGCTAAAGTAAGTAAGGGCTGACTTTTGCACTGAAGTCAATCTCCTGTATAACACCAGTCATCGGATTTTTCTGAATTAATTTCTTTTGAGATAAAAAAATTAAAATGAAAATAACAACCCGTTTTCATTTTACATTGGTAAGGAACACATCACAAAGCTGACAAGTATGCAGCTGGAATACATTTGACAGGACAGTTAATTTCATATTTATCTAATTTCATAATAAAAAATACATTTCTGCAAAACTTTAGTGACTTGTAGATCTCAGCTACGCCAACATTATAAATGCTATTAATCAATAGCTTAACACTGCTCAAAAAAAAAATTAAGTGGGTTTGCATGTTATCTTCCATAAAACAATTCTGAGTGACAGCAGGTATGTTTCCTTCCCTTAGTTTTCTATTAATATAGTCCTGCTAAAGTATTCCATCCAAGACCAACGTCAAGCAGATATTGTCCCATATAGCCTTTCAGAATACTAGCACACCAGTAGCTCCATTACAGCTTTCTGGAAATTTACCAGTGTTTCAAGAACTACTATAAATTAATATTAACTGTCCAGACAGCTCCTTGATCAGCTCATTTATTCAGTACATTTATGAGACAGTCTTCAGCTCACAAAGATGTGATCGGCTAATGTATACACAGACTGGAACACTGCCTATGCCCCTGTAGTACAAGATTTTCAGTCTTAAGAAGCTTTATATTTGTTTCCCTTATATAGTACATTTTCTGAAATAACCCATCGGTTCCATTAGAGTTTAATAAAATTTGATAATCTGACACAAATTAGTACAAAAAACTTCTCTGAACCAAGTTTTTCCTGCTCTTAGAAAACCTTTCAAAGTTTAAATAATTTCCAAAGATATTCTCAGAATTTAAAGTCTCACTATCTACAATTTTATACCGAAATGGTTTCTTATAGCTACAACATTATGTTCTTAATTTTTCATATTAAGTTTATATATTAAAATTTCACTAAGCCCTTAACAATGGCAGATAGTTATTAAATTAAGATTTGTACTTAGATATAAAACATGTTGCAGTTGACACCTTAAACCATAATACTGTTTTTCAGAGGCTTGTAAAAACAAGATGCTGCAGCAGAATAGAGAAGGTGAGTTCAGCCTGTAAGAAGTACTCTGCAGCTTCTGTAGAGCCACAAGAGCGTAAGACAGTAATGGCTACAGCATAAAGAACACAAAGCAAACATTCAAAAGAAAAAGTCTACAAAAATTAGCTCTCCCTTCTGTGCTTTGGAACATAGGCCTTCAAGAAACTTGGCTGCAACATCACAAAATCGTATTTTAAAACTTACTGAGAACTTTAAGGCAAATTTTATTAATGTTAAAATTACATAAGTATCTATTTAGATCATTAGCTATATTTTGCAGTTCCATTAATTATGTACAGACTTGGGCAGAAAAAGATTGAGGGATCTATCAAAAAAGAATTTACAGTCTTCTGATTTGTTTCCCTATCTTGATAGGGCAGAAGACTCTTAAGGCTAATTATCATTTACAGTGTATAGATCAGTTCAGAGTATTTGTTCACATCTCTTCTATGACTAAGAAATATAATAATCTAACATATTCCAAATCAGACACAAATGATAATAATACATATTTTCAATACAAAATTAGATATTTAAGCACCCACCCTAGGACTGTCTACCAAAGCCATAATTTTTACTGACTGTACATATAGATGAATGTACATATAGGGTCTCGGCCTCAGACGCCCATATGCCACAGCTGATCTGCTGCTACAGAGGTCTCCACTTCCTGCAAGTCTTTCAATTTTGCTTCTAGACTTGCAGCTAAAATCCTTTTTAGTTCATACCCTCTCCTCTCTATAGCAAATGGCAGCTATATTAGTCAATTTAAAGTTTTACAAGCTCTAGTAATAGAAGATTTTAACCTACAGTGTTTGTTGTTGAGAAGTTGCCTTCGCATTCTCACAGTAAATAAGGTATACTAAATATTACACACAGTAATTACTCAAAAGTGTTTTTTTAATATTTAAGTTGAAGAATGAAACCATTCTATAAACTGTTATGGAATATGACACAAGATACAATGCAGGTATGCAACACACTCTCTGTACAGTATAAAGAATAAAAACAAGTTAACTCCTGCCTGCTAAAACTTATAGCTTTGATAACATTTTCCAAGTATAGTGACAATCTCGTATTGCATACATAGATCAGAAGGATATTTTTATGCATATTCAACTATTACGCTCCTAAGTTACCAGTCATTTAAAAAGGTATTTTCTTTAGAAATTGTAGCATTCAGTCAACCTAAAATATCTTGCCCCAGTGTCAGAACTTTAGTCAATGACCATTTTCACTTACGTGAAAAAAGATATTCCCTTCAACTTCTTATTTTACATTAATTCTCAAGTAAAAGCATTCTAAAAATTAAAATCTGCTAAAATAATTTATATGTTTATAAAAAGCCAGTCCTGTACTCTTACTCCTGGAAGATATGAATGTCTCAGTGATTCTACTCTACAGCCAAACAAAACTGTTAGTGAATAAATAATACAGTATCAGAATTCAGTTGTGTACTTACCATTCCCGCTGCCTGTTTGGCTAACTGCCAGAGCCAGCGGTTCCTCCAGGTCTTGCAGATTTGATTGCAAAATTGCAAGAAGCCTTCTCTGGTTTGGTAGCTCATTTACCCTATTATCTGCAGTAGGTGCAAAGTATCAGTCACTGGTTAGAAAATTACATTTACATATTGCTTTAAAAAATTGAATCCTATCAGATGGATCTTGAACTTAAAATTTGCTTACATTGGAAGTAAATTACATGATATACTAAATTGTTAGTGTATAATTTAAGTAATGTTTAAAAGAAATTTCTGAGCCTTGTAAAGAAAACATTGTAATTTGCTCATAAAGAATGTAATTGCATAAAGAATGAAAAACAATGGCACTTCTATTATCTTGTTAATCTTGTCCTCCTGAACGTGTTATATTTTAGATTTAAACCCCACAAAACAAAGATTTTCTTTTTGTTTGTATCACAATGTAACTGTGACTTTCATTCTAGCCTCTGGTTCATAGTATTTTATTTTCCCATCTTACGCATTACAATAGCAAGAAGGAATTATGGTCAGACATAGGACTGGGGATGAGTTCCTGACCCTAATTAAACCAATCACAAAATTCTCATCAGATGCAGCAAAGTCCACCATAAGTCATTTAATAGTATGAATCACCTGGGCCCTGAGTGCAACCTGTCTGCCCCTCCTAGGGGCTCAGCTGCCTGTGGTAAGGGACAGCTCTGGCATGATGCAGCTTGGTGACCTGGGGAGAAGACTGCTGTGAAAAGAGCTGTGTGACAATCAGTTGTGAGAGGAGGGGCTCTTCTCCTTGGTTTGGGAGCTGTGGGACCTTTCAGGCGCTTGCCTGATCTGGACTGTTAGGTGATCCTAATTAACGTAACCAGACCAACTATGCTTGCCTTGCCCAGCTACTGCGGGATTGTGCCCTTGTCAGTGAAGATACTGCCCCTGACCATCTTACTGTCATTGTCATCTCCCAGATGGTCTTCCCTTGTGGAGCAGCCTATTCTTGCTGCTCCCTAATATACATAATATCACTGTCCTTCACCTTCCATCTTTTCTTTCTCTCTTGCCTTCTTCCTATTCTTGATGCCATTGATCATTCTTGCCTTCCTGGCATTTTATGCCCACTAGGCTTGAAGATCATTTGGTTTTTTTGCTCCAGTTCTTTTTAAGACTGTTCTTTCAGTCCATCTTTTGATGAGCCTTTTTACTCTTTCCCTGCTCTCTCATTACTCCCCAGGGCAGTGTCTATAGCCTTTTGCTCATCTTACATTATGTTCTCTCTCCAAGCAATTTCATCAGCTGACACATCTTCAGTTATCATCTCCATGCTGATGACTAACAAATCAAGCTCAGCATCATTAATTGTTCTTCTAGTAATATTCTCCATCTGGCCTTCTCTCAAATGATGTCATTTCAAGGTTTTATCAGATTTAACTAAACTTGTGAAAAAGAGCTAATATCTTTCTTTCCAAAAACTTGCTGTATCTTTACTTTCCAAAACTAACTTTCTGAGTACTCAGGTACATGATCTCAGGATACTTTCAAAGTTTTCCCTCACACTGGTGTTAACAAAAAAAATAATAACCCATATGCCACTTTGGGATCCTGCTCTATCAACATCCTCTTTCCCTATTTGTCCCAACAGAAGTGGCCTCATTTCAGTCCTTATAAAATGTTATGATAACCCTTATAAAGACCCTTTCAATTTGTTCATGTAATATCCTTGCCTCAACACTGTCCCATCTGAATTCTTCCACCAGCTCCCAGTTCTCTTTGACATCAAATTTACATTTTTCAGTATTGCTTTTTAAGTGCCCATGTAACAGATAAATCTACATCTTTAAAAAAATAATAAATTAACCCCTGCATTAGGTAAAATATTCCTAGGTACCAACTTGAAGAAACATCTGTGCTAGTTTAAAATTAGCCAGGGATTGACAGAAGTTAATTAGCACTAATGAAATGCACCAGCAACAGTGGTACTGAGCTTCTTGGCAGGATATACTAGCTCATGCACAACTTTATGCATTTGTGGATAAATATTCTTCTTGTTCCCTCACAACATATTCTCTCATTAAGTTTTATGCTTATTTACATTTTGTACATTCTGCCAGTATTCCCAGTCTCATTTAATTTATTTGACAGTCTGTCATCTATATATCAAATAATGTAAAGTTTTTTAGCCTATTTGCATTTAAGTTACTCTTAAAATAATGCTATTTTTCATGGTGTCTCCAGTAACTTTCACTAATATCTGTTTGTTCATCTTGGAACTGGGAGTTGCCGGAACAGTAACACTTCTTGAATAAGTACATATGAGGTGTTAGAGTGATTTAAACAAGGACTTAAATAATAGAATACAGATCTCTACGTTTATTCTGCATTTACCAGTATTTCTGTCTATTTCACTGTCTTCAAAAGCTTCTTTGTCTTTCAGATCTTCTGTACCTGATGACAGCTTAGCAAGCACACTGTGCAAAAGCTCAACTGTTTTCTTCCCTACCTAAAGATAAAAGCTACTCAGAAAGATGTTCAATAGAAAAAACATCTAAACAGTGTCTAATGTTTTTCCTCGAGAAACTGGCACACAGTATTTTCTAAAAAGAGTGAAGTCAACTTGCTATAACACTACAAATCAGACTTTGTTGTATTTCTTGCTACAGACACATGCGTTCCATAAAGTTTCATTCAGCAATGAAGACTATGTATCGGTCCAGATACTGGCATTTTGGCCCATTTTGAAAAGCACAAGTAGCATAGATGTAGGTAGTTTTGTCCCCACATGAAGATTTTCGATTTTGCTGTAGAATACCTTTACCTCATCCTTTATTATATCATCTTTATTAGCTATTTTATACAGATAGGTGAGGAATCGGCACAAATTTAAGATTTTATGGAGTTGGTCAAGTTTTAATAACAGTTGGAAAAAAAAAACCAACAAGGGAAAAAAAGCACTTCACTGAGCACAAACTGTCAACATCTTCAGGAAATGTTTAATGTTCTCTTACCTGGTCCCTACATGATTATTTAAAAGAAATTCTTCAATATGTGGAAAATGAGAGAATATAAATTATCTTTCCACTTACCAGTTTTCAGGCCAGCTTCTGCTGGTGAAAGTGTTGATGCTTGTTGCATTTTACTCACTCGATTTATTAATTAAAGTCTTTCATCATTTAATAGAAGTTCTATCTTATTGGGAATGTGACAAAAGCAAAAAGCTACTTTAGGAAAACACATAGGTCTTTATCTATGACACAGAAACAGAGTAACATATTTCACTTTAAAACTATATTCTATAGTTAATACTATGATCCTTTTGGACCATGTTTTATATATAATATGTTTTATATACAATCAACACAGTCAGAAATATGTTTCTTGGTATTACAAATTCCCAATGTATTAGAGAGAAATGCTTCTCAGCACTGTTAAAATACTGGATTTGGGAAGCATATTCCAAGGTCTCTGGCAGTCTTTGGGATGATGGCACTAGTTACAGTCAGTCTTCTCTTCTTTCAAAGGAAAAGGTACAGTTTATCTTTAACTTCTATTACTTCTTTTTAGAGTACACGGAAGATTTGCGTCTTCAGGTAAGATGGTTTTCAAAGTTACATTTTATAATGAAAAATAATAGCATTATGTTATATTGTTTGCTATTATTACAACAGTAGTCAACTGATAAATGTTCTTATTTTAACATATTCAAGTCCCGAATAAACTCAAACTAATTATATATATAATAAATTAGTGAATTACCTTTAAAATCTCAGAAGTAACTAGTTAATTTACTAAAACTAATTTCTAAACAGATAAGTGGAATACTATTTCCCTTTTTCACATTTTGATTTACTCATCAAATTCACAGAACCTTATACAGAAATGAAGTTCCATCTTCACTTTCTTCCATCAACTTTTTCAAGAATTGAACCAATGAAATGCTGGCAGTTGATGATTTAAAATAAATTCTTCAATATATGGAAAATTACAGAATATATAATATCTTTCTATGGGGTCTTAGAAGGTATGTGTTTTGAACTGCCAAACTATGAGAACAGTGCTGGACTCACAGAGTAGTGCTGGAGAGACTGTGTCATATTCCAATGTACAAAGAAAAACAGAGATGCTAGAGATTTACTGTAGATTACCACTGTTGCTATGAAATCCTTTAGAATCATATTCATCAGTTCCATATGGCTAGCAACCATTAAGGTATTTACTGCAAAATATGTTATTGATTATATTTGTATTTTAACACTTTTACAGGATAATCTTATGTTTTCACCTCCTTTCCTCATGAGATTCTTGTAGGCTGCTGTCAAATCAAAATACTGTAATGTAAGCATAATGTAACACTCAAATACATTCCACTACAGTCTCTGTGCTACTTCTGTCATGTGGAAGAACTGATGAAATCCAAGATAGAAAGGATTTTGCATGAAAAGATTTTCTACTGCAATCATTTTCTCCAAGCTTGAACAGCTGCAGTTCGGGTTACAAACAAGGCAGTTTTCCCACTGAATGAGGCCATGCTAAGTGTTAATTGCTAACATATAGAGAGCACTGACACAGCAATACTGTAGTAATAAAAATTATTAAATTCACCTGTCTAGTGTGCAAGAGATTTGAATAAACTCTGTCCTCATTTGCCTCTGTTTCTTCTCAAATATTTTACTACTATACTAAATTCACAAAACAGACTTGAAGATTGGAACAGAGAAAATGCCATATAATTTGCAGGCATTATGGTGACTAACATTTTGGAAAATACTTAAAAATTTTAACTTATGTCTTCTGAAAATCATCTATTGTTATTTGGACTGAGGTTCAATGGCACATTTTATTTGGCATCAAACTGTTTTTAAAAGTTTCTACCATGCCACACTCCCAGCCAGTATTCCCTCCAGCACACTACAGTTGTACTGTAGTACTACTGCAATGTAAGTAGTAAGGCAATTTGTAAGGCTGCAGTCTGAAATGACCTATATTTTTTAAAAAAAAGTTTGCTGGTTCTGTTTTTTTACTACTACACTGAACTCTGTCTCCAGGGCACACTGAAAAATCCTAGCATCTAGCTCCTTCAGAATAAAAAACACCAGAAAAAATACATCCTTCTTCCAATAGCTGGATTGAACTAAGTAATTTGATCTGGTTTTCCCGTATTGAGTTTCTTACTATGTACTGTAAAAGAAAGGGCGTTATCATGAGTGATTCTTGATACTGTATTAGCCAAAAAAAAAAAAGGAGTCTTAAAAATGTATGACTCTTCTTTGGAAAATGACAAGAACGAGTATCCCATCTCATCCTCCTTCAAAAGCACTATTTTTTATAAGAATATGAAGGAAACCTGCCTGAAAGCTGGATGGATTTAGAGTTTACATGACTGAAATACAAGGATTTCTATTCAGATGGAGAGGAAAGAAATAAAAAAGTTACTGAATGCTGACATACCTCAGAATAATCATTAGGGATGCTGTAAATTATACTGACATAATGTACTTTCATAACAGAATCTACAGTACTACCTATGAGATCCTGGCAAAATCATTACCTCCTTGAATCATAGATTTTAACTGCAGCAACTAGACCATAATGTTTATCCATCTTTATATATATTTTTAATAACTTGAGATTAAAATTGTTGTATTAATGAGTCCTGTAAAAGCCAAAGAACCGGAGTTCAGATGCAGCAGTTTTCTCTTGTCTTTCTGAGTTTAGTTGGGGTGAGTCTTTTTGTATATTAAAAACTTGGGTAATAATTTTTCTTGCTATTTTAAGGAGAAATGTGACAAAGCTGAGGAAAAAAAAAATCAGGTCTACTTCTTTCAGTATAACTGGTTTTAGTATTACTGAACAGTTTAGAAAGAAAGAATATTTTTAAACTAGAGTAGTACCCAAAACAAAGCTACACTACTAATGCAAGAGTCAATATGACCATGGCCATAGTAATTTAAAGTATTTTGGTAATATTTTTATCATTCACAGTGAGGAACAAACTGTGGACCCTGAACCAACTGAGATGAATCCATTTAAGCCTAGAATCCTTCAGAGCACACAGGCTGCGTTCATACTTCCTAGGAAAGCAAATACACCCTGTCGCCCTCCCCATAAATATGCACCATATTCACCATTCATTTGCCTCATGCAGAACACATGAATGTGCCAGTATTCTTAATAAAAGGGGATTGTGCATTACACATCCTCAGTGCCTCTTGCTCACTTGAGCAAGATGTAGGTGAGTACATCCTAGTTCATCACCCTCTGCCTCTGGGCCAGGCTAATCCTCCAGAAAGGGCCATCTAAGCCATCATTACATGCACAGTTAGGGATACCCTGGAAGAAGGGTGTCCCTGGAAGAACTAGTGCTACTAAAACTACAGGAATAGGAAGAGATACTTACTTATTAGTGGCATGTACCAGCACCTTGAGTTTCTGGCATCAGGCTGAGTCAGGAATGCTATGGTAAGCTTCCTTCTGTTCAGACAAGGCTGTCAGTCCCAGAAGAACAGTACCTCCTTGCCAATATGAGAGCATGCTATATCTCAAATGACTCAGCAGCAAGCGTAATTTGGACAGGAGAACGCTTGCACACAGAGAAGGAAAATCCCATGGAGCTTCCACACTCCCTGACTTTCACCAGCAGGCAACTTACTGGGGAAAGGTTACCGTGGGCTAGCTGGTGATTTCCCAAACCATTAGAATGTCCTAATCAGCATTCATTAACACTAGCTAGGTGGCATGGGCCACTTCTCAGTGAGACTTGGCTCAAGTGCAGAGAGACAGTCAGATTCATACCTCCTTAAAGTCTGATTCACACCTCCCACTGAGAACCTTGCTCACAGTTCATTTAGATCTTGAGTTTCCTCAGGGTCAAGACTGAGCTGGAATTTAATTAACTGACAGACAAGTAGGAGTATCACCAAGCATAAACAGAGGTAAGCAGGATGCAAGTGTGAAACGCTTCAGTCTGCCTCACCTCATACAGGAGAATGTGAACCAACACTTTCAGAATAGGCTCTCTATGTGCAGTCCAGTACTGCTGTTATTACAAGCACCCCAGGCTTCTGCGCAAACAGATAAAAGCATAATGTCTCCTGTGCTCCTCCTCCAGTTCAGGACTAGTTCTGCCCAACAGGTCTCCAAGGATGATGCTTAATATTGATAGGACAATTTATAATGATCATTCTTGAAAAAAAAATTTAACCATAAACAGAGTTGGATTTGCTATCATTTCATCCTGCCTTTAAAAAAAAAAAAGATGAACATAAATGTAAACAAAAAGGAACATACAAAACCTCTGATTTTCTGCTCTCGCTGTGGTTGCCCTTTGCTGGGTTTTACCAGGTAACAATGATGTTGGCTCCTCATCACTATGTTTAGAAGAATACTGCATGTTTTCATGTTCAGGTGGATAGCTGCAAGTCTTGGAGTCTTTTCAATTATAAGAATTAATTTCTTAGGTTTATCCAGGGTTTTTTTTACACGTTTCTTTACAAAAAAGGCCACGGGGCCTGACAAATGGTCTGTGACAAGTAAAAACCAGGTGCATAAGCTCGTATTTCAGATATGACAGAATTAATAGCAAAAGGACAATGCCAAGATAAGAAACTGCCAGAAATTTGTGCTGAGGTTAGCCCTTACTTCCTGAGAGAAGTTACAAGACTTTTTCAAAGGTGGCAGAAGTGTACTGAGAACAGAATCACAGTGATCACTTACAAGCTGATGGTACGTAATTGTTACTTCTGTTGCCCATTATCTTGAGCTGACAAGAAGACAAGACAACTAAACAATTTAGTTAGTGACTACTGCCATTTTTAGCTCTCATAGCTGTAGGATAAGCTCTAAAAGAATAACTCTAGAAGTGCCACTGGCCTGCAAGTAGCAGATAATACTGTCATTGCAGATTTAATTAACATGGCCTTCCCCAGACACATCAGATCTGTCAGCAGAACACAGCTAGCAGTTCTGTGTCAATAATGAATAGTAACAATAGGAAAAATAAATTAGTGTGGACAGTTTACTATCATTACCACACTTGTGCCTTGCCAAAGTGCAAGTCATATCCCACTTCTGCATACCATGACATCTGTTTTTGCCGCAACTTTTGCCCAGTCAAAGCCATGTAGGCTAAGTCAGTACATCTCCGGGGTTAGGTGTAGCGAGATGAAGGGATTGACAGTGACACTCATTACAAACACAATTCTTTCAAAACAACCGGTTTCACTGACTGAAACAAAATTTAAATCACCTTCAACAAAACAAAGCAAGAATTTTTGTGGGCATCCATTGTACTGTACTGTGGCCATAATAAATGGTTCCTTGTTGAAATGGACATGAATTTTGCTGTCAGGGTCACCTCTTAAGCAATGTGGTGTGAAAGTTGTATTACCTAGTCATTTTCTTCATTGTGACTGGCATCAGATGAACAAAGCTATGACATATTTCCCAGGAGTAACTAACTAGTTAAGACATCTGCATTTAAGGAAAGTTACCAGTCTACTGGGCCTGAGATTTCTGGTCTTAAATATTCACAAATGCAAAAAGCCTAAATATTCTTCATACCAACACCAGCCTCAGCTACTAACTATCAATTTTTTTTTCTAGGTTCTAGTCCAATTTAATTACCAATATAGTAGACAGTAATTTATTGTTTCTAATTTGCAGTTTACAGCCGTATGACTTATTCAAGATCCAGATCACTTACAGGCATGCTTGTAATTTTATTAAAAAAAAAATTATATTAATAAAAATAGAATAGTCGTGTGACCTAAGTACAGCATCAGAACTGTCACTTAAAGTTACAAAGTTGTAAGTAATAGGCATTTTAAAATATCTTGTTTATCAAAAGTTTACTATACATACATACACTTGAGTCTTCCTGTGCCACCTCTTTCACTTCAACTTATAATATTTTCCACTGTGTTTATAATCTGTAAGAAAATGAACACTATTAGTAACTATATAAAGAGGAAAATCTCCTTGTATTGGGCATAAATTGCAAGGTTTCAGTAGGGGCAGTTGGGGCACAGCATGGCTGCAAAGGTGGTCTCCACGGAAGGAGATCAGAAGATGCTCTGTGCTGGACACAGTTGGTTCCAGCGGGCTCCACAACAGACCCATTGCAGGCCAAAGCTGAGCCAAATCAAAGGCGTTTGTGGTGCCTCTGAAAACAAGATGACAGAAGCTTGATGTGACCGTACAAGTTAAAGACCAGAATCGTTACAGAAAGTATATATAATTACTAATTAAGATTCAACTGATTAATAGTTATTTCTAATAAATATTCTTCTGCTTAAAGGCAAATACTTAATTTACAGTAAAAACTAATTTGCACATGACATTCAACATATCTGATTGTTGATCTAGCAATAAGCATATAATTACACTCTACTATATCATTTGCTGTTCTAGTAAAAAGCCACAAGGACAAGAACCTTAAGCTGTTAGTGAAGAATTCTAGAAGTGATATATTGAACAACATACAATTGCTTTCAGAGCAATTATGACAAATTGTTCTGACAAAACACTGATCAAAACTTATTATTAAACAAAGGCTTGTGTAATCTGGGTCATGATATTTTAATTGGGTCAACAAACAGACTCCTGAAATTATTCTGAACTTCAGGGAATTTTCCCAAGTAGAAAATGTTTGTTGTTTAATCAAATTAATTTTTTTGTTTTTCCAATATAATTTAAAGACATATATTCTTTAATTGGTATTATTATTGTATGATCATACAGTGTTCTGCTATTAACAAAAAAGCCTTCCTTAGCTCTTCACATTTGCACAATCAAAACAAAATGAGCTTTTTATCTCAAACTGAAAAATATAAATGGGAAAGCAGTTTTTGCTGATCTGTCAATAAAAGCTTATGTTGTTTTTCAATGAAGGAAGAAAAACCACCACAAAAATTTGACTGTGAATTGTAAAGGTGGCATTTTTCATTATTGGAGAGTGAAGTATTACCCTGAAAGTAGTCCATATCCATTGTCAGCTGCCTTTGATCCAAGACGACTACAACAGATTTTAGTTTAAATTACTGATGTGCAAACTACGCTCTTGCAGGTTCAAGGCATGAAACAATTAGGCCTCTATATCCTGGAAAAACTTTAGACAGTTGTCAGCTACCACTGGAGCACTAAAAAATGCATGGTCAGGATTCAGACGAGTTAATCAACCTACCTAGAGAAGTTTTGTTTTTCTTCACTGAAAATGCAAGGACTAGGGTAGTTATTTTAGAGTCTGTGTTGAAGGCAGAAAGCCAGATAGCAAGCAAAAGACAAAGCTCACTAGTGTAAGTGAACAAAGAAGTGTGTTTCTGTTATATTTAGGGAGACAAGAGTACATATTTCTGTAAATAAACAAGATTACAATGAAGTTATAACTCAGTAGTATTGATTTGTATAAAGACAGAAAGACCTGAGGAAAGTTAAGGATACAATAAGGACAATAATTTTCTTAGCATTTTCAACGTATAAGCAGTTCCTGGCAGAGTACCGGAAGCCAGAAGTGCTTTGGTAAAGCAGACTCACACAGCCAGTAACATTTTCATTCGGTGCTGTCAAGAATTGCCCAAAGCAGATGTTTCAAACAAACAAAACCTCACACCCGTTAATGAAAACTATGTAGAAAAGCAAGGAGAACCACGGAAGGAAAGATGTGACTACAACCACATTTCCTCCAGTAACAGCAGCTGTTCCCTGCCATTGCCAAGGCACACTACGGGTGTATAAGAGTGGAGTGCTGCAACTGGCTGAAATGCTTAATGCAGCACAGGAGTGCTGAGAGAGAAGTCACACAGGAAAATGTAACAAAACTATTTCTAATCCATGCCATTAGGGTAAACTGTAGGTTTTGTCAGTTTGGACATGGACAAATCTCTTCATTTTTATTTTGCTTTCATTCAAACCCATCCAAGGATGTATATATTCTCAGATGTGCCTGAGAGCTGTGGAAAACTAAGAAACTTTCATCTCTGCACACACTACTAAGGCTGAGAGAGCAGCTAATTATGTAACTTCTCTTATTCCCCCAAAATGTCAATGTGATATTGCCTATTTCTGGTAACAAACATGAGTAATAACAGCATGAGACTGGACGAGTAGTCCTAATTAATGTCAGTACGCTAGTCCAATACAAAAGTAGTGCTTAGACACTGAAAAATATTTTTGGGTAAATGCATGTACGAAACCCAAATTCTTCCAAGCTCATTTTTCTTAGCAACTCTCAGCGTGTTCTTCTCTTGTGTTAGGCTTCCCTAAACAATGCAGAACCAGCTGATATCTCCCTTTCCCTTCTAGGTCACTTCCAGTATGAGGAAGCCAGGCAAAATAACTTACTGCATTTTCCAAAACTTTTCCTGGCTGCCTAAGATGGAGGATAACATTACCCTCACTGTGTAGTTTCTCACTAGAACAAAACAGCCTATGAAAAGCCATAGGCCATTACCATTAAACCTGCTTCTTATATACAATTTACTCAGATAACAAATGCCTAATACAATAAATATCAGTGAAAATGGGGTAGGAATTTAGACAAGAATAGAAACTGAAGAGGTTAGAACCAACCTAAACAGAAGATTTCAAATCAACTGAGCTGGCCAAAATGAGATTGTAACTGCTATACTGTACATAATCACTGCTATGTTAGGTCTTCAATAATGGTTAGCAGCAAACAACTGAGGAAGAATAGAAAACTGATACGTATAGAATTTATTCTGACTCATCTCCACCTCCCAGCAAACCTAAACAAAAAATTATACTAAGACCACCATGTTCAATAGCAACTCATAGACCTGTCCGCCAACACATGCAACCTCATCTAGCTACTGATACCCCACATTAACAGCTAAACGAGGCTGACTAAGTGTGGGTGTCCACATAGCGAGTGACTACATCTGAGCTAGTGACACTGGACTTCCTTTCCAGCCAGCAGAAATTCAGTCAGTACAGTCAGTGCACAGAAGTCAGCCTCCACTAGAAAAGAAGCCTACATTTATTCCTATGAATTATCTTTCAAGGCTCCCTATAAAATTAGTGGAATGTTTGATACATATCCTGACAGTTTAGCTGGGAAAAAAAAATTATTCTGAATTGTAAGGGAACTTTAAAGACATTAAACGGGGAAAATCTAATGAAAGGTATTTCATTATGCACACAACACAGACTGATGTCTCTCTTTCATCTTGCCCACCACTACCTGGTCAGATTTATGCTGCTGAAAAGTTAAAGCCAGCTCTCTGATACAATATTAAAGAAATCAAATCATTGTGAGCAGTGTGATATTGTGGTATTATTTTTAAACCACACAAAAATACAAAGAAAACAGATAACCACAGAAACGTAGTGTTTATTTTTAAGAATATGTATTCGTTTTGTAGTAACAATATATCTTCAATAGCAATACAAAAGACAATAAAATATAAAACATTTTATACATATTTTAAAAAGCACAGAATACAGAATATCATGTGCTTTTATGTAGGTTCAAAATAACTTTTAGCATGTTGAAAAGCAAAATCTTCTACAGAACTACATTAAAAAGTAATAATATGGCAGCAATAGAAAGTGTTTGGTAAATTCCAGTATCCATACAAATCTTCTCCACAGCCAAGTCAAAAATTAGAAGCCAATACACAGTTCCACAATGACGCAGGATGATCACATTTCCTAAGGCGGTAAAACTGAAAGTGCTCTCAGGCTTTGCTAATTCAGTTGGACAACACTGGCTTCAGCTGCCTCTGAGCACCATAAAAAACACAGCATAAAAACATCTTTGGGCTTCTCTCTCTTGTGCTCAGAAAGCAAATCAGAGAGCATTTATGTTTTCTATACTTATTTTTTTTCTTCTTAAGCAGATCCGATTTTTATTTATTTTCTACTTAAATTTTATTCATATTTTGTTTTCTGATTTTATGTATATAAACTTTATATTATATTTATTATATATAAACTAAAAATCATAATTTAGCTTAAAGAAACCAGAGGAATACGATAGGAAAGAAGGGATTGATTATAATCCATTTATATTGTATCAGCATGAATCAAGGCATTCACCATTTCTGTACTTGCAGAAAACCTCCCTATAGTTGCAAGCATTCATGAATTTTAAAATATGATTCTATTTATGGAAAGTTAGAGATGCTTTGACATTACAACAAATACCTACTAAAAAAAAACCCTAACAAATATTCTAAGACTTTCCTGTTTCTCAGCAGATGGAAATTCTTTCCTACCTGAAAAAAACCACCCAAGCCTGAAATATCCAAGTAATAAGTACATTTCAGTTTTAAGTAAATAAAGCTAACAGTGAACTTAAGTAAATCAATATCTAACTATTTGCAGCCTGCCTAAATTCCCTTATGTAATTTAAATTTAACCACACCACTATTAATATTACCTCACTTCACTTCTGTGCTGGTTTTGACTGGGATAGAGTTATTTTTCTCCGTAGTAGCTTGTATGGTGCTACATTTGGGATTTATGCTGAAGACACCGCTGATTATACAGGGATGTTTCCATTATTGCTGAGCAATGCTTACACGGTGCCAAGGCCTTTTCTTCTCCTCACCCTGCCCCACCAGGGAGCAGGATGAGGGGGCACAGCCAGGACAGCTGATCCCAACTGACCAGAGGGATATTCCATACCAAATGACAGCATACTCAGCAGTAAAAGCTAGAGGAAGGAGGAGGAAAGGGGGGATGTTGAGAGTTACGGTGTTTGTCTTCTCAAGAAACGATTATGCATGATGGAGCCCTGCTTTTGGGGAGATGGCTCTAAATCCCTGCCTGCTGATATTTGCCACTCCTTGCACATGCAGCTTTTGCTCTAATAAACTCTATCTCAACCCACGAATTACTTTTCCGATTTTCCCCCCCATCCCACCAGGGGGCAGCAAGTGAGGGGCTGCACAGTGCTTAGTTGCCAGCTGGAGCTAAACCATGACAACTTCAATTGTTTTAATAGGTATTATTAACACAATCAGAAGTCAGTAAAAACAGTATTGATGTCCTCCTCACTTGAAAATACCTCTTTTGATAAAAATGTGCTATTTTCTGGTCTATCACAGAGCAGGTTCCGGACCTGAGACCCAACCAGAGAGGTATATTCCCTGGGGGATTAACAACATGCCTCCCAATTTACCCATTTCAAGGGACAGGTCAGGACTCAGAGAGGTTCCTGCTCCCTCTCACAGCAGCACCTGCATCAGGGAAATTTCCAGAGCGTTTCAGTGGCTTCTCAGGCGGTGTCTTATCCAGACCCAAAAAGCCAAGAATCACAGAATTGTTGGAGTTGGAAGGGACCTCCTAGAGATCATCTAGTCCAACTCCCCTGCTGAAGCAGGATTGCTTATAGCACATTAATCAGGACTGCATCCAGGCGAGTCTTGAAAATCTCCAGAGAAGGGGACTCCACGACCTCCCTGGGCAGCCTGAAGCGCAGATCTGCACAATGCTGTTTTGTTTGGGACACCTGACAGGGGACACGTCCTGGGCATGGATGGCATGGCGGCCGCAGGAGCAGCCACCTGCCTTTCAACAATTTCCTCCCCAGCTCTCCCGGTCAGAGAATCCCCCATCTATTTCTGTAACGGTGGGTCTGGGCGGGGGCGGCGCGCGGCCCTCCCTCACAGCCGCCCGCCGGCCGTTGAAACTGGCGCGCGCCGCCGCCCCTCAGCAACGCGCGCCGCCCAGAGGCGAGCTGGGAATGGCGGGGCGGGCCGGCGCCTCAGCCCAGGCCCCGGGGAGGTGTGGAACGGTTTGGAAGAAAGCGTCACTAAAACAATAACTGCAGTGCTAATTAGGGCGGCGAGCCAACCTGGAAAAGGGGGTTTTCTTCCCGGAGGATGTGCCTGTTTATTTAGTACAACAAAACAGCTTTTAACAAAGGTGAAATAATCACAGAGTCACAGAATGGTCGGGGTTGGAAGGGACCTTCAGAGATAATCTGGGACAACCCAGGGGGTTCCCTGCCAAATCAGGGTCACTTAGAGCGGGTTGGACAGGAACACATCCACGTGGGTTTTGAATATCTCCAGAGAAGGAGTCCCCACATCCTTGCTGGGCAGCCTGTTCCAGGGCTCTGCCACCCTCAAAGTAAAGAAGTTAGGTGGAATGTCCTGTGTTCTAGCTTGTATCCATTGCCCCTTGGCCTGTCACCAGGTGCCGCTGTGAAGAGTCTGGCCCCATCCTCTTGGCACCCGCCCTTTAGATATTGATAAGGATTGATGAGATCTCTCAGTCTTCTCCAGGCTAAACAGACCCAGGTCTCTCAGCCTTTCCGTATAAGAGAGGTGCTCCATTCCCTTGATCATCATTGTAGCCCTCTGCTGGACTCTCTCCAGTAGTTCCCTGTCTTTCTTGAACTGGGGAGCCCAGAACTGGACACAACACTCCAGGTGTGGCCTCACCAGGGCAGAGTAGAGGGGGAGGATGACCTCCCTCAACCTGCTGGCCACACTCCATTTAATGCACCCCAGCAGACCATTGGCTTCCTTGGCCACAAGGGCACGTATTGATATTGTGTGTTGAGCTGCCTGTTTACGTGTAGTGTTAACAAACCACAGGACACCCAGGCATTGCGGTGAGGTCTTCATTAGCACCATGTGTGCATGCGAACAGCCACTCCGCAGCAGGGCCATGGGTGCTTCAGACAAACCCAGCTGGGGCCACACAGTTAAGAAATGAAGACTGTAAGATGTCAAAAAGTTACTAAGTAATTTAAAGTCCTTATTGTTACTGGATCTTCAAGCTTTAATTAAAATAATCCATGATCACAGTGCAACTGTATGTTTCTTCTAATGTCAGTACTATCGGTTTTCGCAAAGGCAGCAGGTGGTGTGTTAATGTTGCATACAGCCAAGAACCAGAAGCCATCCTCTTGGACAGGGGAAAGGGGAATCTCCTTCTCACCCTGTGAGAAAAAGGTTTTTTTTTTAATACATTGGACTTAATAAATACGTAATTTTGATTTCTGATTTAAAATGTGGAGGAGAGGAAGGGTGCTAAGCGGACAACATAACTTTTTTTAACAGAAAATTCTCCAATTACAACCAACCTACTTAAATCAAATATAAATTCAAGGTGAAGCTTAAGACACAAAAATATAGTACAATAAATGTATTAACTGAAAATTTAAATTGCACTCCTTGACATGCACATGCCATTTTCATTCAGAACGCCCAGCCCCTATGAGAGAAATCGTCCCTGAATAAACAAACAGAAACTCCATCCCTGTCATAATGTCCACAATAAAACAGAGTAACCTTTACACAATAAATTGGGTGAAAAAAGAGCAAATAAGAGTAGCTAATGATTTTAAAATACAAAAATATGTAAACTCTGTAACTGCATGTTTGTTATATCCCTCTTCATTATCTTTGTAAGACAGAAATGCAACTAGAAAAATAGACGAATGTGATGAGTCACTTTAAAAAAGGTAGTTAACAGCTTGTAAAAACACATGAACTATGTATTCATATTTCATAATTAATACAACAAGAAGCATAATCCTGCGCAGATTACTAGATTAGACTCTAAGTAATGAAATTGTATACAAACTGTATTTAAATATTTATCGTTGCATGGTCAAGTACTTGCAGGTTAAGAAATGCCAAAACCAAGTTTGCACATATAACTTTAATTGCTGTCTCTCTGTGCTTTACACATCTTAAGGTCTCATGGAAAAATTAATACGTTATGTACCTGAAATGTCTTCATTTTACAAGATGGGAATCCCTAAACCGGTAGTTATTAATAATTTCATTCTTTTCAAATTATCAATATACATTACACAACTTTCAAATTGTGCTTTGGAAATGGGTTATTATTTCCTTGTGGCTTTTTCCTCTTTCTTTACAATGCAGGTCATCATTGTGAATTCTTTACAAACATTAATTAATGCATTTTCAAATACATTTTGTGTGATGGATAAGGTGATGGTGTAATTTACTTGCAGTTTTGCATGCCTTTAAAATTGGGCCTTGTGTGTTGCATTTTATTTTGCTTTTATATGACTATAACTTCTCAAACACTAAAAAAAAAAAAAAAAAAAAGGACGGTGATATACTTGTACTGTCTCTGCCCTGCCTTTCCAGAAGTTTCATCATGTGGAAATACATTTACCCCACACCAGAATCTGCACAATACTGGACCATTCAGATTAGCAGCACAGACAACTGCCCCATAACTCTGGTGATTTGTTGCTGTCTTCTACACAGAGAAACCAGAAGAGAGGTCACGTGCCTCTGCGTTGTTTTCAATGCTATTTGATGACAGCAGATGCACACATTGACTCTAAGAATTATGGATTAATTCCAGGCTGTCAGAGGAGTTTAGCAACTGTATTTTTGTTTTCTCGTCCTGATCAAGTTCTCTTTGTCTTCTTTAATGTGCAGCTGCCCAGCGGACTTGTATTCCAGTCAGCCTGCATCTGCAAGCTCTCCACTCATTAGTGGTTAAACAAGGAAAATCTCAAAGATTGCCCACAGTCTTCGTTTTAGCACCACAGTAACTTTCAGTACCATAACAGAAATGTTAGATCTTTTGCTGAGCTCTGGAGTCCTCAGACTTGGCTGCCTCTTGGTTAGCCAGCAGGGAGGCAGAGCTGTAGCAACAACTATGACTGCACTACCTACGAGATGCAGCAGTTAAGAGTTTAATTAACATATAGGAGCTATATGGCAATAGAGAACTCTACATATAGATACAATCTTTCTAAAAAATATAAACCATAGAAGATTTATATGTAGATATAAACCAAAAAAAAATTGATAGTTTATAGGTAAGAGAAATCCATTAGTATTTACTGAACAGATGGAAATTGTTTTTCTGGGGCTTATTTGGCAAAAATTTGATGGCAGTCATAAAAATAGCAAATTCACATCACTAATATCAGAGAAATTCTGCTGCCAAATTCCAAGTCCCTGCTCCAAAATGTGGCAATGCTAGACCTGGTAGATCTAAAATCTCAGGGAAAATAAATGTGAGAAACATGATCTTTTCATAAGGGCTCCCAAGATGATCCTGGGAATGCTAAACCACTAAGACTGACCTCCATATTGGGAAAACTGATAGAAACTATTATAATACTGATGGACAGATGGATAAATATGATATACTTATGGAGGAGTCACCATCACTTCTCTAAGTATAAAATAATGCACATTGGGAAAATAAAATGCAATTACATATATGTATATATAAATGGATTCTAAGTTGTTACTGATTTATCCCCCCTCTCCCCCAAAAAATTGAGGTTATTTTGGTTAGTTCTCCAAAGAGAACTAATTTTTAGTTAGTACTAAGAAAATAATGTTAAAAACTATTGGAATATGAAAATAAAAATAAGGAGAGGATAATAAGTGAAGAAAACTAAAATTCAGCAGAAAACATCATTGTCCTGCTGTATGCGTGGATGGTATGCCCACACCCTGACTACTACATCTACCTCTGGCAGTCCTACCTCAGAAAGAATAAAAAAGTAGAAAAGATGCAGAGAAAGGTGTCAAAGACAACGGGCATTGAACTTTCACTTCAAGTCAAGAACTTGCTTGTCGTTTTCCCCAAAATACAACAGAATCCTTCTTATCCAACACATACAATAAAGGTATAGAATTAGGAGTGATTGGAGAATGTGAGTTGGAAATTATTATTTGTCATTTCTAAAATGCAAGAAACAGGGCACTATGTTAGAAAATCAATCAGCCATTTACAAATTAAGTCAAACTGCAAATAATTTCTGTTACAGAAACTAAAAGTATTAATGGCTTTTAATAATACTGCACAAATTCATGCAGTGTGTGTCCGTTGGTAGCTAATGAGCGTCATGAACCAGGTGCAAACCCAAGAAATTCCTAACTCACACCTCAGCACGTGTACCAATGCAGGGATCACTCTAGACTTGACCCGTTTCCTGTAATCCTCCCGAGGTATCTGCTATCGTTAGCAGCAGCAGCCTGACATTTCCTTTCACTCTGGCTGTTCTCACTTTCTTACATTACTAAGCGATATTAGCACAGCAAGCCTATGCCAGATAAACAAGTGAAAGCATTCACTGATCTGCATGTGGCCTAGATTCATGTGCTTTTTTCACTTTCCACTAATTGTATGTTTGCTACATTTTCATACCAAAGAAAATATTTCACTGATACCATGAAAACTCCTTTTTCCAACCACCCAGAACCACCCATTTATGGAGGCACCTTGTTCTCCAATATGTGTTTAAATTCTAATTTATTACTCTGTGTTATTCAAAATTACAATTAGTTGAAATAGTAGTAATAGCTTTGTCAGAAAATACATTTTACTTCTTAAAGTAGTGCAACTAGGCTTCTCACTGATTTCTTCAATTCCACAAATGGGGTGACGAGCATATGAAAAAGAACCCATTTTATGCAAACCCTTTGGTAGCTCAGGATGTGGTCCTAAACAGACAAATGAACTCTTAATGTGGTGATGGAGCTCAGAAAAAGATAATCCCCCAAACTGATAGCACTTTGCTAAAAAAACAATGTAAGTAATAAAAACTTAAAATTCTGAAAGTATTGGTATGACAGAAACCAAATCTCTGCTGTATAACTTCTTTGTGCATTTATTTTTTTAAGATTTTCTTCAGCGGAGGCATTAATATAATATCTCTGCTTCAATTGAATTACTAGGGGTTGAATATATTTACATGCATTCATATCACTCCAGGAGCTCACAAAACTGATGGTGGTTAGATATTTGAATTATGCATACAAAAGCAGACTGACATAAACACAGTCAAATGTGTCAAGTATGCTTGAAACTGGCCAGCAGGTTCAAAAATTCTGAGAGACAGACTGCAATACATGACTGTACAAACTTAATTTCCCCATGAAACCTGTTACAGAGCCCTGTGAGAACTTTAGGGAAAAGAATTCTGCACCCTACTATAATGGAGATGAGCTGAAGTAAAGGAAATAAAAAGACAATATTAACTAAGTAAGGAAAAAGGCCACAGAAGTATTTAAAGAAACTATTAACTCCAAGGGATATATGAAAGTGGCATTACTCTGAATGGGAAGTTTTGCTGAAATACATCTCTGAAATTCTGACGTATCAAATACTGTTGCTCATTTAGCAAGTAACTTGTACAATAATGAATCAATGGTTTGAAGTACATGTCAGATGCTGTCCAAATATCAAGCAGCTTCAAGACAGAAGGCCGGTGTAAGCACAGACATACAAAAAAGCTTAGAAAAGAAAAATCTTGCATTTACCTGTAGCCATTTAGTAATGATACTTCAACACATTTATACACTGCATTAAAACTATGAAGTATGACTTAAATCTTCTTGACAAGTTTATCTGAAAATAATAAGGTCCTTCATGTCTGTACTGGTCTGGATGACTGGAAAGGGGCTGACAAATTGCTCTTTATTTCTGATTTTTTCTTTTCTTTGAAATTGTATCATTAGAGAAAAAAATATTATTAGCAATTTTACATGTAAATACAACAATAAAGTAAGTCTACCAATGAGAAAATAGGCGTAAGTGGATGTAGGTTTGTGCCAATTTGATCTGCAGATCCTAGATTTTCCTAATTATTCGCTGAACTTGTTGCTGCAAAGAACTTCAGCTGAAAACAAGTGTTGATTTAAGGTATGGAGATTGCAAACAATTAGGATACCATATAAAATTCATGAAGTGCTCTTAGCTTAAACTTAATTGATCTTTCATTAATTACCTAAGTATATAATTTATGTAATGCTAGTATCTAATATTATACTTACACAAAGGATTCTACCTAAAATCTTCTAAGGCAGGTATGCAGCATAAAAATGTTAATGAACTGTCATGCATTATTAATCTGAAGTGTTAGGAAAAGGGAACAAATTAATTTATAGGCAAATTCACAAGCCAATAGACCCCCAATCGTAAACTATACCGAAAATGATCATGTTTTTTAGAATATTTAATCTTTTCTAATACTTCCAAAGAAGCATTAACAGGTTTAGTATGGGTTTTAAGGCCCATAAAAAAAGAATATTCTTAAGATTTCCAGAAAGCAAACCCTTTACTCACAGACTTTTTAAAGCATCTGATTCTTCTCCCATTTTATTTAACTCCAGGAGAATTCTTGCTACAAAACTTACATATGTTCATTCCTTTCTTCATTTCTTTTCAAGATGTTAAGCTATTAATACCGTAGTAATAAAGTCCATTTGATTTTCTGTTGGCTCAATAGTCTCCCAAGTCTATTTGCTGTGTTGTTTGATAAATGAGGCAATGCAGTGAAGTGTGAGTAGGTTAACTAGTGATTGATCAAATGATATCCAGTAAGTAATGAGAAAAATGTGTTAACAGTGAGGAGAAGGACTTTTGGCTCAGAAAAGTAAATGAGACTAAAAGCAAGTAAACCCAGCTGAGCTGCTTTCTTTCATTGTGACAGGAACATTTATAACTCTCCTGTCTGACAAATGTCTTAAGTCTACCTGAAATAAAGGTCTATGCTAAAGCTTTATAAAAAGCAGCCAAGAAGAGCATTCTGGGAGCTCAGCTCTATCTTGTGTAAAATAATTGAGTTCAACTCAGTTGTGAGTTCATAGTGCTTGTGAAGTAGCTTTTGCATAAAAGTATTGCCATTCTTATACAGAACTTCCAAGCAATATGAACTACTTTGGTTCATAGGTCACTTTAGTACTTTACAACAAATATGAAGAGATACAAACGTTGGCGAAGCTACCTAATATTTTTGTGCAAAGCTTCAGCATCATTATTTCCTCATGTCTAAACAAAAATTGCTGTGTCTCTAATTGCATCAGTTTGTGTAATGTGTTGGCTAACAGTAGACACTAAAGCCTTGCTGCTGATTCTCCCAGTACTTCTAACCACACAGAAGTCATCATTCTGTACACAAGTGTTCTGGCATTAGTTAGTCCTAGATATCCCGTGTGGCAAATAGACAGGAGGTACTTTGCTGGTTTTTAACATTTTGTTTTTCAAATCAAGTAACTATAGTATGCACCTGGGCACCATCATCCACTTCCCCACAGCTGCAAGGCTCTCATAGGAAAGTTTTCTTTATCATTCGCATATGAACTAACGCTACTGTGAGCTGCTAAATACAGGAGAGCTAAATACATCAGGGCTCATGTTAGAATCTGAGAGAATGAGAAAGCTCCAGTCGAATTACAACTCAGTGGTCAATACTTTGGTGCAGTGATCAAAGTAACCACTATGGAAACAGGTATGGGGAATGGAAGTTTCAAAGCTGTTACCCATGATCAGTATGTGTGGTTCACACATATTGCATCAGGCAGTATTTGCACAGGAGATGAGCTGCAGCACTCCTGGCATCTTGAGTAAATCTATAGCTACTGTGATTGTCATGGGGATGGAGGTAGCTTTCTTGCTAGCAGCTGGTGTAGTGCTATGTTTTGGATTTGGGATGTTGATAGCACATTGATGGTTTTAGTTGTTGCTAAGCAATCAAGGCCTTCTCTGCTCCTCATACTGCCCTGCCAATAAGTCGGCTGTGAGAGCACAAGAAGTTGGGAGGGGACACAGCCGGCACAGCTGACCCCAACTGACCAAAGGGCTATTGCATACCATGTGGCATCATGCTCAGTATATAAAGCTGGGGAAGAAGGAGGAAGATTTTTGTAGTTATGGTGTTCGTCAACCCAAGTAACTGTTAGATGTGATGGAGCCTTGCTTTCTTGGAGATGACTGAACACCTGCCTGCCGATGGGAAGTAGTGAATGAATTACTTGTTTTGCTTCGCTTGCATGCATGGCTTTTGCTTTACTTATTAAGCTGGCCTTATCTCAGCGCATGAGTTTTCTCACTTTTACTTTTCTGATTCTCTTCCTCATCTCAACTGGGGGAAGCAAGCGAGCAGCTGCATGGTTGTAGCTGCCAACTGAGGTTAAATCATGACAATGATGTATGTCAAAAGAGTAGAGAAATTAACTCAGAAGAGTGTATTTCACCAGTCAATGCTGGAATTAAAGGTCTGGTATATGATTTCATTATAATATGAGTCAGAAATCAGGTTTGGGGACTGAAGGCATACCAGTTCCTTATGAAATAATACCATGTTCTAATGCTCCAGGCATTCTCTCGATCACTAACTGTCCTAGACATCGAACTGTTCTTCAGCAGCTGTAGTTAGTATTGGTGCCATGCCAGTACCATGTGGATGGACAAGAACCTAGAACAGGAAAAAAGAAATGTGACAAAAAGATGGGACATAATCCAAAGTTTTGGCTAGCTGCCAGAAGAGATTGGAAAATTTGGGTATTTTTAATAATTTCATGAAGGGAGTTTTAGTGTGTTAAACCCATTAAGTACACCAAGCATGCATTTGGGCCAGAAATACTATAGTACAGTTTAGAAGACATACTAAGCAATCACAGGTTTCTTTGTTATTTTGGGTTAATAAGACACGATATAATTACAGTAAAGTAGATATTAATTTCATAATTTTTTACAAGACATTTAAAAGTCTTTGTACCGGATACTACTCTACTACCTAGAGCCAGTCCTTGACAATGTGAAACCACATGTAGAACTGAATAATGGCTTTAAAGCTGTTAGGCAACAAAATAGTCTAAAACATGTGTAATGCCTTACTTATTGTTTAAAGAGAATCATTGGGTTAAATTCAAAGGTTTCTGAGATACGCTTTGTCAAAAATTCTCCAGGTAGATTCTTGAGATTGTTTTGTGCATTTGTGCATGCCTACAAACACGGAAGAATTTTTAGCTTATTTTTCCCAGGGTTATTGATTAAAAGAGTCTGTAGCAGAACAGATATATAGGCTGGTACCCATTTTCAGGGCTATTTTTCAATCTTCTGTGGTCAATCAAGTGATCTCCTGTGATCAAGGCCTTGTTGAAGACTTTTTAAAGCAAAATAAAACACAAAAACTAGTGCTGCAAAATACCTTTCGTTTTGATTTTTGTCTTGGTATTTTAAAAACTGCTCTTCTTGGGCCTTTCCTTAGATTTCCAGCACTTTTCATCACCTCTTTGATTTGAGTTGCACAAAAAGCTTTATAAGGCTTATTTTAGTGTTGTTTTTTCTTTCTATTCAACCTAGTAGCCATAAAGAAAATTTTTTCCCTTAGATAAAAGAATTTTCCTTCAAGTTTTGATGCAGCTATGAAAAAAGAGCACTTAGAGGAATTATAAGACTTGGACGTTTAAACAACGAAATCAGAGGAAACCTACAACATGTAAAATAATAGAAGCTCCAAACTAAAGATGTTAAAATTACATTCTTTCTGAGCTGCTCTCAGAGCAAAACTCGAGCTGAAGGGGGGATATGACTGGTAAGGCCCAATTGAGACAAAGGAGTAAGATAAAGTAGTTTCATGGCTGCTCAATGAAGGTTGCTATTATGCTGTTGTGCCATCTAGGGATCACGAGTGCAATACCCAGGGGTTCCAACAAATGCTCAACCATGCCCCAACAAATTCAAGGCCTGGAAAATTATGGTTCCATATCTGAGCCTCAACTGCTTTTATTTAAAGGATAATTCTAGGCAGCAGTTACATCTGCTGGTTCCTCCTATTCTTGCATAACACAAAGAAGGAGATGGAACCAAGATTTAGGGGACATCATTAGTTACTGTTTGAGAGCTTTAATCTTCGTACTCAAGAAAAATGAGAATCCTTTAGTTATACTGAAATAGCACACTGCTATTTCCCTCCCATAACTAGAAGCTCTGAACAGAACTTTATCCTACACCTCAGGCCTACTGATCTTCCCAAATTTTAAAATCTGCCCAGTTTTAAAATTCTAGTAGTCTGTAAGTCTTATCTTTTTGACAGAAGAAGAGGTACAGGCATAGTGTGACATACAGTAAGAAGAGAAAAACGCTACGAGGAAGGAACAGAAGGCACACGGTGCCTGTGGAATGGGGAGAAAAGGAGGAAATAAGGTCATGACAGGAAAAGTAAAATCAGGAATCATGCAAAAGATGAAAAGAATAGCAGAGCTTCATACGAGCAGAGCACACAGAGCCCTGAGAAGGACTGAGAACACAAAAAGAATCTGGCTGGCAGCAGAGGGATGTTACGGACTGTTGGAGAGATAAGGAACATCTGCATCATCTGATGGATAACAAATTAAGGAATAAGTACTAAAGAGCCCAGGTACCTTTGGTATGAGAAAAGGTCTGGAAGATTCCTGAGATAAATAAATATGGAAGTTGCCCGAGTGAGGACTGGAGAGATGTAATCAGTCTTCTGCATGTGCACTGAGCACGCTGAGGCAGGACAGCTTAAAGTAATTTTGGCAGACTAAGGTCAGGAATGGAGGCAGGATCACAGTAAAGGTAATCCAGGATTAAAAACCAGTGAATGAACTAGTCTGAAGAACAAGATAAGAATGTGGTCTATGACAAGCCCAAAAGTCAGGAAGGAAAGGAGTTCCTAGTATAAAGTATAGCAGTGGAGCATGTCATGGAATCGTAGAATAGCTCAAGTTGGAAGGGACCTCCAAAGATCATCTGGTCCAACCTTTTGCAGGAGGGTGAGTCTAGATGAGACTACCTAGCACACTGTCCAATCACATCTTAAAAACCTCCAGTGATAGGGTCTCTACCACGTCACTGTGGAAGTTGTTCCCATGTTTAATTTTTCTCACTGTAAAAAATTTGGTTTTTATATCAAGATGAAACCTCTCTTGGTGCAACTTGTACCTCTTGCCCCTTGTCTTCTCCATGTGGCTCCTCGTGAAAAGAGAGCCTCTGTCCTCTTTGTAGCCATCCTTTAAATACTGCAATACTGTGATGAGGTTCCCCTGAGCATCCTCCTCTCCAGGGAGAAAACACCTAATTCCTCTTTCCTCACAGGGCAGGTTCTCCAGCTCTTTGATTATCTTTGTGGCCCTCCTTTGGACCCTGTATAGTCTGTCTGTGTCTTTCTTGAATTGTGGGGTCCAGAACTGGATACGGTACTCTAGGTGCAGCCTGACAAGTGCTGAGTGAGATGATCATGTCACTATCTCTGCCAATAATGTCCCTGCGGATGCAGCCAAGGATCCGATTTGCCTTTCTTGCTGCAGAGGCAGATGCTGACTCATGTCAGGTTAGGATAGACAGACCTGTCAAGGAGCAGAAATAAAACCTGAGGAGTATGTGATAGCCCAGAAGGACAGTGAACAGTGAAGGACAGCTATTGCCTAACACTAGCTTGGGGAAGAACGTTAAATCTCTGTCCAGTTCCTAGATAACGGGGCTAGCGAGGCCCTCGGTCACTGAAAAGACAGACTGCAGGTAGAGCCTTACAGGCTGAACCAGAAACAACCAGCTGCATGACCTTCTCAAGGTATATATTGCAGTGTATGCTCAGGTCTCACCTATAGAAGATTCAGTTGCAGTGGGACCTGCTTATATTTTATGTTTCAATATTTTAGTTTAAGAGTTGGGATGACAAAAATACAAATGCTTTTAATACAAGGAGCAGTAGTTCCTAATGAACGTGTACAGAACAGGCACCTTTGCTGACAGTCAGTATCTTGTCACTTGCTCCCCATAAAAAATCTAGTCATAAAGCAGCAAATACAGCTGCAAATAACTTTTAAACTTTAAACAATTGAAACTAATACCAATGATTTCCAACTGAACTATTAGCTCTTCCAGGTTTCAATAGTATTCAATAGCAACTAATTATCCTCTATTTTCAGAAAATATGTATTTGTAAAAATACACATTTTGATTCTCAAAAATTAATCAATTATAAGCCAAATAATTTTAGGGAAAGTTGCATCAGGAGAAATGTTAGTGTCTATTTATAAGGTAAAAGCTAAAGTTCTATCATCACAAAAGAAATTCCACACTAGTTTTAAAAATTAAGAGGAACCTGAGATACAATAAGCATCTATGAAAATAAATAATATATTAATAAACTGTTAAGTTCCCCTTTCATTTGTGGACTGATAACATACCTATTTTAAGTTGGTATATGTGGGTAAGGCAGAACTAAAAGCTTTTTTCTGCCTTATACCAGACTGTGAAGCACGTTTCTATGAAGTTTGATGATCAATGTTACAAGCGTAGCTCATCACTTGCAGGTGTGCCATTTACAAACCACTGAGAGACATTTGCGTTCAGATTTTTGTGTACCAGCCTTAGCCTTGGATGCTGCGCATATTCTCCATCTTTGCCCAGACCAAAAGGGCTCTCTCCGTGCTGCTTGGAAATTTACTGTGCAAATCAGGTACTGTGATCCAGCTGGCAATACGTGTACTAGATCTAGCCTGTGGAATATTTCCTTTTGGTCTGATGATACTTTTTCTTTGTGGAAACTACAGAGCATTTTTTTGACAGGAGAAAGACTCTTCTTGCCCCTTGCTAAGAGAAGCTGCAACCATTCGGTCCCTATGAGTGGAAGCAGCAGGGCAAGGAGCACATTTCTTACTGCACATGAGCAGCACAGGAATGAGTGTTGTTATTGTCTCTGCAGCACACACAGGGCGGGCAAGACTGGGACCAGTGTAACATGAGATAAACACGACAGTGCATGAAAAGGCTGCATCTCTGCAACACGGTATGTCTACTAATATAGACTTTCTCTTACTGATTGATTACATGTATAATCAACAAGCTAATTAAGTTTGGTCAGCTTAGTCTTCAGAGCTTTATCTAACATTAATAAAAAGACTAATAGTAAACACTTTGAACCTAAAAATAGAGAAACTGCCGATAAATAAATAATACAAGTCAGAATCTCTAGAAAATCGACAATGATTTGAAAAAGCAAAGAATATATGATCAGCAAAATTAGGGTTTCAAGAAGGATTTTAAGAAAATTTAGGTAAAGAATAGGTCGTAAGTATTGTATTTGTCCCTGAGTGGTTTGAAATATTACAGCTGATAATAATAATGTAGAAGAGCACATATGTCAAATAGGCACTTTCATATTTGAGAATATGATGGATGATGTAGTAATACCAGAAGACATATATGAACCACTTTGTTTTCCAACAGCAATTAGTAACAGTGGGAAAAAAACAGCCACTATATTCTGATATCTTAAAATAATTAATACATTATCATTTGCATCCTGGAATTTCAGATGAGCAGACCAATTAATGCACTGAGCTTTCTGACTAGAGTTTATGACACCTGATTCTAGGTACTCAGTGAAAGGTACCCAAATTGGAATGGTATTACCTATAAAAAGGCTAAATTTAATAAGAAACAAGGAGAAGAAATTAAAGCTTTTATGACTGCAATTTGTAGCCATGCTGAACCTGGAATTATAAAGGGCTTTGGTTCAGTCATTTCAGACCTACACACGCTCAAAGTTATATGCAACTGTAGGCTTCTCTTAAATTCCTTTAATATACACTTCCTATGCTTGTCAAGCTTTTGCTGACTAAACTGGCTTCCATTGAGTATGTCACCAGCATCAGAACATTTCAAAAAAGAAAACTGAATTGTGACAGCACTGCCTTTTCCATACAGATGGTGCGTTTGTTTGCAGCAGCAGGAAAAGTGAACACCATGAGTGACTCTGAACAGCTCCGAGATGTTTTCAACAGTGGCCCTTTATTTCGAATGACAAACGTGAATTCAGAAAAGAACAAATAAAATCTGCTGAACACATAAACCAGTCAACAGGCAAGTCAGCTGAACACAGATGGACTGCAGCCATTATTCACCTTATCTGAATCCGTGGCATTTCTGCTGAAATTTCGTAGGTATAATAAATCATATGGGAGAATTGTATCCAACGGTAGCTCATCTAATAAAATCCGTAAGGGATCCCCTTAATTGTCAAAAGATGAAAATCTGAGAAGACAACAGAACGTATTTAATAAAGCAGAAGCATCAATTGCATGTTTCCTTGATTTGGCACAACACATTGTAAACAATTCAACAGCAGCAGCAACAGCTGTATCTTACAGTGTGGGAATAATGCTCGCACAAGAACTCTTGCAGACATAAAAGAAGAATGCATGCAAATGAAAAAGATGCTTTAACAGTTACTTCTGCTTGCAAACATCTCGGTGAATATTTATTTAGCATCAATTTTAATACAAGGGTGAGGATCCAGTGCTTGGATTCAAAAGTACCGAATAACCTTCCAACTGAAATTCCAAGACCTGGACCAAAGCTAATGAGATTCTCTTTCAAATGTCAGCACATAACAGGGCAAGTACACAGAACAATCCCAGTCAGGCAGTTACCAAAGCTAAAAGAAAGGTTTCACAGTGAGCTTTTTTTTTTTGCTTTTTTTTCCTTCTGGCTTTGTTCTGAAATCACACCCAGTATTTCCCCACCAGATTCAACCAATTAAATATAGACACTAAAAGACCAGATTTTTTTTTTTAAATACATGTATGCCAACATGATGTGGCTAAAGTATTCTTTTAATAACTATACTACCACATAGGACTTTTCATATGGACACAGATTTAATTCTGAAAGGACGGCATTTTTTCATTCCTACAACAATTCAACAGAAGATACTTTCCAAAACTCATGAAGATCGTTAATGCATAAAAAGGTGTAAGTTCTGAGATGAGCAGTCTGCACAGTGGATTTGAGTAGACACTTTCAGACCATCATACAAGGGTACAACAGAAATAACAGGTAAAAAAAGCTAGCCTCAGAGATGTGTGGCATACCTTAGAAACCAACAGCAACAGATGTTTTGGAGGTTTATTTCTGTTTTGGTTTTTGTTTATATTTTCAGAAGACTCCTATGCATTTTTGTAACAAATTGCTTTTCCACCTGTATTGACTCGGCTCTTTTTCCACAGCCTTTGCCACTGAACATCATTCTAAAACCATCTGAACTGTCACTGGCGGGACTTCTGATGTGAAAAGGATGAATGACGTATCAACCTGTGACAATACTGTAATTTAAATCTACCAGGTCTAACCATAAAGTATTTGAAGATGAGGTCCCAGCACAAGGAAAGGAATTCAGCAGTGCAACTTCAGTGTCTGAAACAAAGAAAACCACTGCTTGAAGTAAGATTAATGAGAAAAGAAATCCTTACTGATGGTCACAGAACTGCAGAGTTTGAATGAGAGGAAAGTAGTGGTGAATGGTTTATTGGTAAAAGGCAACTTGGATTAGCTTATTAAGGTGGACACAAGTCCATCAGTATGTTTGTCTGTGTACAGGCAAAAGCAAAATTCCTAGAGCAATGTTAAGTCCTATAGGCAGAAGAAGTGAGAAGGTATGACTGAAAAGGAGCTACTGGAAAGGATACAGAAATTAATGGCATGATTTGCTGAACAGGGGTACCTGTAATCATAATGCAGCAGGAAAGCAGATTAAATTTTGGAATATACAGAAAAAATATCAGGAGTTATCTTACTTTACTGTGTGGAAAGTAGTGTACCTATTGTTGGCATATTGCACCTGTTTCTGCTGTCCATGACTTGTGAAGCATGAAGATTGCTGATAAGCTGGAGGAGCACTACAATCACGTAACATCCATAACAAAGAGTAACATTTTGTAAGTCTTATATACTCAAAGAAAACCAGAACTTGGACAGAGAGAAGGAAAGAAGAGGTTTAATAAGTTACAAAGCCTGTGATTAAAAATTAAATTTCAAGCAAGTCAAGTAATCACTGTAACAATTTAGTGAAGATTGTGGATTTTTTTAATCACTACATATTTTCAGTCACAAATGGATGCTTTTTAAAAGTATCTGACCTGGGTCAAACAAGAATTAAGGTGGGGAAGTCTGTGCCCTCCTTTATAATACAGTCAGGCATCAATGGTCCATTCTTACACTATAATTTATGAATTTTCTGAATCATACAGCAAATCAGTTTTTTAGATTCTTCAAGAGCAATTATGCAGCTATGTGAAATTTTCTGTTGAATAAAAACATAAAATATTTATGCATTTGGTGATCTTCCAACTGAAAAATATTCAATGCCTTTTTTATTAAAAGAAAACAAATGATCATTTACATACCAGTTGCAAAAGCACTTTGCAATTCTTCAGCTATTGCTATCTACCTAATGATTTACTGACTAAACAGGACTGATAATTCACTTCCTAAAGACATCAAGAAAAGATTGTCAAAAGAAGATCAGTGTAATTTGTTTATTACAAGTTGTAGAGACAGAGATCTACTTGGAAAATACGGCAGTAGAGTTAAATCTTTATGGGCAAGATAAAGATTAATGAAAATGAAAGATAAATAAAAATAAAAGCAATTATACTGCAAGCCGAATGTAAAAAGTGGTTTCGCTAATTTAAGCAATAAGACGTTATTTGAATGCTATCAGTTTTTAGCTACTTTTTTTGTGTGTTTGTCTAAATCCTAAAATATAGCTAGTTTGTTTCTTTGCTCCCATACAGATATTCTATTTCCCCAGTTTTGAGTAAAATCTCAAGATGCATATTCACACCAAGCATTGGACAAAGGTTTTTTTAAAAAAGAGTGCAGGATGGATAGTGGTGCTCTTTGGAGTTACTCTGAACAATAAGAAATTTGGGGAAATTTGACATCAAGTCAAGTGAGAGTTGTTTCTAAAGCGTGAAAACATATTGTTCAGCTTTTCTTGGAAGACTTATTCAGATTAAAAAACCCACAATGTGCGTTTGCATCACTATCTCAACTTTCAACATTTAGCACTTGATAGACACTATTTTCAGTTAAAACAGATGATGAGATCAAACACAAGACAAAATTACCCTGGCTTAAACAGTTACCGTATATCAGCTCATCTACAGAACTAGTAAGCTTTAAATTAGAAGAAAATTTGGGATAGTTTAGTTTAGTTTAGCCTGCAACAAAAGAATCCAGTCAAATTCTTCCATATTTGCCACACTATAATGTTTCCCCAGGCATTCACCAAGGCCTAGCTCGTTTGAGGTCATTCACTTTCCAGTGTCTAGCCCCAAGTCATAGCATGGCTAGCGACGGTCATTATGAGCTTGTCACGTTGTTGCTGTAGTAAACACATTCTTATCTCAGGTGTTTCATGCAAAAGAATTACAAAAAAATTGCAAATATGCACCTGCTACTACCTCAATGTCACTACTAAATGTGGGAAAGAAAGAAAAAAAGTTTAAAAACCTATGGCAACATAACAAGGAATGTAGAGGGAGGAGTATGAGACCATACCCCTCTTGGAGAGCATGGCTTGCTCCCCTGGGTGTAGCTGTGCCCTGAAACAGAGCTGCCAGGCCCTTTCTGTCCCCGCCACCATCCAGACGAGGGCTCTGTCAGAGCAGGGCTAGTTTAGGGCAGATAGTGGTGAACATTTAATCTGTGGGGCACTGCGGGGAGGTGAAGGCTTCTCAAGCAACAGGACAGGAGGTGACAGGAGGAGGAACCTTCCCAGTATGCGTGATCATTTCAGTCTCAGCCCTCCTGTGTGCTTATCTACTTGTATTAACAAATTTGAGGTGACCTTTTAGTAAGCAGGTGTTCATATAACAAACTCTACCACCAGGAGTAATATTTATGAGTTCACTAAACAGAAGTTAGGAGGCAGGTTCCACTAATCAACACATAGTCCTCAAACTGATGGTTAAGAACAACACTTTTAATCCTATAAAAAGCATGCTACATCTCTTCAGGTCCATATAAGTTGAACTACTGTATATCTTTTTTTCTAGGACTTGTTAACCACTAGCAGGCTGGTTTATGATTTCTCCATGTCACCATGCCTTTTGGATCCTTTCATTGCCTCCTCTGTATCAAGCACAAGCTTTCCATCTGTATTGTCAATGCCCTCACAGCCTACTTCTCCCCTTATCTACTTTCTGTCATTATAAAAAAAATATGCCAATCTGATTAGACTTCCATAATTCATCTGCTGCTTTTTCAAGTAATCATCTTTGTGCTTTCTTCCATGCTGTCCTTGTTGGGGAAGTTTTCTTTCAACAGCCACAAACACAATTAATTTTCGTCAACAAATCCCACCTAATGTCTTCTTTGCCATGATGTATACATAGAAATAGAGTTAGGCTGATGGTGTGTTGCAAACTGTGCCTTCCCGGCTGATCAATACAGTCTCATTGTTTCCCTCATCTGTCTGTAGCCATCTGCTGTCTTTTGTCTTATACTTTTGAGCTCTTCAGGGCAGGAATTATCTTTTTGCCCTATATTTTTGTATGACGTCATCATAATCATAGTCTAGGATTAAGGCTGCTAGATAGTATGATGATGCAAACAAATAATAATAATAATAAAAATGACAACATTTGCTCTAAGTTCTTTGCAGATTTTTTTTGAAATCTAAGACCTAGAAATATGAGGTGGTTCAGGAAAAAAAAAAAAATCACCAATTTCACTGTTTTTTCAGTGCCTCTGATAAAGGTATAGAATAGCAGTGGATGGGAATATTAATTCAAGTCTTTTAATGTAGCACTGGATCAGGCTCAGCAGGTCTGACAGCCTGTCTCCATTGTAACTCCTACCAAAGGCAGGAAAAGGACTCTCCTGGGAAATGAATCAGGCCCTACAGAGCCCACGAGGGACAAGAGGAGCTATGCTATTGCCTGGCAGGGTTGGTGGCTCAGGTTGAGGACCACATATGGACATTTTTATGATCGTCTCTAATTTAAATATGCAGTATTTTCCTATTTATTTTTCTTTTTAAGGTGAATGTCCAAAAAGTTAAAGGGCTGCAACAGGGTCACGATAAGCAAAAATCCATGATTATTTCCACAGAAATCATGATTCAAACAGACTGCTGTGAACCGCAAATGCGAAAATATAAATATTACAAAACGCCTATTTATGTGCGAGAGGCCTAAATTTCAGTTACCGCTGAGAATCCTCGTTCCAGTGTCCTCTCTGCGCCTACACGCTCGCTTGCGAGACCGTAACGTGTCGGGGGTGTGTGTGTGTGTGTGTCATTTTCTCTTGCACCGAACACTGGAAGTGTTAGGATTCGCCCGTCTCGCCTCAGCTACAGCGCAGCTACAGCAGGGACTACCTGACTCAGCTCACAAACTACAGCCACAGCATCAAATTTCCCAACCCACTTAATTTGAAAGCCTGCCAAGATAGGTGAAAGACCTTATAAATATGTAAAGCAGGAAGTTCAAATTACACAGTGATGTAAATTCCCAGTGATTGATGCCCTTTTAAAAACAATAAAAATCCTCGAGAAAGTACAACGCCGGTAAATCTGCTTTACTACCCGCGGCGGCTGGCGGTGCCGTGCGGAGTTTAAGCGATGCATTGTACTTTTCGTGCGGATTTTATTTTGGATTTCTACCACTTCCTGGAGGCCAGGGGGAGGCACAGTGGGAGGAACCAAAAAACTCGGTGCCACAGCCATTTTGTTTGTGGGCAGCATGGTAGAATTCTGTCAGTCAGTATAAGGAGGGGTTTTTAAAACAGTATTTATGGAAAAACTATTCCTGCCATAACGGATGTATCTGTTGAATTTAGTGTTAATTTAGTTCTTTCATAAGGTAGGTATTTATATTTGTAAGTAAATGGAGTATTTGCTGGGATTCGAGCCTCCCCACTTTCCAGGAATCATGGAATTTGTTTCAGGCATGACTGGCTGTTTCAGCTGCGGCGAGGCTGCCGAAGTGCGGCGGGGCCGGGGTGCCCGATGCCGCGGGGAGAGGCGAAGGGATGCGCTGATCGGCAGAAACTTGCTGCGGGGTCGGGAGTGGGGGCTGGGCCGGGGGGGGGGAGGGAAAACGGCAAAGTCTCGGAATTATTTTCTCCAGCTGTCTTTCTTTATTAATTCTCAAGAGGCGGCTGCTCCCATTGAAGGGAGGGATGAGGCGAAGGAAGGGGGGGGGTGTTGCGTGAAGCGAGCCGTAGTTTTGCAGTGTCACCGAAAACCAGCGCTAGACTTTGGTCCTGTGTGTTTCAAAGGCGGGTGTAAAATGGCACACTGCATTTTTCCAGGCGGCGGTAGCGGCGGCGGGGGGAGCCCTGGCCGGGGGAGTCGGGGGGGATCAGCGGGGCCCACCGAGCCGCCGCCGGCCCCGGCAAAGTTGTGACCCCGGCGGCGCCGGGCTCGCCCGCCCCGGCTGCTCCATCGCCCGCCGGCATCGCCCGCAGACCCGCGGGGAAGCCGCCTCCTTCCTCACCCGGCGGGGGGAGGAGGAGGAGGAGGAGGAGGAGGAGAGGAGGGGAGAAAAAAAAAAAAAAAGAAGAAGAAAAAAAAAGAGAAAAAAGAAAAGTCTCACTTTTTTGCATTTGCGAAATATTTTAAGGATGTTCGGGGAGCCCTTTGCAGCATGGAGGTGGCTGGTTGTAGGAGAGCGAGTATGCAGTCCATATTGTTACAGCCGTTTTGCAAGGACTGCCTTCTCCGGAGGTAAGTTTGTGGTTTTAACCAAAAATCTTCGTTGTTGCGTTTTTTTGGCGTGTATTAGTGCTGTGGAGGGTTTTCGTTGCGTTGATGAACAAAACGTAGCCTTGTATTTTTCTTAGCTTTGATCTCATGTGTATCCCACCCAGCGATGTCTCCTTAAAATCGACAATTACTGAAGTCAGTTTTGTTTCCTCTTTAAAATTTTATATACGCGAAGCTTAACAGCAATTTAAGTTCAATTTAAGAGTATAAGAAGTCAGATATTTTCGAGATGGACTTGTTTTTTTGGTGGGTTTTTTTTTTTGATTCTGGCTTTTTGTTTCGGGGGTTTCTTTACCGAGTAATAAACGGATCCAGGACCAAATATGTGACTGCCTTTATGAATATAATGCAGCTTTAATATATAAAGGAGCATATAATGTTGCTGCCTATATGGTCTGGCCGTGGCTAAAAGAGTTTACAATGCCATTTGTGATGGCTCTTGATGGATTACTTTGGTCTAAAGTACTGGTGAAAACTGCCCTTGGTATGGTGAAGGTGGAGATTGACATAAGAGGGTTTATATTAAGTTATGTGTCTTATTAACAGTGACCTTTTTATTTGTAAATTAGCGCTCTTGTGGCAATTAGCTTAAAGCATTAGTTATATAAAGGTTCTTATTTCACCACACTTCATTTAAATGGTTTGGTGTTTTGGGGGGGGGGGGGGGGGCGGGGGGGGACGAGTGGTTGGTTTGTTTGATCTTTTTCCTCCAAGAAGGTACATTTGGGAGACATTTTGTAATTTTTGGCATTTTTCTGGGCGCTTTTTTTTTTCTTTTTTCTTTTTTTTTTTTTTTTTCTTCACACGGTGGGAGATCTTTTTTGTTTTGCACTGGTCTGTGCTGGTGGCGCTGTGGGGCTCCGGAACGATCCGTGTCCCCGGCTCTAACGGGGGAGGGGACCGGGGAGGGGGGCAGAGAAAGGTGGGGCACGGTTTGATCTATTGTATCTTTTCCTTTTCTCTGTATCAACAGTAACGGCAGATCAGTTAGAAAGAGGATTAAATTGTATCCCTGAAAAATTGTAGTGTTGCATGAACTATGGCCCGGAACAGGCATGACCTCACCCTTTTGCTGGTTTGTGTAAATGAAGCAGATTTTTTAATTTTTTTTTTTTTTTTTTTCCAATCCTGTACCTAGAGACCAGTTTTCTTCAGTAACGAGATTTTTTTCGGCCCCACCCCCAAAATGATTTCACAGTGGCTGCAGATGAAAGGGTTTTAAAATGATTTTTACATACAATATGGAAGGCTTTGGGACACATTTATTGTGCAACTCCTCCATTGTTTGCTTGTTGTGAAGTTAAAGGTTATATTCAGCGCTGGGAATTAAACCCTAAGGTCCCTCTTGCTCGTGTGCTCGCATATGCAGATTTCTTGTTGAGGTCTGGAGGAGTTTAGGTTTTTTGTGTGTGTGTGAAGGTGGGATTGTAAAGAAGGGAAAACCTAACGTAATCCTTCAGATTGTAACAGGATTCACCTGACGTGGGTGGGTTTTTCCTTTCCTGTTGCTAACCAGAGCGTGCGTTTTACCTGTATTTATAAAGAGATATATATTAACATGTGTTGTTTTTCTTTTGTTACAACCAACAGATCACCTCGGTTAAGGGCAGATGTTTTAGGAGGCTTTCTGCTAACATCCATATTAGGTGCTTAAGAAAACAGAAGTGATTAATGTTCGAAGAAAGTGGGTGGGAAGAGATAGAGGAGCCTATGATCAGAGCGTGTATTAGAAAATTCAACAGGTTCAGGAATAAATTCAACAATAAATTTAACATGTTTTTAAGGAATCAATGTGCCTATTATTTTGGAGTGACATGAAGCTGATCATTTTAGAGACTTTTACATCTATTTTACATTTCAATGTCCTCATTATTTTCAAGGAATAAATTTTACAAATACTGGACTGTTTGAAACAGTCTCTAAACTTCTCATGAACATTTTAATCTTCAAAAATGCATTTAGATTTTGTTTTTAAAGGAAGTTTGCTCATTAAGTTATTTAGTTTTATGGAAACTGATACACAATTTCAAGCAGATTTCTATAATGATGTCTTGTTTGTTTGTTTTGTTAAAAGAAGGTAAAACTTACTTCCATCTTAGGTAAATACATCTTGTAAAATTCATCCAGTAAAAGACATCAATACCCAAGAGAGCAGTCAGCTTTCACCATCTCTCCTCTGTCATACAAGATCTACTTTTATGAAGACTTGGCTGGAGCAGTCCCATTGGCCTCTGGTAGTGCAATGTGACCGTTAAGAGTTGTATCAGGACACTGAAGGTGTTAGGTCTTGAGGACAAGAATCAAGATATGGGCCCTCTGGGAACATGTGGATTTTGGACATCTTTCATCTCTGGGACCTGATCGCTAGGTCACAAGGTTGGCATTTTGGGTTATGCCAATGGAAGTAGAGCTGATTTTTGATGAATCTATTACAATAATTATAAATCTTAGGGAAGCACTGGGTTATTTACATCTGAGTAATTCCAATAGAACTTTCATTTTCTTCTTTACATCATGTAGACCAATGTTCAGTTTGCTCATCCATGGACAACGGTACTGAGCAAATGATAAATTACTGAAGGTAATTTCATGGTTCTGCTCTTCTTGTCATCCTGGACTATGAAAGTGGTGATTTCTTGTGACTTCAGCCTGTGCACGCAGACCATGAATGACCTGATTGCTAGTGGTCTTGCTGCTCAGAGGCAGCTTCTAGCTCAGTGAAGTCAGCAAGAACGTGAATGCTGAATAGAAACTTGCTTCACACTTGCTCTTCTTTCTCCCATTCAGTTGGGGCCACTGTTTAATATTGGTTATGGTTTTGCAACTTTGATGCCGAGTCTGACAAAAGTGTCTGTCTCACTCATTCCAAGAAGTCATATGGTGAGGGAAGTGCTGATGTTTTGCAATTCAGCAGTTCCCTTGCTTCTCTCCTGCTTCCTTTCTGAGCCATTGTTGAACAAGAAATAGTTCCCAGCAGATGTGTTGCCAATAAGGAATAAGAATTGGTTAAGATTTAGCATCGTCGCAAAGCTAAATAGCAACTAATTTACCTCCTGCATCGTCTGCAGAAATGCCTGGAAGAGTCATTACTGAGGGGTGGCTCTGTCTTGATTGTGTGTTTTCACCATCCTGATCCTTCTGAAATGCCTGTGGAATACCAGGACCTAAACCATAAGAGATAATTTTTTTCTGTTTTTTTTTTCCTTGGTGGGTTTCATAATTTTGTCCCCTACATATCCTTCCCTTTCTAATATGGCAAAACTAGTATATCCTTCTAGTACAGTTTCCCTTTTACCTAGAAACTCTATATAGACTCCATACACCTTTCAAAAGTATTTGGCTCTCCTGGCTTAAAACTATTTGAACTACAGCATCCTACTGTAAGCCAAATAATCTTTTCCAAGATCTTAACTCATCCTGACTGACCAAAATGTTCTGTGTGCCTTCATGACATTCCTCCAACCAATATTACTAGCATTATATACTCAACTAAGAGGCTCAGGGTAAAGATGGGTGTCTGTCTAAAGTTGTCACAGAAGTGCAGATGTGTAGATCCCAGGCAGATTTAACCAGCTTCCAAAGTTAGGCAATAATAACGTGAAGACAGTTCCCCAGATGTGTGCTAGTGGTATAAAAGAACATCATTTGGGACTCGGTTCAAACAAAAGCCGTAACTCCTGTTTCATTCACTCATATATCACTGTGTTCTCTATTTTCCTACAGGTGATAACATGTCTTGGCAGCTGGGACTCCTGGTTGTTCCCTTTTGAGGGTTCTAAACTATTCATTGTTTCCTTGATTCAACACTCGACAAGGTTTCAGGAGATGGAGGGGGGAAGGTACCTTTATGCTCTGAACCTTGTGACATAGTCTTGTTTCTCACTGTCCTTATTTCATGACTTTGCTATCTGTAGCACTCCACATCATACGTCAGCATCAAGTTATAGCATTTTTTTACAACTTGCTTCAAGGGTCACCTGTTTCCCAGCTGTGAACAAAGGATGATGTATTTCTTGCTTGCTTCAGACTCTCATCTTCTAGAAAGTTAGGTGTCTCCACATCTCTTCCAGACTGGTATTTGCACGGCTTTTCAGTGTTATGAAATGATCTGCTCTACCTCCTGTATGCCAGAGGAAACCATTCTGGTTAGCGCATCCTTCCACCTTTTAGCATTCTTCATATTTTTCCTTTTCTATCAGGTCGCCGAAGAAGTTAATTCCCATTGTAGTGAAGTGATCCAAATCCTTGAGACAATCCTAAATTTTAAATGCTTTAGAAAATATATGGGGGGATGGCGGGGAGGGAAGGTGAATATCAGTGCTTTGGAACAGAATTTCTGGCTTGCTGTTGTGAGCAACAAAGTATGCCTCGGACACGTGTTATCACATACCAGTGGCTTCAGGGCCCATGAGCTTCTTTATATTCTTAGCTAAATCATGTTTCCAGGATATCGTGTTACCGCTGGACTGCCCTTTGGCCCCAGGAGCAAGATAACACCAATACTACAAATTTCCTTAATAGGATGTTTTGCTCCTAAATTCCCTACAGATAATAGCTAGAGCCTAAAATTGGTGGTCAGGATTTGACCATTAAAGGAGGTATTGCAGTGCTTAAAAAATGAGTACATTTGCTAAAAAATTGTTCTTTCTCCTTATCTCCCTGAATAAACACCAGAGAGAGATGGGAACTGCCAAATAACATGTGAGTACTTGCCTTTACCAGCTGTGCAGGGAGTTGAGATGCTGTGATGGAGGTCCCAGTCGGTAGATGGAAAGTTGCTGAGAGGCATAAACCACCCTAAAATAGAAAACAAAGTTATGGATGCCAATGGCTGTTGGTTTGAGCATCAGTAAAAACAGCAAGAGCTCTAAAAGCTAGGCCTTCTCCAGTCTGTGGGAATGCAAACCTGGAGCAAATGGTTTCAAATGATGGGACGCTAACTCTCCATCTTCTGTTGTTGAAGACAACTAGGACAGCTTTGGAGTGAAAAATGTTAGGGAAAGGGAAAAGGAGTTAGCTTTTACACTGTGGTGAGCACTGGGATTCCCAGAGCAAGACGGAAAGAGGTGGGATGGATGTCATCCCTGATCCCAGGGCTACTTCATGGATTTTACTCAGTAATGTTTAAATGCAAAATGTAGGAAGCTCCAGGAACAGCAAGCAGAACCAAGGACTTGTTTCTCTCTTTTTGTCAGGTTCCATTTTGGTTTTTTTCTGGGACCTGTGCTTACAAGTGTATGGTTAGATATCTAGGTAATGAGCCTGTAAGGTGGTGTTAACTCATGCTTCAGTGGATTAACAGTAAACGGTGCTTCTAAGTAAATTGGAATCACTGTATTGTAAACACTTAATGTAGAAATTTCTTCACCTGACTTTAGAATGGTGGTGTTAAATCTGTAATCCTAGTCATTGAAAAGAAACAGGTCAAGTAAATCATATCTTTAAAAAACAAACAACAAAAAGACCCCAACAAAAAAAAAGACCAAATGAAATTTTGGATGTCTGCTGTGATACGAACCATATTTTAAATTTCACTGATTATCCTGATCAGATCTTCACCTGCCTAGTATGACTAGCTCAGATGTGAACATCCTCAGTCAGATAAATCACATGCCACAATGTTTGCTTATTCTGACTTGTGCATGATTTAGGTATTGAAAAGTTAGTTCTTAAAGCTCTGAAGGGGAGAGAAGGTTAAGAAACTTGCTAAATGGAAGCAAGACCTCCCTGACCTCACAGGTGTGTGCATCTTGAATATTCACTAACACAAATAAGAGAGAATTTTCCATGTTTGTTCAAACAGACTTAAATCCCCAGGTGATTCTGATCTGGGCCTTTCAGCACTATAGGGATCCCTTAGGTCCTTTATCTGTTTACTAAAAATCTTGGTGCTACCATAACCTGATGACTAAAAGTATAATTTCTTCAAAGAGTCTTTTTACCTGACAGCTTTTCATCTGTAATGCCAGGCATAGACAGGGCAGGTTACCTGGATGAATTGGTTCAGAGGGGTTTTTCTTTACAGAGAAGTGATGTTATTTGTGATGGTCTTAAAGGTATCCATACAAGACAGAATAACTTGATGCCTTTAGATAATGTGATTCTTTATTCACAATTCAAGAAAAGTGCCACAATCAGCATCTCTTAAGGAGAAGCCATGCTGGATAACAGAGGGGAAGAATCTCACGCCTGATGACTCCGCAAACACACATTCTGTTTGGCCTGTATCCATTTGTAATCATGCAACAAATGAAGATTCTGTAAGAAAGTATTATGATTTCTTTTGTCATCTCTGAACCAATTTCCAAGCTAAAAATTGGGTATGGCAGGAATCTGTGGGACTTGGAAGTTCTAGTCAAGCAGACTTTAAGATGAGTTACTTAGATGAGAGAAACTGTTTTCCTTCTTATCTTTTATGTTCTCCCCTGATTTTATATTTTCTTTTTAATTAGGTCATGTCCTTTTCTGCTAATACCCTTCTTGAGTTGCTTACAAATCAGATGAAGTTCAGCAGGCTTGTCACTTGTGACCACCAGCTGGCTTGCGCACAGGCCCCTGTGTTAATGACAGTGGTCTTTCTTCTCTTGGACAGGTCAAGACTGTCAGACAACAGTAAAACGAACACTTTCTTTAATAAGAGAGTAAGAATGGAGTGTCTGTATCGGAGAGGGGTGAGGGGGTGAAAGCCTCAACTGCTTGTACTCTAAGTGATTTGAGAAAACTACTTTCCACTTGGTAGTGTTTCTTAGGGTGCCCTTACAGCAGATTTAGGGATTTCACCGGGCAGGGGGAGAAGAAAATGCCAATGATATCACATCAGCTTGGGTTTTCTGAGGTCACCTACATTAGATACATAGAGAAAATGATCTAATCTGATTTCTCTATCTTTCTTCTCCAGGTAACTTCGTATTTCCATCTAAACCGAAACATTTTCCCTCTCAATGTCTGCCCAACCCTCACAAGCTTTTTGCATTCTCTAAATGTTGAAAGGCCTCTGAATATGTATTTTCTTCAGATTTTCGGAGTTTTCAATTTTTATGCCTCTGATGCTACCATTAAAAAAAAAAAAACTGAAACGCTCAAATCAGTTTTGTATTCATATCTAGCCTCCTCTGCTGGATATATATATTCAAACTTAGTTCATTAGCTTTCTTCACAAAAAAAACCCAGTGCTATTAATTAGAGCTTCCTGAAGTGTGTATCTAAGTGTTTGGTTATAAATATAATAATGAGTAATTGTATCCCAGAATACAAATAATATCTCTACAGCATTCTATCTTATGCTTTATTTAGAAGTATAAATCGAACTAGTGTGTAGGTAAAGGAATCCACATCTGAAGTTGAAAGATTTTTTTTTTTTTGTGTTCTTGCAAAACATCGGACTTTTGAAATCCAAAAGCTAAGTAAGTTGTGGTTTTTTTCCTTTTATCTTAAGTAAAGATGGTATAGACTGTATTAGATACTTAATAACACAATCCTATTGACTTGGTCTGCAGGTGCATAGGTAGATCCCACTAACATTAAAAAAAAAAAAAAAAGAAAGCTTTCCCACCCAGCCCAATCTAAACATATGTATTAGGAAATGCCTCTTCATGCCAAGATGAAAGTATACTTCCCTGCACCAAAAGACTTCTGAAGCCTAGCTAATTCCTATCTAGGTATAAATCAATATTTTCCTGAATTGCCTGAGGCAAGCAGATACACTATTTTCATTCTGATTCATAAAGCATTTGATGTTATAGGGTAGATATCAGACTAGAACTCCACATTATTTAACATCAGCAATATAATTCTGAAGTTCTGCAAATACTTGGTTATACTATACAGAAGCTCCGAAGCACTTGAAACAATTTTCATAGATTGACGTGTAAGATAGAAATCCTACCTTGGGAGTGTAAGGTGTTAAAGTAGATTATTTATTTTAAAAGCAAAATTTAAGAAGTTAGAGAATATGAGCTTACCTGGATTGAATTTACTGTATATTTGCACATACATACAGCCATGCAATTAACAGTAGTAGTAAATTTTCTAAAGTTATGCACTTGTCCCTAGCGCACTCCTTTATCCTGGGTTAGTGGGTGAACACTGCCAGACTAAGGTTTATGTCATGGTGTGGGGCGTGTGTTTGTGGTGGAGATCTTTTGTTTGGTTGGTTTTACCTTAATGGTCAGCTGAAGGATTCAGGACGGCGTGCATCATTGTGCCTACCATCAAACCTATATACAACCATATTTTCTCTAATTCTGTTCTACAGTTCTAGCCTTTCGCCTTATCCTATGTAGAATATCAATCTATACTTAGCTCTTTGATTAATGAATTAGCAGTTCTTTTGGCAAGAGAAGGTGGGGCTTCTTGATTTGGTTTGGGTTTTTTGGGTTTTGTTTTGGTTTGGTTTTATTTGCTTTTTTCTTTTTTTTTCTTTTTTTTTTTTTTTTCTCTGCAAGCCCAATCCCCAAACTATTGGTCATTTCAGCCTATAGATCACTTATCTTTCAACCCTTACAAGTCTTAGGATGACTATTCTGAATCCAGTAAAACTTACATAGGGAAAGATATATTTCAGTACAGCAGTCTCAGCATAATTTTTGTCTTTTTACCACTGCCATATCTAACAGAATAACTGCTTCCACTATTACGTATTTTCCCTACACACATAAAAACTTAGGCCTCCTGAAGAAGCCATATAAAGGAAACTAATTCTTTTCTACAGTACTAAAGTCTCCCACAGGCCCTTTGTGCTTTCAGATACATTTAAGGCAGGATAATGATGAAATGGGCTCTATCTGTACAGGTGATGTTGGGAAAAATGTTGAGTCTGTAAAATAATAATCCTAAATCATTAGTTCCTCTTGCAGTCTTTCTGCTCCTCCTATGGGGGCAACTGCCTCCACCATCTTTAGGAGCTTAGCTATAGTTGCAAAAGTAGAAATGTGGTAATAGCTTTCTCTGCTCCTCTGTTAGCTTTGTTTCTTCTCAGTAAGAGAATTGCTGGCTAGTGGTTTTTCCTCCCCTTTTGGATATTACTCAGTGGCATAACACCTCTCAGGTTCAGACAGTTTCCCTGAGGACGCTGGACTCTACTTTTGAGTATGTATGGCTGACAACATGTTCCCCAAGGAAGATTACACCATTAAATTGGCATCTAACTCCTTTCACCTTCCACACATGGAAAAATACTCCCTGTTATATATGTACTTGAAACTATAAAACCCTACCCATACACAGTGATACGTAATCGGTCTGAAAGAAAATAAGACATGCTTCACTTACAGATTAATTCAGACACTAGTCTTGTAGGCAAAGGTTTTCAAATATAGCATATGACAGTATCACTGTTTTGAGTGCATATTAAACTGCATATACAGTTTTATCACTTTCAAATCCTTTTTACATGTCTTATGGCTCCAGACTACTGTATTCTGTAGCCTCCACAAAGTGGATCATGTGAAGGAAGAGGGTAATGGCAATAAGCTGTAGCTACTGGGGGAACATAATTTCTAACACGGATCTTTTCAAGTGGCTTTTCTTGGATTTATGTAGTTGGGGGGGGTGGTGGTTTGTTTTTTCTGAGTTGTCAAAGTATCTCATCAGATTCCCATTTGGTACTCACTGCAGCTTCAGGAGCAACTGTGCTGATACAAACGAAGGGGCAGTGGAGCTACAGGGGAGAAAGAATGAACGGCAGAGCAGAAAGCGGGACCACAGTATCTTAAACCAATACTGTAAACAAAGGCAACACATTACAAAGCGATAGTCTCAGGCAGAGAGCCTGAGAAATGACACAACTGTTGTTCATTTCAGCCTATCTTGTTTTTGTCAGCATTACCTAATGCTAAATAATGTTGCCTTGTTATTTCCTGTATGTAGTTTTTAAACATGAAACCCATTGATCACATAGCAATTCCTTACCCAGTTGTATGTTGTAAGTATGGCTGCTTGCAACAAAGTGTTAAAACTTCAGATGTTGTTGCAAGAAAGACAACTTCTCTGTTTCTGTTCTGAGTGTTTAGGACATAGCTAGTTTTTTATGCTGCTTTACTGGTCATTTCTAGTAACGTACCTCTCACAAGAACAGCAGTCATTGGTTTTATAGTGGAAAAAATCACATGCTTGTGTTAACACTTCTGAGCTGCTTGTTTTACCAGGCTGTTGTATCTCCAAATTTAAACTTTTTTTTAGGCAGCTTTGGAATCTAAAAGATCTTATTTACTTACTAGCTGTTGAACAATAACAGAAATATGAGAATAAATGCAGTATTATCCCTTCTCATTTCTGTTTGGTGTTCTGCAGTGTAAATTGGATGTGCCTACAAAAAATAAAAGGTAACTAAAAGATTTGGCCATGCAGTACATTTACCTACCAGTTCACTACAGAAACAAAAATAATATATATAAAACATAAATTACTTTCCTCTCATTGAGACAAGAATTGAGGAAGAGATTTACTTGGTCACTGCTTCAAATTATGATTCAGAAAGGTACAAAGCTTGTTTGAAGCTTATTGCATCTCAACCATGAACACCCAAAATATTTAAGTGAATATATCACACCATTCTTTGAGATGCCAAAGCTATGAAACACTAAATTATCTTTCAAAAGAATGGCAGAAGTTATCACAAAGGCATTCTACACCAGTTTTGTAGTATGGTGTCTGAACTCTTTAAATATGTTTGACAGCTCTACTATCTCTTTAAAACAGGCAGTTGACACCAGCAAATGAGGTGAAATTCACTATGAAATACATCAGTTTGTTTATAGTTTAAATCTTTATGCTGTTAAGATAATTTCTGTATGCATCTACTTACTACTGGAATGCGATATTTCATAAAATAATGAAGAACCTCCAGTGTCATATTTGCCTATACTTATCTCATTTTAATCCAAATTCCAGGTAGCTCACTGGGATGATTTAAAACAATATGGATATTTGTAATGTTATAAAACATAAATAAGCAAACAAAAAAGATAGCCAAGAAACAAATTTGAACAGAAGCATTGCTAGCAAATGTAAAACAGGAATAGACATAAAGAATTCATAATAGCTTACTACAGATCAAGAAAGCCACCTATATCTTTCCAAATACCCCTAAGAGTAAGTCTTCCTGGAAAGAAACCTGAGTATGGTAACTTCATACTTTCTTAATACTTGGTTAGAAAACTTTCCCATATGAAAGTGGGAAAAAAATAGACCAGTAATACTTTTTATCAGTTCAGAGTAGTCAGCATTTATAGAGATAAAGGGCAAAAAACAGGTCAACAAAATTGCTATATAAATAAATCATGAGTTAGTGAGCTCTACAACAGTAGAAGCAGGGTGTAAAGTAGTCCCAGAGTGAGAAAAATGAAAAATTGCAAATATATGGATATGTTAGTGTATAGTTTAGTGTACTCTTCATATTCCTCAGTTCATGAAAATATGGTATTAACTTCTGTATGTAAGAACAATTTTTCAATGGTTGACAAATGAGAAACATGTCTTACCTTTAACATGCTCTATTTTTAATTGTTGACTACTACAGTTTAAGTAGGTACAAGAAAAGCATGGCCAGAGAAAATGAATGTATGTAAGGAGTCAAATGTACTTGATTTCTAATCCCAGTTTGACTCTGGATTTCAGTGTATCATTATTTTGGGGGGGAGGGGAAGGAAGGAAGAAAGCTTAAAAAAACCCAAAGCAAACAAAACCCCCTCTTCCAGTGAGTCTGGAGAGTGGAATGACATCAGATGTTCACTGTTAATACTATGTATTCCTGTGGATAACTATTTTCCCAAACAAACAGGTTTTCATTAAAAGTAGAAATCTCATATATGCAATATCATCCTTTATACTGTACTTTATTCCAGCCTTTAGCTCCTTTATTTTATACTTGCCTTTTTACATATAATGTATTTAATTGGAGATAAACTCCTAATATATATATATATAAAAAAGAACAAAATTAAAAAAAAAAGTTTTTAAAAAAAGTTTAACAACTGTATCCTAGAATTTTATGTCCTTAAAATACAGAGATGCTTGACTCCAGAAAGCACCAAAACCGACACCCAGTTTAACCTATATTCCCTTTATGCATAGCTATTTTGTGACCAGAACCAATGATTGCTGTTAGAATGGGAGACAGTATGAACCCATATTCAGAAGACTACAATTCATGCTTAAAGAAACTACTGAAAGCCTTTCTTTGACTCAGAGAGGTTTTAAAACACAAAACTAAATAAATACTAACATTTAAAAAAAAAACTTGTCAAATGGTAAACTTGTAAAAACTTGACCAATAGAACTTGCTAACCAAAACAAGTTAGGTTTTTGGGATTCACAAACTTGAGTTAGATGATATCACAAGAGACCCATTTCTGTAGCTGCATGGATCAAGTTATTGGTTCTTAGCCCTTAAATCTAAATACTGAATCTGAATTTAGTATATTTACCTAGCTGATGTACAAAGTTCTTTCATTTTAGTAAAGCTTGTTCTTTTAATGAAGAATTTTGAGATCATAAAAGATGGAGCCTTAAAGAGATGCCTCCAATATTAAAGATCTAATTTGTACAAAAAAAAGAACAGCACTTCAAATTGCCATATTCATTATATTTCAGTTTATTAGTTTTCGGTTTTTAAAACGGACACACAGCACTTTAGTACCACAAATAAGTTTACACCTACTGATTTTTTTACTGAGAGCTAGCAAAGAGTATTTTGGTCATTATGCAAAACATACCAATTTTACATTAACTACCGTCATAGTGCAGTTCTGATGTCTACAAATGTAACGTATTTCAGTTAATGCTACAAAATGGCAAAACTTAAAATATATCTGCATATGATAACTGAAAGGAAGGTAAAATAGAAACATCAGTCTATGTTCTATACTTTTTCCTGTTATCACCTTTACAGAACAGAAATTAGAGCTGATGTATTGTTTTTGAATACCACACTTTTCATCTTACTAGCATATTAATTTAGGTTATTTTGAGGACAAATCAACTTCTGCTACAAAATAGTTAAATGCAATCTGTTTTATTGGCAAAACATTAAAAGCTGATGAGTCTAAGAGTTTCAGGCCAAAACTCTTTCTTAATGCATACTGTCCTGTTTGTATCCAAATGTTATTGTCCATTCTGCTTGCTCTGCACTTTTCTCAAGCCTGTGGTAGGGTTAGAAATGCAAAGGTCAATTAAGGATAAGTTTAAACTTGAATATTCTTTCTTTATAGTTCAGGATACTTTCTACACTCCACTTTTCATTATGTATTGTTTCTCTTTCATCAGTGGAAGTGGCGAGTTATATTTAATGGCCTTATTTTTTGCTTAGCTGCCAGGTATTTCATTTTCATTTAGTGTTTTAGGTCAAAGCCAATCTATGATAGCAGGTTTTTTTGTTTGGTTTCCTCCTTTTTTGCTCATCACCTTATCTGTCTGACAATTGCATAAACTAAATTATTCAGTATTTGTAGAAAACTCTGTAGAATTTTAATGTGCAATTTATTTTAGGATTACTTTAGAATTACTTATTCTAGCTAGTGTGTGCTTTAAGCATTAAAATCAGCCCAAAAAGCAATATGCAATTTTAATATTTAGTTCTGATGTAACTACTGAAATACAAATGAATACAATGATATTCCTTAGTTCATGCCACTCTCCTTTAAAAAAAAAAATTTATTCTCCCTAGCAGCTGCCTTCCACTGCATTACCCATTTGTAATACAGATAGAATTTCCTGTCCCAGAGAGGTTGTGAAGCTAAACAGCTTGCAGGTGAAACAGTTTGGGACACCTATGGGGAAGTCAGACATGCAAATAGTTGTTTTGAAACTGCTGTTAATAACTGTATCTAGCAATATTTCATCCAGTGGCTAAGAGCAGTTTAAGATCGAGGATGGTGGTATTATTATTAAAGAGGTGATGCGATTAAAAAAAATGGCTTTTGCTTCTATTATAGATACATCAGATTTTAAAAACTACTAAGGCTTTTCTAATGCTTTTGTTACACTTGTGTCCTATTTGTGAAAGTTCTATTTCCCAGGAGCAATAGGTAATACCGATTGTCATATGACAGCACAAAACTACAATACTTTGCTTTAAAAGTAGAGGATACTTAAATTCAAACAGAACACAATTTTCTCCTACTTTTAATGAAAATAAGCTTAACTTCAAGAAGGGGGGATTTATTTCTGTTTTAACTATAGACCTAGAATTACATTATGACCTGATGCAAGAACATAACATATATAAGCGCCTGAAGAGTTCCTTAGCTAGACAGATCTAGCGATGGCCCGGGACAAAGGGGTTTTGACACTTTTATGGCTGCGCTGTGACGACCCGGGGCAGCATGTGGAGACATTAACTGAGAGAAGTGAGACCCCGAATTTTCTATCGCTTGCTTACAGCGGAATACTGCATCAATTAAATCAAATCACTGAGGCGTAAAAGAGCTTACCTAATAAGACATGCTCGAATTAGTTCTAACCTTCTCCTGTAGTGAGCTCGCTTGAACGGGTAACTGGTAACTTAAATCCAAGCAAGGGTTAAACTGGTTCACGTGTGTGCACTTCGCTACGGGCCCAAGTTTCTGAAAGCCTCAGAGAAACAGGCTGGAAATGCTGTTGAGGATGTTCTTACAGCTCCTCACGTTTTCAGGGAGGTGCCCGCATTTCTTCTTCATTTAGCAAGAATGCCAACTCGGTTCGGCGGTGCAGGGCGGGACACAGCCCGGCGGGCAGGTGCTGCTGAGGGGCCGGGGGTGCCGCCGCCGGGGGTGCTCGGACCGAGCCCTGAGGCGAGGAGCACTCACCCCTCCCCGGGCGGCCACTCGGCCGACCTGCAGCCGGGCCGCTCCGGGCGCCGCCGCCCTCGGGGGGAACCGGGCGGCCGGCTCGGGGTAAGTTCAGCGCTCAGGGGCGACCGTCCTTCGGTCGGCCCCCGAGCGGCCGGAAAGCCCAGGGCCGGCGCCCTCCCGCTCCTCTTCCCCGGGTTCCCCGTAGATAGCAGGCTGTCAGGGACCGGCCGCTGCTCCTTTTACCTCAGGGAGGGTGGTGGTGGGATAGGGGGCCAGCCGAACCGCCTTACCCCCACAGGCGCGGAGCGCGCCTTCCCCGGCGCAGCTCAGAAGCAGGCGAGGGCGCTGAGGAAAAGCTCCCCCGTCTTCCTCCCGCCCCCTCCCAGGCGAGCCGGGGTCCCGCGGGGAGCGGCGGCGCCCGCCGCCCGGCCGCTGCGAGCCCTCCCGCGCTCCCGAGCCCGCGCAGCCGTGCCCGCGCTGCGCGCGCTCTCCCCCGGGCGGCGCTGTGCCCGCGCCCCTGCGCGATGCAGTGTGGGAATGGCTGTGGCGCTGGGGTTGGCTGAAAGAGGCGGCCAGTCGAGGTTTAATGTCCGCCATGTTGGCCGTGGCGTATTGAGCGGAGCCGGAGCGGCGGAGGAGAGAAGCCAGCGCCCAGCCCAGCCGCGCCTGCCGGCGCCGCCGGGCCCCGTGTCGGAGCGCGCCCCGCCCTGCCGGGGGAGCCCCGGTCCCTCCATGAGAGTGCTCGGCGGGGTCCGGCTCTCAGCTCGGAGCGCTCTTGCTGTCGCCCCCCCCTCCCCAGCCGGAGCCGCCATCGCCGCCTAACATGAGCAAACTGTCGTTCCGGGCCCGGGCGCTGGACGCGTCCAAGCCGCTGCCCGTCTTCCGCTGCGAGGACCTGCCCGACTTGGCCGAATATGCCTCCATTAACCGGGCCGTGCCGCAGATGCCCACGGGCATGGAGAAGGAAGAGGAGTCGGTACGTGAGACCCCCCCCCCCCCTCGGCCGGGTCCCTCCATCCCCCCCGCACCCGGGGCCCCCACCTTCGCCTCTGCGCAAGCACAAAATGGCCGCCATCTTCTCCCCGCTCTCCCCGCCCGCCGGGAGGGGGGGGGAGGACCTGGGGAGGGAAGGTGCCGAGCCTGGCGGCCCCTTACCGTGCCTTCCCCCCGCGCTTCCCTACAGCCCCCTCAGCCCCCCGCCCGGTCCCCGCCGGGGCTGGCAGCCCTTTCGCCGGGGCCCCCGAAATGCACAAAGGGGGTCACGTGACACCGCGGGCGGCCGCCATTTTGTCTCTGGGTTCTTGGGCCGGGCCTGGTGCGGCAGCGGCGGGGAGACGGGCCCCGGCGGCGCCGCGGCCCGCGCTGCCCCACCGGGTGGCGCTGCCGAGCCGCCCGCCGTCGCCGGGGGCGCGGGGAAGTTGTGGCTGCGGGCGCGGGAGCGCGCCTGGTGGGGAAGCGGGGAGGAACGGGCGGGCCCGGGGAGCCGAGCGGGGCCGAGCTGAAGCGTTGTCGCCTTTGCCGGCGTCCCCGTGCTGCGGCAGCGTCCCTCCTCCTGACGGGCGGTGAGGCTCGGGCCGCCGCCGAGGTGCTCCAGCCGGAGCTTAGCTCTGCCTTACTAGTATAATTTTTATTTGCTGCCAGAAATAGAAAGTGGAAGGGTTTCTGTTTAGATTTATTTGAGAATCCCAGAAGTCCCTTCAGAGACAGGCGTGATGCAAGTAAAATTGTGATGTTCGCTCCATGAAGATAGAGAAGTCAGTATTTAAATACTACTCATAGTAAGAAAATCCGAGTTTGGAGGCCCAAAGTCTCTCACTTCCCTCTCAGTTTTGCTGTCTTAGTGGAGAATGAAACTTAAACCTTTTTGAACTTCAGGATCACTTAGTCATTCACACAACACGTTCAAGATGGGTATAACATTCAATAGCTGTTACTGCTGAAGTGCCCTGGTGAAGTGGGTTATTTGTTATTTTCAGTGTTCGTAGATCTTAAGTTACTTGCTTACTGTAATCAGTTTTCCACACTTATGCATTAAGCACAGCGAATAGGAGAGAACTGTAGAAGTACAGTTATGTAAACAGGTTTTGAAATTTAGTGAAAGACCAAACATGACAATGTCATAGTCTTGAGTTTTGCTAGCTGTCAGGCTTCCGTTGTTCTTTGAAGATGTTCAGGACCAGGCTGGATAGGCCTTTGCGCAATCTGGTCTAGTGGAAGGTGTCCCTGCCTACTGCAGGGGATTGGAACTAGATGATCTTTAAGGTTCCTTCCAACCCAAACCATTCTATGAGTCTAAGATGAGAGACAGTAAAATTCCTGTTTATATTTCTAGATGTAGCAAACTTGAGTTACTTCTCTAAAACTTAAAATGCATATATCTTCGTTAAATGTAGTCTTTTCTTTATGGCACTAAGTATTTGGTTAACTCCAATTTAACCAAATCTGGGATTTTTTATGAAATGTCTTTGGGCTGAATGATTTCTAGAGGGTAGTACTCTTTGTATGTTGTTGTCATCTCTATTCAGTAACTACACTAGAAAAGCCTCAGAGAGTATTTGCCTACCGTTTTAGTGTAATTGAATATTTCCAAGTCCCGTGCAAGTCGTTAGTTGTTTTAAACATCTACTAACATGTATATTATGAAGGGGGGAATTCGTTGGTGGGTTTGTTTTTTTTATGGTTTTGTTTTTGGTGACGTTTATTTTTGTGAAGTGAAGGTGTTCAAAACTTTAGCATGGTATCCATTTAATAGTAGTATTTAAGTAGTAGGTGTGCTCGTGTTTCTCTTGATGCAGTAGGTATATAAATTGATGCCTGTAGATTCTGAATATGAAAGAAAGCATCCTTAATTTCCACTTGTACCAGAATTTTAAATTTTGTTGTGTTTGTTGTGATGCTTGCTTGCTGAATTTATTTCTCGGTTAAAGTGCGCAAGTGTGCACACATGCTTTTATTTATGTAGACATGTCAGATTGCTATCTTTTACTGTTTGCCTGGCAGTTGCAAGTTTTCAGGCTAGAAGATTACATGGGGTAACTATATAGCCTCCATAAACCCAGAGATATATGTCCTGGCTAAGGAAAAGTAGTCATGGCAATGGAAAAATTTTAAGTGTTAATCAGAAGACTTGTTTCTGTGTTTAATGTGATACTTTTGTTTACCATATCTAGCTTTGAGGGTTAAACTTCAGAGCTGTAGATGTAAGTAGACGCTTTCCACAGTTAAAGTTTGCTCATGCCTTTGTTTTAAGTATATGTGTACACACACAAGCACGCATCCCCAAGAGAAATTTGCTTGCCATCAGTAAACACGGGTGTCTTCCTGCATCTTTTTCGTATCATCTTACATAAAATAATTGATGTTAAACTCTTCCCCCTTCTTGTTTCTGCAAGCTTGCTAAGTTTCCTTCCTTCCCTGTTGTTGCCCCCAAAAACTTTCTCTTCAGTTTTATATTGGTGTTGACAGCAGAGAGACGTGGTCATTGACTAATGTTATGGCAAACCTCGCAGGTTTAATATTCCACCACAGTCTGTTTCCCCAACTTCATGCCGTGCAGTATTTAGGAAAGTTGGGAGTTGTTTGTGTTATGTAGCATTTGAAGACTTGAGTCAGAGGGGTTTTTTTCCTAATACTTATGAAAATAATTGATAAATTGTATTATCCATTTCTTTACAAATAGATGGCAAAGTGTCCATAAGAATCTGGGGGGAGGAAGCAGCTTTAACTAGTGTCAACAGAGATTTATAACTATTTTATAAATAGAATTCTGACAGTGCCTTGAGTTTTGCATAAATGTAATTTTAAATGAACACATATTTGGAGTTAAGAGCTCTTCTCTTGACTAAACAACTTTCCCTAGGGAAAAATGCAATCAAAGAGATTTAATATTCAAGCATCAAGTCACCAGATATTTAAATGACTAATTAGTGTTTTGATGCACAAAAAGGAATCTATTTTGCTTCCCTTTCATCTTATCTTTCTCCCATCCTGTTCCTACAAAGAATAAATATGGAAAATAATACATCTTCATTATTACAACTGGAAACTTCAGTTGAGCAGTGGGTGTTCTGTAAGAGTCTTCGGAAGGAAGAACAACCTTGCTAAGTTGATCTGAGTTCTAAAATATGCATTGATAAGAGGGATATAGTAACTCTTTAAAAAGAAGTGACAACTAAGGGCCTTAAAGTGATGTTAATTCTGTTAACAAGTAGAGTGTACCTTTCTGCTTAGTAAGTCATAACTTCAGTTAGTGGTTTTGTTTGGAGGTAAAAGACTATAGTAAAAAGCTTTTTGGCACACAAACAGTGGTACTTGAAGTTATCAACTGATACTGTGTTCTGACACTTGGTTTAGCTCCCGAGTTTCTAGGGTAAACACATTGTGGCTGTTGCCAAGTCTGTTGCTAAATCTAAGAAACTAAAAACTATCAGGAGACACATGCATCTCTAAAAAAGAAAAGCCTTCAAAATGTAATGACACTTCTTATGCAACACTAAACATCCTCTGCATTATCTCAAAATCCTGTTTTTCAGCAAAATGTCCTTAGCGCTGTTATCTTGAGAACTAGAAAACAGACAGACCACTGCTAATAATGTAGTAATGTAGATTTGGCTAACAAGTCCATTTTATTTCATAACTGCCTGAAATAAAGAAGCAGGTGGATCGAATTTATTTATCCTTTGTGAAGGATTTTTTTTTTTTTTTAAAGGTGTTAAATTGTGTGGCCTGTTGTTTGCAATTTTTGAGGGGAACGTTCCTTTTCTTTAACTGGAAATTCAGATTCTAGACTGAAAGGAGACAGCTGGAAAACCAGAGCAGAGGTAACTTCAGTTATTTGAGATAAAATGCTTTACTGACAAAATACGACGGACTGAAGCTTTTTGAACATGTTCAGTAACCTATGTTTCAGAAAGAAAGCATGCACAGCTTTACAGACATCCTAGATTTGATTGCCTCCAACCAAACCAAGGAAAACTGCACTTGTTTTCTCTGCATTTTTTTAAAAGGAAAGGAGATAGGACACACACTGCATTCCCAGCCTCTAGATTCTTTTAGATAAAAAAAAAAGTAGAAACTTAGGGGGTTTTGATTGAGACTTTGTAGATAACTTTGAAAAAAAAAAAGGTGTTCTGGAAAGTTATTGTGAATATAGTTGGGGGTGTTTGTTTGTTTGTTTTAAGAGAGTTAAGGAAAAAGAAAAAAGCCATGTGTTTGAAGCACCTCATATCAACATTTATAATGCATATTTAAAATGTCAGGAAGTGTGAAATTCTTAGCTGAAGGAATGCCTCAACAAAGATTAGTGTGTGAGCAGAGATGCCTTTAAGTGCCCTAGTATACATCAGAGAAATGAATTATCTAAATAGGAATATATGGCTATGTTGACCACGTTTCCAGAGTTAATCACAGTGCCATGGGTACGGGAATTATCATGGTTTGAGGGCTTTTTTGTTTCATTTTTTCCTTGAGTGAGTTTGTTATCCTGATGTAAAGGCTGATATTACTATGATCATATTAAGGTTTTGGTTGTTATGTTTCCTTTTAGTCTTGTGCATGTTCCAGTTTGTATAGGTTATATGTACATTTTCCATCAGGTGAACTCTTCTAAATCCCAGTGTCTCTGTCCTTGGTGTTGAGTCAGGGGAGGAAGAGTGTCAAGTGCTGAGAAGTCATGTTGCTTTACTGTATTGCTCTTAACTCCCTCTTCTAACTAAGATCATGGTCCAGTGGTTAATCTTTGTCCTCATCTTAACTCTGGAGTAGCAGCTTTCTTTTTCTACTAGATTTCTGCCAGACTGATGCACTATGTGGAGTTCTGTTCAGAGTTTAACATTTGAGCTTGCTTTCTAATTTTAGTTAGTGTTGCTAGTGGCAGGTAAAAGAATTAAGCACCCAGAGTCTGAAATTGTAAGCTCATGTAAGTTCATTCAGTTGTCATTGTTTTCCTTTGCATATGTGTTATGATGTAACTAACAGGTTGCACAGAAAGTGGAATTAAGTCTGTAGGTGCAATTGCCATCTCTAAGTACTGTCGTACTCTGTAACTTGGTGTTTGAGCAAACTGTTCAAATAGTTTAAAATGTGCTTTTAGTGTCTTTTAATCCATAGATGTTGTTATCTTCCCTGCCCTGGCTTTGGGGATTTTGGGAAAAGCTTATTGGGTAAAATTTCATTATTAGACATTTATTTATTTTTTCTCTAATATCAGCATGAACTGTCATTATTTGCTAAATGCTATAAACGCCCTGATAAGTTCATTCAAACACTTCGGAACACCTTAATCATATTATCTAATATGATGTGTCTTAATTTAGCAAAGCACTAATTGGTTGATTTCCAATTTACCCAGTTTGGTTAGGCTCAAGGATCACATCCTTCCATAAAACTGCCTTGAGTACAGCTACCTTAGATCTCTTCCAAGCAATACCTGCTCAGAAAATAAGCCTTTCTCTTCCCAAATCTATGCTGGAAGCATTGGGAAGCTACCATATCTGGATTCTCTTGCTGCTGAAACAGCTGTTTTTACCTTATCAAGGAAGAAGGTTGGCAAGGAACCTACAAGAAGGGACCCATATGTCACCATCTAAGATGTGATGAATTGAAAAATGTGTGAAGTAAGTGTGTAGCTGAGTTGTAGTGAGTCAGTGTATGAGTGGTCTTGAATTATATAGATAAATTTCACTAAACGTCCTACAGTCTTTTTTGTGCATTACATTCTTGCCAGCTTAAGAAATTGTGTGTGCTCCCATAAAAGTGTATTTTCTGCTAATTGAACAACTGTGTACATGAGGTCTAAGTCCTCTTAAAATAACCACTACTTTGCTGATGCACAATTCACTGATATTAAGTGTTTTAGAATCTTGTAGGGGCAATCAGAATTATATGAATGTAAAATCATAACAGATACTATCACTGAATCATCAGTTTATATTCTGGAATTTTTTTTTTTCTTTGATGTATAGTAGGAAAGTCACTATAAAGTTTTTAGCTTACTAACAGAAGAGAGTCTGCGTGTCCCTGCCACCCCCACTCCCCTGGTTGTAGAAGTCAAGTATAATCTTAAAAGAGATGAACTGAACTCCTCTAGTGGTCTCTTCAGGAGAGCTGAAACATGAAAGGATTTGGAATTAAAGGGGAGAGTAGAAACGGGGTTTTTTGCATAGTCTTTGATTCAGGAGTCCTGCAAGCTGGAAGAGTATTGCTTCCTGTTTATTTCGTGTTCCCCTTTGTCCAGCTTTTCTGTTCGCTCATGGTAGGAGACATTTATTTTACATACCAGTGTAATCTTTTTTTGTGATTAATTTTAAACACACTTAACACATATCTTGGATTCCTAAGAGCATACATGTTTTATAATTTGGTAGGAGGGAAACAGGGACACAAAGGTTTGTTGCAATTTTGTCTAAAGCAATGGTCTACAAACACCTCAGTTCAGAGCTGGAAAAGATCTTTCTGTGACCTCATATAATGGCCTTAATTTTACCTTTTAGTTTGGTATTGAGCTTAGTAACTTACTTAAGATATGCCTGTGTGAAAAAGTTCTGAGATCCTTAGCCAGAGAATTTTGGGAGAAAAAAACGTTGACAGCTCACCACAAATGGCCAAATTTCAAGTGTGAGAAAACTCCCATACCATGTCAAAATATTCAGGTGATGAAAAGCTTTTCCACCTCTCTCTCTGCCCAGCTCCCAGCTATTTAGTAATAGTGGCACCTTACTGGATATTTCACCTTGAGTTACACCAAAGCTTTCTGTTCCATTGTGTTTAATGTTGGAAGGTGCACCTGTGCACCTGAACATTCATGCAAGTTAGGAAGTCTGGCCGATGGTGAAAAGTAGCTTCTATAATGAGCAATTTATGCACTGTCTCCAACTACCTAAAGAAACTGGTTAATTCTGTGGTGTGAAACCCATGTGTACCAACAGTGTTTTCCTTTTAAGGTCAGGGGTACAGTGGTGGCATAGACTTGTATTACAGATTGTTGGGGTTTGTTTGAGGCTGGAATGAGATTGCACATCCCAATTTGAAATTGAAAGCAAAATTTAGCACCTTCATCTAGGAAAAAGAAGTATAGACTACACCTATAGGATTTGACAGCTTCTGGAAGCTGGCAGTTCTATGTAAAGGTTTAGAAATTGTGATAGGTGGCCGGTTGTTACGCCATAGAGAAGTCATGCACTAACTTGAAGTTGTGAGCAGGGGATTGCCATGAAAGTGTTTTGATAATGTGAGGTTAGTTCTGTATGTGGTGTCAGTTAAGCGTGATAATGGTGAAGGTGTACATGTCACACTGAAGTTGAAAATAGTTAAGGTTTCAGAAAATAGTGAGAAGAGTTGGTTGATTGTCAGTGCCTTACACAGGTTGGAGGCTTCTCCAGGAGGTCCAAATTCTGTTTTGAAATTATGGAGGATATGAATTAGCAAACACACTTTGGAAGAATTTCAAGTCAGGACATTTGTGTTCTAGGTGGAGGACATTCTTTTTCTAACCTGTTTATTGTCTATATGAATTTTATAGGTATATAAAGGTAATTTAATTCCTCCCAAAAAAGCTGTTCCAGAAAAGCTACATGTAGACCAGTCTTAAGGAATTAGTGTGATGCAGGCATACTCAAATTGCTTTTAACCTTTTCTTGATTTCCCAGTAACTGCACAAAGAGAAGGCGTGTAACAGCACTGGCTTTACTTTTAGCAGAGTTAACTACAGTGAGACCAATTGTTCATGTTCAGACTTAAAAAAAGGTTAGAGTTACTTAGCACTCTCTTATTTACAATGAGGATGGTTAACCATTGGAAGAGATTAAAAATCTCTCTCCAATTATTTACATTAAGATTGGAGGGGGAAAAACCCACAACAAAACTTTGTTAGCAGTATTCTTAATAGTACAAGAAAGTATACAGCTGTCAGGGTTTTGGAGTTACGGAGAGGAGCTTATATCAGGGTACACTGTGAGTAATTTTAAGGCCAAGCTTGTATGGAAAGACTTTACCTCCTGGGAATTTTCACAGCCTGTCTTAAGGATGAGTCCCATAAGTTTATCTTCCTGACTTTTTTGGATTTGATAATATGATGGATTTCAGCAAAGGATCAGGTATTAATTGTATACAGTAAAATGTTAATAACATTAGTAATGAGGAGGGGGAATAATTCAGTAACCTTAATGTTTAAGGATCAGGGTGACTTTATTTTTCTTTTAATTTTAATAGCTAACATCTTGTACTTCATTCCAGTAAAATTTGAGTTGTTCACAGGAACCTGCCTAATATTAATTTTTTTCAGGTAGGAAAAAAGTGCAATGTGGCAAGCCCTTAAATCCACTAATGTTTTCTTTGAGTAGATCACTTTTTGTCACACATCACACAGATCACACAGTTTGTCCCTGTCTCAGTAATTGTGCCATAATTATATGATCATATTCCTCATAAATGTATATGCAGTTATTTCAATATAAATTTATAAAGAGTACTCAGTGTGTGTTTTGAATACCTGTAAGTTAATGCATCACTTTTTCAGGTCTTTGATCTAAAGGAATGTGCATGTATATTTGTGTGGCAGTCTGCTCTGGTAGAACGGAATATTGTAATTCACTGGTCTTAGGTCTATGTGATAGTTTCTTGGTTTTTTTTCCACTTCGTTTCCACTTTCTATTCATAAGAGGAAGAACTAGCTTTAATATCAAGGAATCGATCAGAATAAAAATGCTGGCTGCTGCTTTTGTATCTGTATATATTATTTTCCTGTTTAATAAGCTTTTAAGTATGCTCTGCTCTCCCTTCCACTGGTGTATGTGTATTTCTGTGTATTCAGCTGTATGTACGTTCAAGGACTAACCCTGTTCTGGGTGGATCTTTCTGGTTAAACAAATGGGTGAAGGTGAATTGAGGATGGAATAAAAGTTTGAAAACTTCCTGGTCTGTCAGTCTTTTCAAGCACAGGTAGTTTGAGTGAGAGAGGAAACTATCCTCTTAAGGTTTAAGTACCACTCTTAAAGATTTGCTTCCTTTATATTTCATCAGGAGTTAAGAAATTCATGCTTTTTGAATTAGAAGCTTTCAAGAGGATGGTGTTGGAAAGGATTGCTTTCCAACATCTGTTTACATTCATACCTTTGTACCTATTTCAGGGCTTCAAGGTTGTTCCTTCCTGGTTGTAAATAGAAATTAATTAGAGATCTTGTAGCCTGCCTGGAAGACTTACAAGCTTAAATTTCAGGAGAGAGATTTGTAGCAAGGGATGACCTATATATACATTTCGTGCTGCTGTTCCTTTTCTGTTATAATTGTAAGGTCTGTAGTAGAATAGACAGAATAGACTAGACTGTTTCAGTTGGAAGGGACCTACAGTGATTATCTGGTCCAAATGCCTGGCCAATTCTGGGCTGACCAAGTTAAAACATGTTATTAAGGGCATTGTCCAAATGCCTTTTAAACCCTGGTAGGCTTGGGGTATCAACCACCTCTAGGAAGCTTGTTCCAGTGTTCAGCCACCCTCTTGGTAAAGAAATGCGGGTCCTCACATTCTTCACTGATCAGATGTCCAGCTCAAAGCATGGCTGCTAGGAAAGCGCTAGCATGGAAAGTTGGAATTCTGCATAGGCTTCTGTTTCCAGAGTTTCCCTTTCAAAACTCAAGAATTTTGTGCAAGGCAATCTTGTCATGAAAGTGTAATCATTGTGGGTTAAAAATGTGGAACTTGTTTTGGAAAGGGAAGAACAGTGCAAGTTGCTTTGCCAAACTCGGTTGATCTGTAATGAGTCTCACCCAAAATGTCTTTCTTGCCATAGGTATGAAAACACTCCATGTAACTTGATTTGTTTACTTTTCTGTTTGTGCCATTATCAATCCTTGTGTTAGTCTGTCTACATAGTAAATGTCATCTTCTCTTCCAGGCGTTTCCCAAGATTAATGATTTGAAGTGTCCCATTCTGTTGTGTTTTTAAATCCTCCAGTTTTGTTTTCCTTCTTAAGTTTCTTTAAACACCGGTGATAAAATTGTAGTCCTGATTTCCCCTGTGCCTTTATGTTTTTGCATAAGAAATGTAGCTTTTTAACTGTGGTAAATCTACGCGCTCTGTCCCCCATCCTGTATTAGTATTTCAGCAGGACATGCCCTGTGTGCCTTTTTGATACTTATTTTTCTCACTCCTTAAAGTACAAGAAGAATAATTCTGAAAGGAGTGCCAGAAAGTAGGAACTGACTTCAGGAAGAAGATTTTTACAGTATTGTGGTCTGATTTATAGTATTTACAATTCGGTAACCTAGATACATCTCAGGAAAGAGCTGAATTTAAAACATCAGGGTGGCTTTGTTGGAAAGTCTAGGAGTAAGGCTCTAGGTACAAGCCAACTTGAGGTTGAGCCCTGCAGATTTTTTTGTAATTTGTATGGTTACTGGAATCCTTTAAGTTGGGTTACTTCTACAGAACTGTTGGATCCTTCAGATGCTTATGGATAAATTTATGGACTCTCTTCTGTTTCTCAACATTTATTTATTTTTTTACTATCATTTTCTTTACCAAACAGGATGACCTTGTTTGCTGTTCTTTTGCTATTTATCTTTGTTTTGATAGAAGAAAATTATGATTAATATTAGTGCACTAGCTCTGCTTTCTGATGAAGATGCTGTGGTCTTAAACTAGGCTAAGTACTAGTGAGACTGTTCAAATGGTAGGAGTAAAGGTAATTTATTCACAGTCCATGTTGGGCAACCAGCGTATTTCATCAAGCTAGAACTTCAGCAAACTTGAAGTCAATAGGCAAGACTTCATTTTCTTGCAGTTTGTATGAGGGGAAAGAATTTGAGTTACCAAAACTGAAGTGAGCCAGTTTCCCTTTTTTTGTCAGTAATGTATGGTTTGCTCGGTGTGAAAAAAGTATGTGTGGGAAATCGGTGAAACATGCGTGTTTACAAGGTGCCTCTGCCTAAAAAAATCCTTACCAGAGAGTAGGAGTGGCTAACAGAACTTCCTGTTGCATGTTCATTCTCTCAGCCTTCCTCTGGAGGGAGAGGTATTTCTCTGACGCGTCTCGTCTTGAGAAGATGTTTAGAAATTTGCTTAATGGTAGCTAAATATTGAAGACAAAGTTGGCAGGTCTTGGGCTGGAACAGAAAGTGGTGAGGTTGTTTTGATGGTCTCCAGGGCTTTATTGGAGGAAGTTGTTGCAGTTAATGCATTAACCCTAATGTCTGACCTGGTTTTCCATAGCATATCTATTTTTACTGTAGAAAGACCTTGACCTGGTAGATAGCAGTTGTTAAGTTTGTCTTCAGGAGCTTTACCTGGCTTTTAGGTAGTTGGCGTATGGGCTACAGAATGTCCTAGAAATAAAGACAAAACCTTAGCATTGGTAAAATCTGAAGAAGCTGGTGAGGGAGGAGAAGCTCTGAAGTGCTCTTAGTAAATTTATATTACTGAGGACAATGTACTGCAAAGTATCTACTAGCTATAATTTTGTTAGGGTTGATATCATGTGTACATTGCATGACTAGTCCAGTCAGAATATAACGGTTTCATCATTGTATGGCAGGATACAATGATGTTGTATGACGATCCTGTATGGCAGGATAGTATGAAGTTCCAAAGTCATCTGCAAGCAATAGGAAAAACAATGGATATTCCTGTTAGTAACTGAGAGCCTATCAAAAAATCAAACCTGTAAAACCAAGCCCTCAATTTCTTTGTTATTGATTCATTTCAGCAGGTAAAGAAGGTCCCTGTGCACAACTTAGTAACCTGATTATTTTTAAATGTTGTTAAGTGTTTTAAGTGGTTGTCTTAACTCTGTAATTTAAAAAATCAAAGCAGTGAGGTATCTGACATCTTATTTTGGCTTTTATTAAATCAAATTGTAATTTCCCTGGTATAAATTTCTGGAAAAAATAATTTGAAAGTTTGCCAATGTTAGTCTTCTCATTAATATCATTGTCATGTCTCTCAGCAATGTAAGTTTGACCGCTTACTTGACCTGTGCTCAGGTATAAGAAGCACTTTTTTAGTTAATAGAGAGGGGAAAGATGTAGCAATAAATACACTGGAGAGAGTCTCTTATACCAGACTTTTGCACTGTGGTCAGGAATGTATGTACAGTTCACTTCTCTGTTTATACTGGATGTTTGTCATGTTTTTGTGGTTTATTCCCACCGTTAACAGGGAGAGTGAGTGTGCATGTATGTGTTCAGCTGTGGTGTAATTTCTCTTCAGATGGTCATACAGCTAAATGCTAGCTGAGAAGTACACTCTATGGATTGTTTCAGTACTTTGTTCTTTGACACTTATTAAATATGAATTACGCATTCACATTGCCTGAGAATGCCGAACAGTATTTATTGCTGAGGATTTGAAGGAAGTCAGACCACCACTTTAGCAGATGGCACTGTCTGCACAGGTGGAATTGGAATTTGAGGTTCTAAGCCAGCTTTTGACAGCAGCATCATTTCCAGGGATGGAGAGAACATCATTTTACTTTGACTTACTGAACTGATTCTACTTGGTCAAATCTTCATCATAATACTGAAGAGGTGGTGGGGGTAGGAATACATTGTCTTGTGGATAGCTGGAAGTGCTTCATAGAGTAGTTCCCTTTAACTTAGCAATTGGGAAAGGAATAAAACTGTGCAATACTGTGTGTTTGAGAACTTCAAGTAGTTAATTACCAGAAGAAGTGTGCTGTCAGAAATAACCAAAGATGCAAAAGAAAAAGAGTTGGAAAATCTTTTAGGTGTCTTCAAGCTATTATTATAAAAAGCTCTGAAGTATTAGTCTTGATGACTTTTCTTTCTACATTTCAATGATATTGATAAACCTAAGGGAAACTGCCTATCCCCTCAATATTGAGGCTTAAGTGTGGTCCTGAGTACCATAGAGACTTGTTTGTGATGGCAAACTGTGGCAAGGATTTTGTCATCTCTGTTAAAATCTCTTGTTAACAACACGTTTTATCTGTATACCTAGTTTTTCTCACCTTGCGTTATAATGATTTTTGCTTTCTATTGATCAGTGCTTTCTATGAATCAGTTACTATTTGGTCCTTTGTTTTCAGCATGGGGAAAAATGCAGGAGTCGTATAGAATGATCAAACCATTTAATGTGGTAAGTTGTATGAAACTGAGACTGTATTTGGTAATTTAAAAACATAAAATGTTAGGCAGATCTGAATTTTATTCTCTAAGAATATATGCAGTGTCGAGTTGATGTTTTTCAAGATATGCTGTGCTAAATAATCGTTTATAAATATACTCATTAATGGCAATATAGCTAAAATAGTCCTTGCTTAGAAGGGACATGATGAATTCATGCAAAGTACAAAATCTCACTTGCAGCCTCTGGTAGTTTACATGGCACTGGGTGGTGAGAGGGAGAGGTAGGATGGATACCGTAATAAGATGTTTTCTGAAGTCCTGTAAATGAGTTTCTCTGCTGCTATGTGGGCTATATTCTTGGACTCAGTATTTGGGAAGGACACAAAGCAGTCTGTAAAATGCCTATTGCACTACAGTATATTAATTTATATATTATATAGGGATATTAAATAATGGATATTCATAACCATGAAACTTTATTCGTGTATAGCCAGGAATTGCTCATTAAGAATCAGCAGCAGTCTGCAGCTGCACGTGTGGTGGAGAAGCAGACAACTCTGTGTTGTGACAATCATGATGGTTTTCAACTGTTCTGCCTGTAAGAGATGGAGGAAATAATATGTCTCTGTTCTTTGAGAGATCAGGTGTATTTAATTTGTGTTGTGGGCAGAGGCTTTTTACTAATGCAGTAGACATAAAAAGTGAAGACCTAAGGAGTAATGGAAAGGTGAAGGGGTTTTGTGCTGGGGTTGTTTTTTTTGTTTGTTTTGTTTCAGTAAATGAAGGTCATAAACTGACTTGAATTCTGTGTAATGAAAGGTATTGAAATATCACTTCAGTGGTGGCAAAACAGAGTAACTTGGCTGGGCTAAAATTGACCTTGTGACCTGAACTGACCAACTCTGTCTCCTTGTAAATCACTTTCAGTAGTCCTGTTTTGTCCCAGTCAGACACTTAACTTTCACTGTGTCCTCAGAGAGTAACAGTGACGGTTACAATGCATTGATGCTTGTCCTTATAGTAAACCTTTCCCATTCACCTCTGTTCTTCCTTCTTTCCTCCCTTCCACCATATGGCTTTACTGTGTTTTACCTGTCTTAGTTGTTCACTGTACATACCAGCCTTAGAAACAGTTTTGATCATAACTGCATGTATAAGGTAATGAATTTGAAATGCTAGTCTCTCTTGTGTTTTTAAAGGCAATCTAAATAAATATGGAGGTTACAAGACACCAAGAATAGCCGACCTATAAAGAATAATGATTTGGGACCTGACTCATTGTGCATGTTGCACTTTGTCGTTCAAAACATATTTTTACTGATCAGGAGACTTTTAAGTTGGTATTTAATCTGAGCCTTTCAGCCTAACGCAGATCTCTGCTCTAGGTAGCATCTTTGTGCCTTCAAATATAGCAATGTTCATTTTAAGCCAGGAAAAGTGACTAAATCTGTAGATCTGCAAACTGAAGACTGACATCTACAGCAGGAAATACATAAATAAGCTGGTCACAGTGATGTGTAATCTTTGGGAAATCTATTTTAAGTTCTCCAGTATTGCACCTGTCACTGTCACTACTGAGGAAGCACTTTTCCACCTTTGTGGCATCCAATCTGAAATTCTGATCTGTTGTGTGTTGTGAATACAGAAGCTAAGACAGTTTAGTTGAAAAGTATTGGTAGGATTTACTCGAGTTTTCATGAACATATTTTGACAAAACTTAGTTCTATACAAATTACTAAGTAGATTTCTTTAGTAGATGCCTTATGTGATATAACTCTCGAGTATGTCCCTTCTAGCATTTGTACTTTTAGGGGGGTTTCTTTAGTTTTCTCAAATGTCTTAGCAGCTCTCTTGATACTGTGCTGTCTTGGTACAAGAAAAGCTCTTTTCTTAGTAAGAGTTAAAACTGCACTGCATGGGACTTTATTTTTGCTGGTTTTTTTTTCTTACAACAGAAGTTGTAATTTGGTGGAATATCAGATGGGAACTTTGATACTGTTGACAATGTGACAGTTATCAAGGGCAAGGTTAGGTTTACTCTTGCCAGCCTGTGCATATTTCTGCAGCTCACGTTTCTGTTCATCACTGTATGACAGTTTTATTTCCGTTGTGTGTTATACGGAGGTATAAAGTACTTAAAATGCAGATAATGTGGAGTCTACAAAAGTGTGATTGTTTAACAGACTAGCTTTTAGTCATTACTATGATTCACCATGTGCTTTTTCTACAGACTTTGTTTCGTCCCTGTAGCACTGAAGGGGATAATGCTAAAAAGGTTTTTTTTGTTTGTTTATTTTTAAAATGAGAAATAAGCTCGATAGTTTAAGGTGATGGTCTGGAAGCTTCTTTAGTTTTATTTTTTTTAACTGAACTGTTATGTATGAGCTTTTTATGTGGAATGCACGTGTGACTTCTTAAAAGGTGTGTAGATTGTTTAGGTTGTTACGGAAGCCTTCGCTTTGGTTGTCTGACGTGAGCTACTGACCTTTAACTCTAAATGGATAAATTTACACAGCTGTTGATACTTGGTTTTCGTGATAATGGTTTTGGTGTTGTGACATAGAAAACTGAGAGAAATGTAGTATAAAACTTCACTCAACTCAGTGGACTTCTTTTTAAGTCCTGTTATCTATCTAAATATAGATTTATAACCTAACTTTAACTTCACCCAGTGCTGTGTACAATATTCTGCTATGATATGTACCTGAAATAGTTGAGGCACCCTGTCTTACGTTGGAACACACAACCCTATGTGCATCTCAGTATTAGTATCCTTCAGAAGAGTAGTGAAACAGAATAGAAACTTGTTTGCTGTGAAGTTGGGCTACCATGTTACTCGTTATTTAAATGACACTGCGTTTTCTTAATCAGCGCTCAGTACTGTTAACAGTAGTATCAAGTCACTGCAACTAGTAAAAAAGCTGGAATCCAGGTGCACAGCTTTTGCCATCCATAATTATTTGAGGTGTTAAGCAGTATTGCTGACGCACAGTAATGTTTAAGCAAGCAGCAAGATATTGCTGCATTTATCTTTTAGCTTGGGAACTGGATACAATTTTATTATGAGTCAACTGCGGCAAAATCACATGAGATGGGCTGAGCTGGTTTAACTGTGTTGGTGTTAAAAAGAGGCAGTTCCACTGTGTTCCTAGAGCTTGCCATGGTCTTTACATTACCTGTCTGTGAACTGATTCAGCTCACACCAGAAGACTCATCTAAGAATAACTCTTCCCTCCTCCATGAGTTACAGGGCTGCATAGGCTGAGGAGTTCCATGAGAGCCAAAGGGGTTACAAAGGAAAAGATGGGGAATTTGTATGGCTGTGAGCAACACTGAGGAGATGGGATAACTCCTCTGCTGGTAGTGAGGTGTTCACAATTCCTAAACAAAGTATTTCGAACTGATACAGAGTCTGTTGAGTCCTGTGGTTCTGAATGCATGTGGTGCAGTGGTGATTTGGCAAGCAGCCGAGTCACTTCAGTCTTTTGAGGTAGTCTGCACAGGACCTGTGCCTGGGAAGATTGAGGTATTAAATTCCGTTTGTGAACTATACTGCGTGATTAATGTATGTGTTAAATACTAGAGTTTTACTGATTCCCAGGGTTCCTAGGTTGTGTACATTACCCTCTCTAGCATGTCTTGAGCCAATCTCATTCATTTCTTCATCTCTGCCTGTCTGTTTTCCACAGTAATTTAAAATACAAAACTAATTTCCTTTCAGTCTTCTGGTAACAGTACAGCAAATCACTCTCCATTTCTTCTAGTGTTGTTGTGATCTCTAGCACTGATGTTTTAAGACTTCTGGATCCAATGCTCTGTGTATCCTCCACTTCCCTACCACCATGCACTGAACAAGCATAGCAGGTGAAAATTTCCCAGAATTTGTAAGTAATTTGCTGCTGAAAGTCTATGAATATGGAAGCAAATTTTTTCCAAGGAAAGGGCCAACTCCTTGCGTACTCTTAGAAGTGTCTGATTCGAACATGGACAAAGCAGTCGGCTACGATGCTGAAGACTGTGTGGCTGACCTCATTTCTAACCAGTGTTCCAGATAAAAGGCTGATAATTAGCAAGGTTTCTTGATTGTCTGTTAATTACAAAAACACGTATTTTTAAAAGTGAATTAGATCATATTTTCACTGAGCAATTGCTATTTAATCCTGTGCAGCTATTTTAAGTTGGCATTTGTAGCAGAAATCTAATTATTGTAGTAATTACAGTGGAATCCTTCTTAATTGACTACTCATGAGACTGACATCAGTTGATTAACAGAAGCAATCTCTATAGTTTTTGTCCATCTTTGGAACATGAAGGGACAGTTTTAGGTTCTGCTATAATAACAAGAAAACAATATTCTCTACTGCATAGAGTGATTCAGGGCATTGAGAGATCTTGGCAGCCTCAGACAGGAAGATCTAGAGCCATGTGGTTTGGGGTAGTCTACAGGCAGCTTAAACTGATGTGAGAAGGTGTTTATCCTGTGTCCGTATATGGCGGTAGTCATAATAGAAAGATGGCTTACAATTGCTTGTGGGCCAGACTGGAGAGTGGGGGAGAGAATTGATCTACTGCCTTCCTCAGGACCCGTCACAGTGGGAGAGAAAGGAATGATATAATGCTACTTTGTTGGCCCACCACTTCTGTCCTGTTCTGTGTGCTTGTTTTGACCAAATTTAAACTATTGCAAACGTCCATGATATTCATGTACTTGAGGTCAAGAGGGTAGAAGCCGCATGTATGCTTAGTGTAGCCTTACCATTATCAACGGTCAGGTCTATAAGCTGGTATTCAGGAGTTGGGTTTTGCTGTCTCAGAGTCAAGGTTTGATGTAACGCGGGGACTGATCTTGTGCTAGAATACCTGTTGAAGACTTCTGTGATCTGGAAGGCAGGATCACATTGCCCTTATCAGTACGACTTCTGTCAGGTTTAGAGTTCTTCACCAGCAGTTGTTTGGAAACAGATGCTGTAACAAACTTGTCAGAATGTCTTCACTGTTTTGCATGTAATAACATGTGACTGGGTATGCATGTGAAGTAGTGAAAGGAAAAGTGTATGGTATGTTTCTGTAGTAAGTGTTTCAGTAATAAGCTGTGATGCCTGTTGTTCAGGAAGAACTGAGCATTTTTGCTTTCAGTCATACTAGAAGCCGTTAGAGCAGCTTGCTGCCCTAAAGATAAGAAAAATGCAATGGAAATCTGGAGTATCGCTGAACAGTTTACATTGATCTAGGATGGGTACTATATTCTGGCTGTGTGCTCTCTACATTTGCTTGCAGCATCACTGGTGCTTGCCTGTCCCTGCGTGAGCCCTTTTCATTGCAGTGGTAGGTAACTACCCCTCCCTCCCTCTGCCCCCGAGAGTCCCACAGAAACATATTTCTGATGCCTGAACTGGCTCTAGGGTGTGGGGGGGAGAGTAATGTGAGTGAGGGGTGGCATAATCCATGATGCTTCTAATCTTGGATATAAATTGTGTCTGATTAGTAAGTTGCAGGACAACTAAGATCTGGCAACAGGAGGAGGAGGTGAAGAGAATAAGCCAGTTTGGTTGTTCTATTCCTGTCTCCTTTGTGCACAGATTTATTGAATCTATGGGCAAATTTCCTTGAGAGTAGATTGACCATCGCTCTTCTGAAAGAGGCCACCTTCCCTGATTATGTAGGTTACTGGGATCCTCATATGGCTGAGAGACAGGATACGTATCCCATAGCTCACTGAGCCATGGAAAGGGGCAGGTTGGGGAGTGATTTGCATGCAGTAGGTCTTAGAAGTGCTTCAGTAGTCCCTACCATATGTTATGGAATGAGTTCGTCTGAATGGTCTTGGTGTGCAGCTGGGTCTCCTAGCAACTTTGCTGTGTTGTCTTCCACTGTCCTTCCACCAGTAAATGTTGCAGATGTGAGATAACCAAGGTGTAGGAACAATTTTGTCCCTGTGAATTTAGCAGCCAAAAGTCTTTACCTTACAGCCTGGAATCAGGTTGCTCTTGCACCAGTTCAACACCTCTGGATGACATAATTAAAAACTTCTGATTTTTTCCCACTTCCTAATGTTTTCTTATTTCAATTTAATTATAGAGTAACGTGTTTGTGTTTAAGATGAGCTACAGTTTTGTTGGATTCTTCTTGTGTGTTTAGGTTTTTTCTAAAAGAGTTTGAGATCACAAGTTGCTACAAGGTAGAACGTGTATGAAAAAGACAGGTCCCTGAGTTTGTATACTTGTATGTTCTTGATTCTGTCTCAGCTGTCTTCTGGTTTAGCAACTGTTGGTAACTGTTGTGAGCCTAATGCTTCTTGATCAGTACATGCTGAAACTGGTATCCTTTTTAGTTCTTGTACCTTAAATGTTATAGTGCGAGCTGTGAGATGGTGATTTTGGAAAGCACTTCTGTCAGGTAAGGGATGGATGTGAGAGGATTCTCCCCAGTCACATTGAGGTAAGTCAGCAGGTCTGCAGAGACCAATAGACGGGTAGTGGTTTGACGTGGTTCCCAGTAATGACAGAATCAATTGTAGTGTCCTTTTGTATAGTTTTTGTATTTTAGAGGCAAAGATATGATTATGATGTACACAGACTTGAACTCACTCCTGTGTCCTTTTTATAAGTAAAAGTATTTTTTAAAACTTCCTGCTTGCTGTGTGTGGCTTCCTCCACCACCCTATCTTTTGCTTCCCCCGACAAAGATGGCACTTCCTTCCTTAGGGTAGGCTTTGAGAATTTGGAGACTTTCTACTCTGTTCTATGCACTGGACTTCAGAGTTGGCTGCTTTGGTCATTTCCATAAGCACTTGTGCCTTAATTTAAATTATTATCTCTTTTAAGAGCTCTGGAATAATTTGGAGAAATTATTTGAAGAAATTATTTGAAGAAACGTGCAATCCAATTACAAAACAGTGGATTGTTTCTTTCATTCTTATGAAGATGTACTCATTGCTACTGCAGTAACGTTCTTTTCAGTTGACTTTCTAAAATCATAATATGCATTCTGTTCCTTTGGTTTGTTAATGACAGGGTTATTTTAGTCTCTTAATGCCTTGTGTTGTGGTTACCTTACTTTGATTACAGTCTTCAAGGTGTGCTGCAGAGCAAATACTTCATCAAAGACATCTTTGTGCTCCCTCAGTGCCAGTTTTCTTTGAGAAATTTGTAACTAACTTGGAATCTGACGGTCATGTTGCCAGAAACTTACCAAGTATTACCACAATGTGAAAGAAGGCAAATAACTGCTTGCTTTCAGTTGCTCTGCTTCTGCTTCCAGGCAAGAATGCCTGCTTGTAGTCAGATTAAACTGCAATTACAGTATCTGTTCTTTTGTGTTCTAACTATTGTAATTCAGGGTTGGTTGTTTTTTTTTTTTTAATGTAGTGTGGTAGAAATGCAACAAATATGCAAGTACTAAACTTCTTTTGAAGAATTGCACCCGTGTCCTTGCATTATCGTTTGAGAGAGGTCCCATTGCCCCCCAGAGCAGAACTAAAGTTCCAATTTCTTCAGGCTGCCACAAGAGCTGTTCTGCAGTGTTCCTGCTTTCCCTGCTGCCTTTGTTGCTGCCAATTTGCTTTAGATTGTTTTTTGGTCTTTCATGTTTTGAAACATGCATGGCAATACCAGTACAATAAGGGTGGATACCAGGGACAAACTTGGTATCTTAAAATTAATAGAAAGGAAGAGCACAGAATAAAAAATGGTGTCAAGATATAGTTTTGCTTAGGAAATGTCTTAAATGCATCATGCCTTCTGTGTAGTCAGAAGAAGGGTTGCTGTTTTGGTGGGCTCTTCCAGTGGACTAATTAGAGGAAGATTTCTAAAAGAGGAAAGTGGTTTTGTTTGTTTAAACAACGAGCAGGGTAATCTGGTAAGTGTTGGAATTTTAACTGTCTAAACACTTTTCTGGACAGGAGTATAGTGGGATTAGTAAATTGCAGTTTCCTGTTACTGGCTGGGTGTTGCAAAATGCAATGAAGCTGCTCTTCTCCTCAGACACCCTCTGTCTTCTGGGCTGAGTGCTCTTACTGCATCCCTTTGACTCTGGGATTGTCTGACCACGTGATGAGCCAACGTAGGAAGCTAACCTGCTGGAAAATTGACTTGGCAGGGGGAAGAGCAAGCAGATTTCTTGGGTTTGGATAAACTCTGAATAGCTTTAAACACAAATTTGGATGAGTGTTAGTACAAGGTATAGGGAATGAAGTTTGATAAACAGTGCTATACTATTGCGCTGAAAGTACTGGATCAAATTAGCATCCCAGCACAACCAGCTCCCAGAGTTGCATTACTGATAGCTTCTTATGTCAGGCAGAGAAAGCGACTGGAGAGGGAAGCTTTTCTGGATGTAAGCCTAACTAATAGTTGAAAATAGTTAAATGTAAAAGTGCAGAGCAGTTTTGGTGAGAATAAACTACCTTCAATAAACATGTGTTGTGAAACGGGGTATGTATGAAAGATCCAGGAGAGGCAAGTGGAGAGGGAGGGGGAAGAAACTGCTACGGTTCCTGTGTTCTTCAGTATTTCACAGAACCACGGAACTACGGAATTTCAGACAGTTTTTGTAAGACAACTGCAGCTATTCTAATATACTTTAAGGATACCTTGGCGCAGAACTCTGAACACAGTGAAAGTAGAAACTGATGAATAGAAACAAATAATATATGAACAATTAATATTTACATTAAAGGTTTACCTTGAAAGGAGGAACAAAGTGCAATTCATCTAGTAATGAATGTGCAGAATAAGAAGAGAATAGTCTTTCAGTATTTGTAATAAGATGAAACTTTCTTGATTGTATTTGATCAACTGAGATGGTTGAAATGTTTGTCTGCCATAGCTTTTCGTTAGTCTTAATCTTTTTTTTTTTTTTTTTTTTTTTTTTACCCTTGGTATTCATTTTAAAAAGGTGGTTTTTAGTTTAGTGATGTAGCTAAGCCAGTTTAATGGCTAGCTGCTACTGAAGGGAATCATTTTTCTCTCTTCCTTCCTTTCTCCACTGTGGCAATTCAGGGAGCTAATTTGTCAGAAGCCTAATTGTTTCACATTGTTTTCAGGGAAATAACAGATGAGAGATGGCTTTCTGTGGTTTTCGTTCCCTAAGCTGTCATCACAGGTTCAGTCTGGCATAAGGTAGTGGTAATATGGAGAATGACAGCAAGGGGCACCAGGCTGCATGCACCTTGTGGTGGTAGCTAACTGTTAAATGAGTTTCCTTCTAACATGACAAATTGCAGTCTTTGAGCTTGACTAACCCACCTAAAATTCATGCTAGGAAATTAAAGAAACAGTATGAAAAGATTTCACAGCTATTTGAGAACTTCTAAGGGGCAGATGATGTTTCAGAGAAGGGGAAAAGGCACTGCAACCATTCTTCCTAAAATAAAATCAACATAAAACCCACAAAAAACCCCCTCAAACAAAAGACCCCAAACCAAAATCCCATAAGAGCCTGTTGAAAAGGTAGGAGCTAGAGGGTTACAATCAAGCTATGTTAACAGCAGTTCCTGGAGGAATGTTGATAATGTAAATTATTTGGCCCCAGTAATCACCTAGAAGATAACAATCTCTTTGTGAACAACTAATATGAGTTTTTCAAGAACAAACCCCAGTTAATCCAGTCTGACTTCTTTCTGTGGCAGGGCAGGGGGCCTAGTGGATAGTTGCATCTTGACTTAAAAAAGGCTCTTTGATACTGTGTTGCTATGCAGTGCCTGGAGGCAGTATTATAGAAACTGTTGTATAGTGGAAATATATCTGATTGAAAAACTATGTCTGAACAGTCAAAGTGAAAAGTCTTGTTAAATTTCTGAAGAGGTCTGTCTTTAAATGCCTGTTGGTCTTTTCAGGAGTGACTGGGACTACAAAATTTACATATTAAGGTAACATGAATGGCAGCCAGCATGTTTGATTAGGGTTTGGAATTAAAAACCATTCTGACAAACTGAGGAAACCGCTGCATTTTAAATGGAAGGCTACGGTTTCAGATGAATCAGGTGTTGCATTTGGGTGGGAGTAATCAGCTGTGCAATCACAGTGGAGAATGACTGCAGAATAGGAACTGTAAGCTGTAGTAGGTTAGTTAACTGTAGACATTTAACATGCTTTCATGTTAAAAATGAGTGCCCTCAGAGTTACCAATCACATCTGGTTGTTACCAGGAGAGAGAGGTGCTCTCTCAAGTGCTGAGCTACCAGCTGAGATGTTGAAGTTGGGGGCAAAGTCGCTGTTGCAAATTTTTGTCCAAATAAGTGAGAACTCAGTGCATGGGGTTGTAAAGGGTAGGTTGTCATGTCTGTTTATTTTCTTTTATTTAATTGGGTGTCTTTGTGAGGAATTGAAGCAGATATGAACAGCAGATAAGTTTGCCTGTTTCAGTGGAGAAGCTTTTATCCAGTTGCTTTCATAATATGTGTGTCTACTAACACACTCTGCTTAAATACTGAGTAGTATTGTAATTGGGATGAAAGTTGGGCAGAACTATGATTTGTGCTTCTGTTTCAGGAATATTGTTAAGTTTTCTTTAAATACTTGTTACTAAAGCCTGTTAGGAAATTAGTATAGATTACTGGTACTAACTAGCAGTGACCATTTCCGTATCAGAGATGGATCAGAGAAATCTTAATTTAGCGTCTAACCCCCTTTTCTTCCCTGAAACAAAGCATTTTGTTTTGTTTTAAAAACACAAGTTGGGATGAAACACACCAGGAATCTTTCATATTATTATAAAAACAGTAAGCTTTTGCTGTTATTCGGAAACCATTGGCTATTACTATGTATTTGACATAGAATCCTACTGTACTACATGGAAATAAAGCTTAATTCCCGGTTCTGCAACAGTTGTAGCTGTTGGGACAAATTCCTGAAGAACTATTACTCTAGACACAAATTTGAGGTGTCCACCAGCAGTGCTTTACTAAAAGGTAGAAAAGAAATTATTTTGTAGCATACCCAAGAAAGAATTTAAGCTGCCACATCTCCTAGGTGACATATATGTCTGTGCTTAACAAATGCTGGAGGATCAAAATGAGTCCAGCGAGTTTTACTCGCGACTGTATATGTCTTATTCTCACCATTAGTCTCTTTTCGTGAAGAAACTTTTTAATAGGGGACAGATGTAAGAAAAATCACTGCAGCTTGTTTGAACGTAAAGATAGGCTAAAATCCTGTGAATCCTTCCAACTGAATTACACCTTGGAACAGATATTATTTTGAGGCTGCACTAACTCTACAAATAAGGCTTATTTTGTAATTTTCTTGATTGTTGTTTGTTTTTTGTTTTTTTGTTTGTGTGTTGGGGTTTTGTTTGTTTTTGTTTTTTTTTTTTCTTTTAAGTCTAGACAGTAAGAGGGGAGATTTAGATTGGATATTAGGTAGAAATTCTTTACTCTGAGGGTGGTGAGACACTGGAACAGGTTGCCCAGAAAAGTTGTAGGTGCCCTTTCCCTGGAAGTGTTCAAGACCAGGTTTGGATGGGGCTTTGAGCGACCTGCTCTAGTGGGAGGTGTCCCAGCCCATGGGAGTGGGGTTGAAACTCGATGATCTTTAAGGTCCCTTCCAAACCAAACCATTTTATGATTCTATGTTAATTGCCTTTATTGTACTGAAGAGGGGGTAAATTGAAGTCAGACAGACAAAGATGTAATAAGATCATACGGATGAACACTGATATGTCTTTACTTCAATGTTAAAACCAATTTTCTTGCCACCCTTTTTGCTGCAGTTCCTGTTTCAAGTATTTCAGTAATCTGGTTTATAGCATCTCAGTGATAGCTGTGTTGGCAAAACTAGTGCAGTGGTGGTTTACTGAGCACCCAGGAAGGAACAGTATAGAAACTTAAGAGGCCAGCTTTGGTACTAGGGAAAAAGTACCATGTTGTCAGTAAACCATTTATATACATGCATACGTCTTGCAGTGTGGGTTTTTGTTGGTAACTTTGTATGAACTCTGCTAATACTACTCACTGTCTTGACAGCAGCACAGGAAGAATGGAATGCGTTTAAATTGTAGCATTAGAAAATTACCAGAATTCATAATGTTACTAATCTGTTACTTGGCTTGTAGTGGCAGATATAAGTGTAATTTACAGCTTGAAAAACAGTTGCGATTTTTGGAAGTTAATTATTCTTACCCTCAGGTTTATAGTTTAATAATAAACTTTGACAGATTAGGAGGGGGAAAAGGAGGATAATGGAAAACATTGCAATAAATGAGAATGTCTTTAGGAATCGTTCTCTGTCTGGGTAAAAATAGTTGCTTCTCTTCTTAACAGGAGATGATGGGAGGCCTCCTTTCTGGTTTTCTGACATCACTGGCAATAAGTGGCTGTATTTACTACAGAATAATACCAGCGTCAATATCTGTCTGCAGCTACTTGTTATAATCTGTATGTCTAATCAATCTTAAGTGTCTCTCCAGAAATATGTAAAGATGGATTTATGTGGCTCCATGTGCCAAGAACATGCAATTTGACTAAGTTTAGTAACTGAAGTGTTGTGTGTTTGTGTCAGAGGGAGAGCTCCACCTACTGGAGAAACCTTCAGGTTAATGGAGTGCATCTTTCAGTCAAGTGTGCAATATCAATTTCTTAGATCTGGTCTCAGGTATTTGGAATGAGAGCATTTGCAAAGAAATAGACTTTCTTCAACTTTTAAAAAGTCTGGGCTCTGAAAATTTTCGCTTGGATTTTCATCTTGACTTTTTTTGTTTATAGGAACATCATCTCCAGCGGGCTATCTCAGCACAACAAGTATATGGAGAGAAGAGGGATAACATGGTTATACCGGTTCCAGAAGCAGAAAGTAATATTGCATACTATGAATCTATATATCCTGGAGAATTTAAAATGCCAAAGCAGCTGATTCACATACAGCGTGAGTAAAATAACTTGTTCATTCATGTCTGCACCCAGAACTTTATTTTGATAGTAGTTCAAGAGATTACTCTTAAAATGTCTGTTGAGCTTGCATCAAGACTGACTTCTGAGAATTAATTTTTTCCAACATGTAAAGGAACACATGCTTCTTACTGAAGAGGTATATTTGGTTCTGGATCAAGAAGTACATAGTTGTCCTTTCTGAATCTTTTTCTATATATTAAAACTTTAAATTTAGCAATCTAAAGGGCCTGTTTCGGCCCTCTATAACACTCAGTAGTTACATCTTGCTTAACCAGGATAAAATGACAGTAGTGGATTGAGAAGCCAAGCAGAAATGGCAGTAGTAATATTTGCCTATGCCTGGATGGAAGTATTCTACATGTAGAACTAGATGGTTTTTGATATCACTGATGACTTGCAAATCCATTGGTATTTTGTTCTTGTTGTAAGATAGCAGCTATTCTGTATGGATGTGGCCCTTGATGGGAGCACCGCATTACTTCAGATAACTTTTGAAAACATTAGAGAAATTATAGTCTGTTGCAGAATTCTGTTGCATGGTGTAATTAGTAGAATTTAAATGGTATCTGTGCTATGTAAACAGATTTCATGCCTAACTAACTATGGTTAATTGTTAGTCTTCTATCAGTCTGAGCTTCAGTGATGGCTTAGAGTATGGGAATTGTAGAGTAGTTTGGGCTGGAAGGTACTCTTAAAAGTCATGTAGTCCAACCCCCCCTGCAATGAGCAGGCACATCTTCCACTAGATCTGGTGGAAGATGAGGTAGATTAGAGTACGTTGCTCTGCTCCTAAGTAAATGAGAAGAGACTAATACTAGCAGTCTTCCATGCTGATATCAAGGTTAGGTTTTTTCATTCTTCTTTTCCTTATCTAATGGTCTAACAGCCGAAATGGTGATTTTAAGCTGCATTGTCTTCTACCTATTTGTTTATTAAAAGCAAGTGGTGCTTTTTACAGTGTGTATCCAAATGTGCACTTGGGAAGAAATTCATGTCTCTTGCCAACTAAAACAACTTGACTGATTCGTGAGAACTAGGGAGATCTTGTTTTGAATGCAGAATACTGCATTTTCATAGGATATTGTGGAAAACAGAACAGTTGTTTGTGTTCTGAAAAACATTACTTGTATTTGAAGATACCTTGCTACGTAGGGGAGACCATGCTGGACTTGTTTAGTCTGACTCACCTACATCACAAAAATCATTGATGAGGATGTGTGTAAAGTCATTGGAATACAGTCTGCATGTACTTTTGTAGAGGTACCTTTAAAGTGCATTTAGGATGAAGTCAACTATTGATAATACAATACATAAAACTGAAGAATACTAGACAGCATTGAAAATTTTGTCCAATCTAAAAATGCCTTACTGAAAGCAATAAGGTTGAAAGCCACTTGTTGGCTAGCTTTCATTGGTTAACAAAAGCATGGTCAAATGGATACCAACTTCTATTCCTGATTTAAAAAAAACAAACAAACAAAAAAAAAAAACCCACAAACCAAAATGCTGTAATTTTTTCAAGAAAAAAAAGCCTAGTAATTTCTAAGTAATATTACTTCAACATTGAAATAAATAATTTTGGTTTTGTTTTTAGAAGAATCTTGTGTGTACCCCAGGCATTGCTATTAGAAAAAAACATTTCTGTAGTAAAACTAACTTCAACTTTTACTGTGTCCTTTAGCTTTTAGTTTGGATGCTGAGCAGCCGGATTATGACTTGGATTCGGAAGATGAGATCTTTGTGAATAAGTTGAAGAAAAGAATGGACATCTCTCCTTTGCAATTTGAAGAGATGATAGACAGACTAGAAAAGGGTAGCGGTCAGCAGGTACAATGGTACTTTGAATAAAGAATTTGAAATGCGCATTCTGTACGTTGCTATATGAAAGTGACATGCTGGATTTTACATTTAGCCAGTCAGCCTGCAAGAGGCCAAGCTGTTGCTGAAGGAAGACGATGAATTGATCAGAGAAGTGTATGAGTACTGGATTAAAAAGAGGAAAAGCTGTCGCGGTCCCTCTCTGATCCCAGCAGTGAAACAAGAGAAGCGAGATGGTTCCAGCACAAATGACCCTTATGTTGCTTTTAGAAGACGAACAGAAAAGATGCAGACACGGAAAGTAAGTAGATCAATACCTCCCTCTGCTTTCTTTCTCTTCATTCTCCCCCTATCAAAAAGTAGCTTATATAAAGAAGAAATTCTACTAAACAATAAAAGTTGGGATGTTCTTTTGTTTTAATTTGCAGGGATAAAAATATGAGAGAAACTACTTTAGGACAACTATTGAATGAAACTTTGAATTTATTTTTTCTCTAAACCTATTGCTAAACCTACTTAAGGTATTGGTAAGCTGTAGCTCATTGGTAACATGCACATGCTTCCCTTTGTTTTAGCTTGTGAGTTTTTTTTAATATACATATTTAGAATTTACTTTAACTTGACTATTTAATTTAAATGATGTGGGGAAACATATACGCTATGTATCTACAGAATCGAAAAAATGATGAAGCATCTTATGAGAAGATGCTTAAGCTGCGTCGAGATCTGAGTCGTGCAGTAACCATCCTGGAGATGATAAAGAGGAGGGAAAAAAGCAAGAGAGAGTTGCTGCATTTAACACTGGAAATTATGGAAAAGAGGTAATATTTATTGAAAATTTGCTGCGGAAAGCTTTGGAAACTACCCTGTATTGTGATTCCCACAAATACTTAAAACGGAGATTTTTTAAAAATAAGTATTTAGACTCTTTCACGTGTACAGGATAGCATATTTTCACGTATGGCTATGGACAGCAAAATAATACATTAGGAAGTTGCTTATTATGGGAAAGTGACTCGTCACACCAATCTACATTGTTTTATTATGTGTGTACATGTATTCAAATATATGTATATATCCTGCATACTACACAGGAGGAGAGATCATGGTTTCAGGTAAATTCATTTGGAAATCAGTGTTAAACTGAAATGCGTAGGTTAAGGAAATCCCAGCTAATATTAAGGCTGTTTCCAATCATTACCATTCTCCTTTTTCTTCATTATCGCTATTCTTTTTTAGTAAAAGTTTGGTCTGTTACCCTCTTGAGGAAAAAAAAAAAAAGGCATTTTATAGGGTATAAAATACTGTTTTGTGAGTCATCTTCTAGTGCTTCTTTTGAAATCCTGTTTGTCAGCTGTGCCAGACTAAATGCTCTGTTCTGTCAACTGTCACTTTCCCAATTAACTGAGAATCGCATTTGCAATGTGGAGTTGTTCTTTAGGTTGCTATTTAGAATTTGAATAGACTTCTGTAGCTTAAGCATCCATATTTGAAAACAACTGTTTTGAGTTAGTGTTTTAAAGCTCTAAAACTAACTTTTTAGACTGACTTCTTAGGGACTAGACAAGTTGAATGTCTCCAGCGGGGCAACTTTTTCAAGCACTGACCATTTTAAGCAGAAATAGAGGACAGAGAAATCTCAAAGACTTTTCCAATAGCTTTTTCAAGAAAATAAGCTGTTGAATAGAGGAAAGACTCTAATGCCCTGCTCAGAATGGAAAACTGCAGTTCAGCTCAGCACTTTCCATAGGACTTGAAATGTAATGTGTCTCATGGATCTGCTTGTTGTGAAAATGTTCCATAAGGAGGGAAGATTCATGAATAAGGCATTCTGCTTCACTGATTGAAACCATTGGGGTGATAAATGTACGTTTTAAAATGTTACCTGTCCCCAAGTGAGGGGGGGAGAGAAACACTCTCCCATTCTTTCCTTCTAGTTTCTACTTCTTTCCTTTACAGTATTAATCTTTTGGAGGTGTTTTACAGGCTTTAGAGGGTACTTACTCCTTTTACTTATTTGTCAGCATTAGTCATCGCAATGAAGTTTCTGTGTTACTAGTCCCCTTTTCTAGAATAATACTTTCTGTACTTTTTGCTGTTGTCCTGGATGTCCCTTTCCCTCAAGTTTCAAGCATTAGTCTGTGTTTCTCTGTGTTGCACAATTTTTTACCAAGCATACATTGCAAATGTTCTAACAAATAAAGAAAAAATTCTGATTTCAGGTATAATTTGGGTGACTACAGTGGAGAGATCATGTCTGAGGTCATGGCACAGCGGCAGACGATTAAACCTACCTATGCTATTCCCATCATTCCTGTGGCTAACAGCAGTCCTTTTAAACACCAAGAAGCTATGGAACTGAAAGAATTTAAAGTTAAAGTGAGTAATGTCAGTAATGGAGTTACTAGTTCATCCTGTTACGTATGCAAGGTACAGCATTTTAGGATGGAAGGAGAGGGGAAGCTTTTTGAAACTGGAAATAAACTAGCAAAGCTGCAATTGGAATAAAATGCTTTGCTCTATTGGAGTTATGAGGATAACATACAGACTACTGGCATTCCTCAAGACAGAAATAAAGGAGATATAGACGAACTACAGACAAAAGGATATGTGCAACTGTATTCTTATTCTGAGGGATACAAACATTTTTCTCTAATACGATCCATAAAGTTAGGATATACTGAACAAAGCTGTATTTATTACCTTGATATTGGACAAAGATAGGACTATTGAGGTGAAATCCATATCTTGTTCTAAATTACATAGTTTAATCTAGAGGGTTGTTTTCTGTTTTGGATTTATTTTTTTAAAATATGATCCACTGATATTACCAGCATGCTATATATCTTTGACTGGGTTTGTATTTAAGTAAAGTATTAAATAATCGTATTTGATTTAGACAGCTGACCAGCATTTTTTTTCCTGCAGGCTTTAATTTTGTGTCATACAAAGCATAGCTACAGTGCCAACAACTGAGCATATTAAATAGGTCAGGTAACACAGGAGAAATGCTGAGGTATAATTTGAATTTTAAACAAAGACTTCATATAACTGAAGAATGTCCGAAGGCTGTTCTGAATCTGACAAGGTGGCTTGAATCAGTGAATGCTTCCATTGACAGAGCATTGTAACTGAGACTGCGGGAGTGCACTTACCCATTAGCGATGTTGGGTCAGTGCAGTGTCTCACAACTTGAGAGAAATCCATTCCTTGGGAACGGGAAATGCACTTAAACTTGACTTGGCATCGTATGGGGAAATGTGTTTAATTTTTAGAGAATTTTCTGAGATTCTAGGTATCTTTGAGAAGTCTAACTTCTATTTTTGCTTTTAAAGCATTGTTTGGTACTTAGTAATTCCCTAACATGGCATAAATGTCTATTAATTTAAAATGTTAGAAAATAAAAAAGGTGCCTCATGGAGATCATTGTATATATTTTGGTCTACTTCTCCATAGTAGTGCTGTTCTCTTAACCACTAGTGTTTTATGTAGCACAGATTGATTCCACCTTGTCTGTTAAAAGTGTAGATTACTGGAAATGAAATACAGATATTAATGAAATGACTGCGTGTTTTGCTATCAAGATGATACTGAAACAGTATCAGTTTTCTAAAACTTCTGTTTTAATTTAATTTGCTCATGTGTCTAATTTTATGCTGTTTTTTTTTCTCGCAGCAAGATAAACCTGATGTTATTAGACCCAAAAGGAAGTATGAGAAGAAGCCAAAAGTCTTACCTTCGTCTGCTGCGGCTACTCCTCAACAGACAAGTCCTGCTGCACTGCCAGTCTTTAATGCTAAAGATTTGAATCAGTATGATTTTCCTAGCTCAGATGAAGAACCTCTCTCCCAGGTAGGACATCTAGAGTTCTGTGCTGCTCTTGGGGAGAGAACAGAAGTAAAACTCATGAATTTACTAATATCTCTCCTTGCACACCTCTCATCCCCTCTTTACAGGTTTTGTCTGGTTCTTCAGAGGCTGAGGAAGAAAATGATCCCGATGGTCCTTTTGCCTTCCGTAGGAAAGCAGGCTGTCAGTACTATGCTGTAAGTAGAATTCCTTTTATGTGTCATAAGACAGAGCATCATTGTGGGAAAACATCTTGTGTTTAATTGTTTAAAATTATTTTAAGCCTCATTTAGACCAACCTGGCAACTGGCCATGGAGTAGCCCTAAAGAGGGAAGATTAGGAGATGTGCGTTACAGATACTGCTTAACCACCCTCACTGTACCCCAGAGGTGTATTGGGTTTGCACGAAGACGGGTCGGCCGTGGTGGAAGGTAAGTGCTACATAATTGCTGCTGGTTTTAAAAAATAAAATTTAAAAAAAAAATAGCAATCAGTAAGACATAAAAAGCAAAGTTTTAAAAAAACCAACCAAAAAACCAAAACCACAAACCTCAAAAATGGAGACGTCAGAGAGATTGACATTTTAAATCCTTCCATTTGATACAAGTTCCTTTAGCTGGTTAACGTCTCCATTCTTATGTTGCAGTAGGGGAAGCCGCTTTAATACCGTTTTCTTAAACATTTCTAGGGTGTTTTTTATTGCTGGCACTGCTAAGTTCTGGGGTGAAAAATACATGTATGCTTTCAGTTGTGACTGGTGGTTTGTATTTAAATGATTTGCATAGTTGTCTTCAAATAGTAGTATTTAAAAATAGCAAAAATCACATTTTTCAGAAAATGCTTTTCTGAGTTTGGACCAAATTTGGTGATTTGCCAGTTGTAGAGGAGAATTTTGGGAGGGATGGTTGAAAGTGACAGCAACTGTTAAATTTCAAATATTATCAAAACATTAAGGAATTAAGGACTTCGGGAATTTTGCTTCTAAGCATCTTCATTGAAACCAATTTATATATTGTTTGGTGTATAAGTGTTATTTCTTAAATGTTGTATGATATCTTTAAGAAAATAAATGTATGTAAATTGATATCTTTAAGGAGAGACATAAGTATTAAATTTTAATTTTAAAAAAATGCAAGAACTCACAGGTTAAGGTTCAACACCCTTTCACATATTAGCAAGTCAGATTAACATATCAGCGAAATCAAAACGGGAGCTGAAGGCTCTTACTGGGATCTTGCAAGGGAATTTGGAAGTTAATGTGCAACTTCCCCATTGCGTTGGAATGGTTGTAGGTATATTCAGTATATATGGGAGTAGGGCTTTTAAACTGAAATTACTTCAGGGGAGGGCATTTGAATCACTTTTTAGTTACTTAAGCATTTTTATATTATTCTCTAGGGTTTTGTTCTTTGCATTGTGGAACTCTGTCTTCCAGCCTGATGATTTAAAAAAAAATAATCATATATTGTTGCCATGTCTTGCCGTGATGATGTACATCAGCTCTTCAAACAGTAAAAGCTAGAATATACATGTGAAGAGAAGCCTAAATGTACTACTTACTGTAAAATAATAAACAGTCACGTATTGTGTCTGTTTGCCATGTGTGCTTGGGGATGACAAAGGCATAGAAAAAACACAAAACTGTTCTAGAACAAGCAATAACAAGCAAACAGGTGAGTTCCTTGGTATTTTCTTGCCACTGTATAATTCTGCATTGTTTTCCTGTTTTAGGGTGCTACTAGACAGAGCGCATTCGGACTACGATAATACATTTCATCAGCTGGATTTGGAAATGTTTTCCTCATCACAACACTCTTCAATCAGTCAATTTGCCAATACCTCAGAAACAAATACCTCGGACAAATCTTTCTCAAAAGACCTCAGTCAGATACTAGTCAATATCAAATCATGTAGATGGCGGCATTTTAGGCCTCGGACACCATCCCTACATGACAGTGACAATGATGAACTCTCCTGTAGGAAATTATACAGGGGTATAAATCGAACAGGCACAGCACAACCCGGGACCCAGACATGCAGTACCTCTATACAAAGTAAAAGTAGCAGTGGTTCAGCACATCTTGGTATGTTTATTTTGACAAACTTGCTTCTAGAAATTTTAAACTTGGCTCAGACAATCCGGAATATTGTTAGGTCATCCATACTTTACATCATGGTCTATTTTGATGGTAACAGCCCATCTTCACTTTTTCTCTTTATTTGCTACATAGAATGTTAATTTGTATTTATTGCTAGCAGTAGTGTACTGCATCTCAAACGTATGCAAATGTTACCTTAGTATGTAATTACAGTTTTAGAAATACAAAGGTTTAGAAACCGATATTGTGTAGGGTATAAGTTGACTCTGAAGATCTGGATTTTTAAAATTAAGTGATTGAAATGTTGATATAAATATTTCATTCCAAATTTTTTCTAGTACAAGGTGTGGTGGTCATGGGAAATGTGTAGTTAAAATGTTTGCATTTAAAATCCCGGCATGTTATGAATTCTTATTTGAACTTACATTGAATTAAATGCCGTTTCCCATCCAAAAAAACCCAGCCCACCCCCAGTGATGCATTTGCTCTTACTTGGCAAAACTCTCGGACTGGTTGCATTTACATCTTGCCAGCAAGCGGCAGATTACATCTTACAGAACCTGAATTACAGAATTGAGGACCTGACTCTATGAAAACTTGATGTAGTGTTCATTGTTTTTCAAATGGAATACAGTTGGATAGCAGCACTCTTTATATTGGGTTTACACTGAAAAATGAGTATTTACGTAGTTAGAATGTAGCTTAAATAACAAATTTTGATCAGTCAGTACATTAAATGTCATCTTTTTATAGAAAGTGACCTTTTTTGACAAAGAAATAGCTTTAAAATTTCATCACCATTTTGTTAGCAGTCTCTAGAACCATGTTTTCCTTTCCATTTTGAATTATGGCTTTGGAAATAAATCAAAAAATCTGGATAGCGTAGGAGTGGGGTGGAGAGAGATGCCTCTACCTAATCAACTCCCCAGATTGTGGGATGTTTTGGAGATAACGCTCAAGCAAAGAGTGTTCCCCTGGTATCAGATGACTTTAATCCTTCTGTTCTCCAGTGTTTGTTGTACCTTTCCTCCCTGCACCAGCAGGTGCTTTTTTTCTGAAAATTCTTCCTTCTTGCATTTTTAACCTTACTGGGCAGCTTCGTTCTGCTGCTTTATTTCATGCTTCCTCTACCTGCTGTCCTAGAGCAGGTCCTTGTCCCCATCCACCATTCTTTTCTCTTTTTATGATTCTTCTTGCTGGAAATGTATTAGGGCTAAAACAGATGGTTCTTCTGGTTTGTGATTGAAGTACGGCTTTTGGTGTTCAAATTCTGCCCCTCCAATGTTTCAAACGAGTAAACCAAGTCCAGAACTGAATGAGAGCATCCTCTGTCCAGTGGCCAGTCATGAACTGTGATAAAATGGTAGTCAGGTTGCTAGTGTGATAACAGCGTGTGATGAATAGATTATAAATACACTATAAAGTACTAATGGGCAATAAGTTACATCTGAAAATCACATAGACGTGAGAAATTTGCTGATTGAGTTTAAAGTGTATGTCTTTGTGTGTGTGTGTATATAAATAAACAAATACACGTGCGCACACACACACCCCCATAGAATCTATTTTCCTTAAATAGGTGGTTAAGATATTTATCTACATCATTTAGGAATTGAATGCAATTGTTATTTATGGTGATGAGTGCTGTACAATGTTTTAATTGTGTGGTTGTATTTTGAAGCCTGTGGGAAAGTAATGCGTACATATAATAAGTACCTAGCATATTAAATTTGTGCTTGGAATTGCATATAGGTGGTTTATCATCTGCGTAAAATATTTAAGTTAGTAATCCAAGATTTTCTGGACTTAAAGGTTGTGGAGTTTAGATTCATATTTTTATTAGGGTTTGATACAGCAATGAAATAGCAATAAAAAATATAACTCTGAATTGATAGATATACTTCAGTTACCACAGTCTTTGGGTAAGTCACTTGTTATTAAAATAACCGGGTAGATTGTACCAGTATAATTATTTATAATCGTAACTGGGATTCTTGTAGCATTGGAGGTGTATATGAGTTTGTGTATATGTGGTATAATGATGATTATGTCTGTTTAGGTGTTTGAAAGGAGCATACGGTCTAGTTCAGCTTGGTGCCATTCTGTTTTCTAGTGTTTTTTCAGTTTCTTAAAGGATTCTTTAAGATCCATTGTCTACACATATGATAGGTGTGTTTATATGTCTTATGTATGCGTCTGACTTCTTCAAAGGTGCTCATCAGTTGGGGCTGCAGCTGCCCAGTTATGTCTTCTTACTTTCTGTAGCAAGTACTGTAAGGAGCAACAGGTATCTGACATCTGTACTAAAGTTTACCTGATAGTCACTGCTGCAGATTTACAACCCTGTCTCCCTGTTCCTTTTTCTTAGCTGTCTCTAAAGCTCGGAGTTTGTTGTGGGTGTGGATTTTTGTAGGTTTGTTTCTCTTTGCGTTTTAAATTTTTGAAGTGGCAGAAGGTCTTTTTACCAGAAAACACTTATTAATGCATCTTTATTTTTAAAAATCCTTTTATCTTTTTGCTGTCACTGTGAGTTTTGTGGTCAAGCCATGTTGCTTACCTTTAAGATGAAGCTCATCCTGAGATTCTGTAGTGGCCAGCAGAGGTGGTTGTGTTGCTGTGTTTGTTGTGCACCATCACATGATAAGTTTTGTCTGTTTCCATATCGAAGAAGTTTAGAGAAGTCTTGAGCTTTTTCTGCCTTGAATGATCCAGGCAACATGCTGCTGACATGGAAAAGCTGCTGTGGAAAACCTTGCTTTTCGAGTCTGTTATATATGGCCAGCACAGACAGGAAGTTGAGATGGTATCTCAGGTCTTCTGTTAATCAGAGGACATATAAAAGCTGTGTCGTGACATACCGTTCTCTGGCTACAGAAAGCATTGTTTTCCATCCTGAAGATCAGCAAGAGGTTTCCCCAAAGCGCCAGGCATTTATATAAACGTTTTGAAGTGCTTTTGACCCTGAAGAAATGCAAATTATTCTGGTCCTGGCTTTCAGAGAGCTCAGCGTAAATGATCTGTGAAAGATGAAGTTGTTGCATTGAGTTTTTGTGTGTAAACTGAGAAGGGATGTGTTTAAAAAAAACAACAATAAAACAACAAAAAAATATCCTTACAAGTTACTTGAAAATGGCGCATGTACTGGACTTGTCGTGTGCTAAAGGGATAGACTTTGGCAGCAGGATCAAGTGGCCAAGAAAAGTACCACCCCTTTTGAAGAGAGGGGTTCCTTTTCATCTTACTGAAGAATTATGAAAAAACATCCTTTGCCTTCTTGCAAAAAGAGCTGATTCAAGGATCTCTAGGCATATGTTGTACAGAACACTGCTAAAAGCAGGCAAGAGTGTAAAAGCATGATTCTTGCAGAGGAGTAACTAGTTCAGTAGGGAAGCAATTCACTCTGGACAAAATGCAACAAAATTACTTCAGAAAAGGAGCCTGGATTGCTGGCAATCTCGTCAAGTTTCTGAATCATAATCTTCAGAGATGGAGCTTGTATCTTAAGTCTGAAATGTACAGCAGGCATCAATATTCAGCTGAAATATTTGTGTCCCCAGAATTTAGTCTTCCTTGTTAGATTAATTGATGGATCTAGTTTTGCCAGGCAAATGGTAGTCTTTGAGCTGCATCGCATTATAGAGAGACCGCTTTCTGCTGGAGACTCACTGTTAAATAAGTTACATTCATATTTTTGGATGCTTGCATCAGGTAATCAAAAGTTCAAGACATATAAAACTGTACAGCGTGTAGAATTCTGTTGCATCTTGTGTTCAGGAGGCAGACCAGAGATACCAGTCACTAGTGAAAGATTTGAGCACTGGTTCGCAGGCTCTGCAGGTAACTCCAGGCAACCGTCTTGCATTCTGTTCTTAAAAGTCTTCTTCATCTGGAAGCTGGGTCACTTTGGAAAGAAAAGTCTACAAGCTGTCAAGACTGAAGAGGCTAGCAGTTAACTAGAGTCTACTCACTAAATTCATAATTCTTTCTTTGAGAAGAAGTTTTAAGTATTCTAGCAGAAGCCTTACTGAAAATTCTTCAAGAGTTGCGATGTTTGAGATTGTAGACCTTACTGTGTATGAAAAACTGCAGGCATCCAGAATATAGTTAAAGAATCCAGAGTAGCTTGCCTTGCATTTTCTTGTAAACGAGAGATTTGGGTGATGTGCTGCAAGTTGTTCTTTGCTATTCAGTAACTTTTTCTGTGGAAATTCTGTAGAATCACATTTTTTTCCCAGTAAACCTGAATGGGTTTATTTGCATCTCTCAATCTGCATTTTAAAAGCAAGTTTGCACACTTGGGGGTCTAGCAGGATGGTAAGCTGTGCTTCCATTTTCCAAATGTGTATTAGCACTTCACTCTCCAAATTTGTAATATTGGTTGATGGATCTATACTATTTTTTCATGTTGTTACTAAGGATATCTGACACCTGTCTTCAGGCATCCTTTTCCTGAAGAAATAGGAGGAAAGCTCCTCAATCCTTGTGGCAGTTCCTCTCACCAGAGGAGTAGCACTTGTCCTATCTTTTCATTGCTTTCGTGCCATCACTGGCTTTGTTTTGATCTTTTTATTTAACCCTTGTATCTATAATAGTCTCAACACTGCTGTCTGTTTTACTGTTTTCCTTTTCCTACATACTTACTTTCACATTGCAGGATAAACTTCGTCATGAAAAATACTGATGTGTGATGGCCGTTTTCAGTTATCATTGGAACTTAAGAGTCTTGGCCCATGTGTGGCTGAGACGTTAAGATCCTGGTTGAAGCAATGGCCTTGGAAGTAACAGGTGTTTATAGCCCAGCCCAGACTTAGTTGAAGGAGGAAATCTTAGAAGGAAAAGTCTCTTCAGTCTGGGAAGTGTGACTGGGGATGGGGGAAGAGTCAACACTTACTAAAACATCTGAGCACTTCTGGAGACTTTAAGACTTTGTAGTTATACTGGATTTTCTCATTCAGCTTCAACCCAGTTGGAGTAATGCTTTGCTCCCAAGTGCTGGATCTTTGGGCTTGTGTAAACCCTTGCACTTTGTCCGAATCCCATGCAAGGATGGTCACGTTTGTAACTGCAGAGTAAACTCTCTGTACCCCAACTGGCCTGTGACGTTTCAGTGCAAATTCATATTAAGAATGATGGGCAGACAAATGAAAATGTATAGCAAACATTTCTAGCTTTCATTCAATGGCTAGTAAAAATCCTCATTAATTATTTTCCCTGTTTTTCATCCACTACCAAGTAGGAGGTGCATATGTAGATCTTGCAACTAGTTTAAAGTAACTAAATCTAGAGTTCTGGTGTTAGGAATTTCACCCTTAAGTTCTGTTGCGCTGAAATGTAAGGTTGTAGTAATAATCAAGGGCGTAATGATTCATGTTCTCATAGTGTCTAATAATGTCATGTTTAAGTAAAATCAATCTTGAACTTCTTTTCAGAAAGTGAAACATCTTTGGGCCTGGTGCATCAAATACTAAATCACACTGATGGCTCTAAGTCTCTCCAATCTTCCGAATTCACTGGTGAGAACTTGCTATACAGTAGAAGCTCTTTAACCAGGCAATGTAAGCCAGATAACATCTCTCATAAGATAGAGATAAACAATGTGATGTTCTGGATTACTCAGTATTGTGAATGATGTTTGCTTTGCATGCTCTTTGGCATTAGTAACCACTAATCGTGCTCTTAAACAGCAGGGATGTGATGCTCTCATATATTTCACTTAAGAAAAAATTGTAACGTGATATCTCATCTTTGCACACACTCTAGCAATTCTGAAGTTTGTGGGATTTCTCAATTGGAAGCTTTAGTTAACTGCCTTTTTAATGGCTGTCACCTCAGCTGGAAGGATCAGGGAATCCAATACTCTCAATGGATTTTGAGAGATTCTTTGAACTCAGTATAATCTTAATGCTTCGGTTTTCCTACTGAAATAACATTTCTGCTCACGAGAACAGTCACTTGGTGTTATGAAGCAGCTGCTTTTTTAATTTACTCTCATTTAAGTATCTAATTCTTTAGATATTTAGCAGGACTGAAGCATTTGCTGAAGGGTTTAATTAAGCTGTTTGAGTCTCTCACTATTAAAATGTTTTTAAAACTTTCACTAAAAAAAATACGCTTACCTGGATAGGTCATTGTGTTTACTCCACAAAACTTGCTCAGTTTCCCTGGGAAATCTGGTGAGCATCTTCCATTCAGCAAATGAAAAGGAATGCTAGTAGAGGGAGCAGGAGTTTACACATGCATTTTCTGCCTTCCAGGGTACGCTTCCTGGTTTTCAGGAAGCTGGTCCTTGTGGTCAATTTCTTTGTAAATTTGTATTTTCCTACTTCAGGGAAGCAGAGTAACAACTAGTGAGTCACCTCACAGCAAGACCTGTAGCAGTGGACCTGGCGGGAGGCTGCAGCTGTTCTCCAGTCAAAGATCTGTCTGTTCATGCAGATTCTGCAGCCAGTCGTCCCCCCCGGCACTGCTTTCAGCCCCTGCTGGGAAGGACTTGCATTTCCAGAGAAGCTAAGCGTAAGCTACGGCACTGTAAGGCCAGTACATGCTAAATGCTGTGGGAAAACTAGTTAGCACTGTAAAAATAGTTTTATATTGCAGTGTAAAACTGCTGAGAGCTCTGGATCTTTGAGAAATCCATTGACAACATTCCTGCTACTCTGTGCTCTGGAAAATACCAACTGTTTGAGTGTCAGCATCGCACAGAATTTGGTAGATGTGTAAACAGAATCATTCCATTGACAATTACTATTCAATGGCTTAATTTGTGAAAAAAATTCATATGTAATTATCCAAAAGATTACAAACATCTTGCTTACAGTCATATAAATGATTGTAGGAAAAGATATTCATAGCGTAGTGTGTTGTTAAAAAATTGGGTTATTGCACAACATCTGTCATTGTCGCTAAGGAGATACTAAGCAGTCATTTATCCTGTCAGTCAGTCTCAGTAATGTACAGTGTTTCTCTCCTTGTATTCATAACTGCAAACCCCAGAAGCTTTTTCTTCTACTTCCCATTCCTTTTTGCAGTCTGTAAGCCAGAAAACACTTCTCTTGCTGCCCAAGTACAGCATTAATACAGTTGCAGAATAGGTGCGTGCATTGTCCCAAGCTGTTAAGTGAAGAGGGTAACAGTGTAACATGATGTACTGACATAAAATCCTGAAGGTTGTCTCAACTGAAATGTTATAACTTAATACAGAATTTTACCGGAAAGAGTTCAGAAGCATACTGAGTGTTAATTGTTCCAATTCAAAACAGTGTGCTGCAAACAAATGAGTAAGAAGCGTTTATGTGGCCTAATCTCTCAGTAAAACTTGTCTTCTGACAACCATCTTGAGATGTGGATGACTCCAGGTGGGGTCTTGCCTTAAAAGTTGCTAATGTTTAAGGTTAGGAAAGGAGCTGGATTTGGTTAACTTAAGGAGTGAGGTGACTTGCATAAATTACTGAAAGTGTGTTGGAAAAGTATGGAGAAGTTCTGGGGGAAGGTACAGTTTTTAGCTATGAGAGACAGTTGAGATATTCTGAAAAGATAATGTTCTTATTTATAGTGTAATGGTGGTGGTGACTGAGATATTCCCACCTCCACCCCTCGCTGGATTTTGTGTAGTGGATGAAACTGGACATTTTGTCACTGTCCAGTTCAGTAGATTCTACAGTATTCAATAGTCACTGCTCTGTGATGGAACCCTGACCGCCGTGGCCCTCGATACTGTTAGAGAAGAGTCTTTAAACACTGCGCTCCTGTCTGTGGCTGCTGAAGCAAGAATCTGTTCCTGTATTGTCTTTAACCATTGAATGTTATGTTTTGTCTGTTTTTTTAACTTGAAGCTGTCTTTCAATGTCTGTTGCTTTACTAATGTTTTTTAAAACCTTGAAGGTCTCTAGTAGTAGCAGGAGTATGTAACTTTCCATAGCAGTACTCTTCCGAGGCACCAGGAACGGGGTTGCTGCTGTAAGGGTACAGAAAAGGTCTGGGCTGGCTTCTTGCCTGCTGGTTTTTTTCCAGGCAGATAAAGACCAGTGTATGACACAAAAGAAAGAGACATTCATTTTTGCTACTTCTACATTTACCATTTTTCTCTGATACAGATGAAAGATTTTCAGCTGTGCCATTTTTCCTCTTTAGAATAAAAATGAGAAAAGGTAATAAAAGTTCTGAAGAAAGTTCTTAGGGGCGCTGTTACTGTTTCTCTAGAGAAAGTGATGTTAACGAGATACTCATTTTTGCATCTTTGCAGTTGCATCTATGCTGGCTTTGCAGGCAAGTAAAAAATATTCTCTGCAAGCCATATAATTAACTCATTAATAGCAGCTGTATTTGTATGGTCTGTAATGCATTCTACTTGAGTTGCTTTTTTTAAAAAAGTTGAACTTGGGCTGGCTCTTTGAGGAGTTTCGGGCTGTGCCTGCAGGTGTAGAGGCGCAGCTGGTCAGTGTGCCCGCGGTCTCACTGCTGAGCACGTGTGTGATTCCCCGAGAAAACCTTCCCCAATTCTAGTCACAGTTGTGTGCCACGGAAAATGCATGTGTAAGGTTAGAAAGGTGGAAGTTCTTCCATGTAAAGTGCATACAAACATTTTTTTGTGCGTGGGAATGATAGTTCGGAAGCAACTTGTATCTCCCAGTGAATAGGCGTGTTTTTTCAGTTGAAGTGTAAAGTAGACCGTACTTGGAGAGCAGGAGGGGAAGAAACCTGCTGACAGTGTTAGTGAGCAAAATCCACAGTGGCTTTTAACAGAAGAGGAATAGAGTGTGCTATCCTTGTTTGCAGGTCTTCAGAAGAAATAATGTTTCATTTTGGTTTGTGTAGTTCCCAGTAGTAGTAGTTTTGATAAAACCTTCAATGTAGTGCTGCTGTAGCATGGAGAGGGAAGAGCTCACTTACGTCACTCCAGTCTGTAACTCCTTTTGGTCAATGAGCGTGTCTGGATACGCTGCGGAATGGAAGAGGAATATCAATCCAATTATTTTAGAAGGCTGTCACTTCCAGCAGTCCTTCCCGGGCAGTGTTGTGTTTCTAACTGGATGCAACTGGTTAATTCAGAATCTCACCATAAATCTCTGATAGCGTTGTAAATAGTATTTTGAATGTCTGGTAGGCTTTTACCTTTGATAAGGGAAGCAGCAAAAATGGTTGCTGAATGTTGTAACATAAATAGAAAAACCTGAAATAAATCCTTTTTGAGTGTATTTTCAGATTGGACAGGTAAATAGCCATCTCCATTGCCTTCTTGAGGTGGTATTTGGGTGTTTGGATATTTGAGCAGAAGTAAGAGAAGCAGTTTGAATATAGATGAGGGTAGCCATAGTGGGATTCTTCTGTCACTTGGTTACTTTGACAGCTGTATCACATTTCCTCAGAGTGGGAAACTTAGAGCTGTAGGGGTCACTTAAATAGACTGATGCACAGTTTGAAAAAAAGAGTTCTGCTAAATGTTGCTTCCAAGAAGAAGGGGGAGCACTTAGGGACTGTCCTAAATAATGGTTGTCCTAAATGAACACAGCTTGTCTCACTCAATATATCTTTAGTTATGTTTTTTTCCAAGAGAAAACAATATTTTGGAGTTGGTTAAATGAACATAGGTGACTGTGCTTAAATCTAAGATACACTCAAGGCTTGAAAACTGTAACTATTAATAAATTTTACTTAAATGAAAAAAAGTGATGTGGTTATGACACTGGAAATCTTAATTCAGTCAAAGATGGTGGTAGAACATATCCTTTTTTTGCCCGTTTTCCTCTTTGTCAGTCTGAGAGTTGTCTTTATTCACATCACTTATACAACCTATTCCTAAGCTATATATTTACAGTGTCATACTGTAGAATAAAATACCTTACCAATATATGAAACCTTCAGTATCATTGGCTCTATGTTGGCTAAACCATACTGATTCTAAATTTTTTTTAAAAATACATAAACCCTAACATTTAATTAGTAAGTCACTACTAATTGATCAATATAAATGAAATATCTATCTGTACCACAACAGTGCATGCATTTTTCTCCCTCTGCTACTGCTACTCAGCTTCCTACATGCTAGTCTTTGTGTGCTAAAGCTTTCTTCCTCTAATTTCTATGTTTGGTGACAGTTTAAAAAAAACAAACAAATTTAAAGGGCTTTTAGTTTATATATAAAGTAGAATTAAAATTTAAAGAGTCAATTCCTGAATATTTGGTCTATGAATTCTAGTTTGGATTTTTTTAGTAAGGACATTTATTAATGATGTTCCCCTAGGAATAACTTTAAAAGGTTGAAGAAGTTAAGGAAGTTGAAGCGAGATTTAACTTTAAGAGTACTGGGAAGTCATTTGTCACGTAGGGCAATATAAACAAGTGCTCCATCCCTACTTGCTGAAGAATGGTACTTAAAAGTAACTTGAATGTAACAGCTGAATAAAAATTTCTAACTTCAAGTGCTCAGGTAGAAAAGTGCTAGTAATAATTTAGTGCTATTTCCAGTACATAATAGAAGGCTTTGGAACAATGTTCAATGTTTTACACACACCAAAAAAAAAAAAAAAAAAAAAATCACAAATACACTGGAAAGATGCATGCTCAGCAGAGTTTGCTCTGTTTGTTTCCAAATACCGATTCTTATTTTGGATTGCCATTTATACATAAGGTGCAATTGCTCTTCAGAATCCTGTTGTATCCAGAAGCAGGAGATGATTATAGTTTTGATACAAACAGATTTTCTCCAGGCAACCAAGCCTGAAGAAGTAGATTAACAAAAAAAATAAAAAAAACCCAACCAAACAAATAACTGTAATGTGGGAACAGGATTCAAATGCGGTAGTGATTTGTTGCCAAACAGTAGTGAACTTCCCCAGAAGTGTGACTTCCACTGCATTTTAGAAGTACGGATACCGTTTGCAGCACTTATTTGGGAACGTCTATACAATCTGAAGATAAAACTGAAGGAAAAATCTGAAAGGTGTACCCTAGGCTGAATTTGCCAGAGGATTCCCATTCTAGCCTTGATTTGGTTCTAAATTGAAAACTGAGACTTACTTTTATTTTGGAAATGTAAATTAAAAAAATAAATCCTAACATTTTATGAAGTTAATCAGTGAACTAATGACTCCCCATCCCTGCGCTGTTGGGCATCTGCTTGTGAATCTGTACTAATAATGCTGGTTTTTACCAATTTGATACTTGTGGGCCAGTTGGATAAAATTCTGCTTGACTTGTGATACGCTGACTACTGGATCACCTTTCAGAGATTTTAGAGAGAAGGATGTAGTCGTATCAAATTCTGTATTGATGGAGTTGGTTGTACACGTGATTAAAACCAGCAGAAATACTGTGCTGTGATAGCCTGTAAGCATGCTTAGTTTAATGTTTTCAACTCAACATAAACAGTAATCTTAATTGTAGATACTTGCTCCCTTCGAAGTGCTGTCTGTGAGGGCTAAAAGCAGGCAGTTCTCGAGTTTTTTGTATAAACCCACTTTACTAATAATGCAAATGCTGTAGTTTCACAAAGGGAAAACAGTGATGCTTTTTCTACCTGTAATTTCTCTTTAATCAGTTATTAGAGAGCTTTGGTGGTTTTGATTGTGTTTTGGTTCCTTCCTCCTGTCCCTTTCGTGGTATTTTGAACTAAATGCAGCAAAGCAATTAAAGCCTATATACTAAAAAAAAAAAAAAAAAAACAGTTTAAAAAGGGAAGGCTTAATTTGAACAAAAATTTCTAGGACGATGATTGCCTTTTTGCCATAAAGGTGCATTAGGGCTCTTAGGAACTTGCTGTGGTGTATTATTATTTTTATTTTTTTTTAGGAATATAAAATAGATGTGTTTATATACACAACACCTACATATTTTGATATAGTATTTTCTCGTTTTATATTTTGTTCAGCATTTACAGCCGAACAATACCAGCAACATCAACAGCAACTGGCACTAATGCAGAAACAGCAGCTTGCACAAATTCATCAACAGCAAGCAAATAGTAATTCCTCTGCCAACACATCACAGGTGAGGGATTTGTCTGTGCTATGATTTATCCCTCATTGTTTCCCACCAGGGTTCATCTCTAATTGTCAACTGTTGCCATAGAACCTTGAAACTAACCAACAGGAAAGTGGCTTTCGCCTGAATCTACATCATAGCCATTCTGTAAAGTGTTTAGAAGGGACACTGCAGGTGAGTGTGGCAGGCATTGCCTCTGCTCCCTCTTAACAAAAAAAAAGATGGGTCAGTCAATTAATGAAATTTTCAAAGCCTTAGAAATATGAATTGCAGAGATCTCCGGCCGTGTCATTATCCTCTTGATAGCGGGGGATTTCTAGAGCACGATTTGTAGTTAATAATTAAGGCTAACTCCTAAATAAGTCCTCCATACAGCTGTGGAAGTGTTTAATATTCATAAGTGTGTAGTGATTACAGTGGTGAAGGACACATAAAAAGCTTCAGAAGTTGTTGCAATCCGAACCTCTGAATCTCTGAATTGGGTTTGGAATTTCATGAAAACAAGTTGACCTGTGAAACAATGTTGTTCCATAGAACTTTGGAAATAAGTTTCTTTGTATTTTAAATAGTTGTGGGGATTTTCTTCTCTGTTGTTATAATGGAGCTAAAAGTGCATGGAAAAAAATCACAGTTCAGATTTTAACTAGTTGTACCAAATGCTGATGGTTTGGTCTGAGAGAATGACTGGGCCACAGTTCTGATTTACACATATTGATTTTTGTTCTACTAGTTTGTTTGTAGCTTTAAAATGGGGAGAGTACTGACTTTTGGAAGCCTCAATCACATGTATTTGCCACCATTGTTGTTTTTAGGGTTTTGTTTCCAAGACACTGGATTCTGTTAGTGCTCAATTTGCTGCTTCAGCTTTGGTTACATCAGAACAACTGATGGGATTCAAAATGAAGGATGATGTGGTGCTTGGAATTGGGGTGAATGGCATTCTTCAAGCCTCAGGTATGCAGCTGTCCCGCAGAGTTTGGTTGCATCTTGGTTTTTACAGTGGAGATATGTCTGTCTGGAGCTGAGTTGTTTTCCGAAAAATGAGCTTCCTGTTCTGTTTTTCTTTGGCAGGAGTGTACAAGGGCTTACACCTCAGTAGTACTACACCGACAGCACTTGTCCATACAAGTTCATCATCAACAGCAGGTTCAGCCTTGTTACAGCCTTCAAATATAACGCAGACTTCGAGTTCCCACAGTGCACTGAGTCACCAAGTAACTGCTGCCAATTCTGCGACAACTCAGGTTCTGATTGGGAACAACATTCGATTAACTGTACCCTCATCAGTTGCCACTGTAAACTCTATTACCACACTCAACGCACGACATATACCTAGGACTTTAAGTGCTGTTCCATCATCTGCCTTAAAGCTGGCTGCAGCCACAAACTGTCAGGTGCCCAAGGTCCCGGCTTCCTCCTCTGTGGATGCAGTACCAAGGTAGGTTTCTTACAGCTGCTTATGTTTTCCGGTCTTTGTTTTGCTTGATAAATATGTTTAGGGCAAATAAGAGCAGTTATATTAGATCAGGTTGGCTTAAGTTAATGTTGTGTATAATGGTGCTCAAAAATGGTGGTCATACTTGGGGAGGAATACAATAGATGGACTTCTACACTGAGAGTTTTCCAGGACGTTCTGCCAGCTCCCAGATCAAAAATGTTAGCTCAAGAGTGAAACTTAATGATCTGTTAGTACTGTGCCATATAAAAATTCTCCACCATTGAGTTACAGCTTTCAGCTCTTACTTTCTACATGAAGGCTGAACGATTCCAAAATTAAATGTCTGTCCTTAAAAGCGAGCCTACCAGGAATGAATACAGGGTAGAGTTGGCCCAGCTGCAGTCAAAGATCTTTCTGTAACTTGAATGCTGCTGAAGACTTCAGAGGATGTATTCTGTTTTGCGTATCTCAAAATTTGAGAAAAGTATTTGTCACATTCTTTAGCTATAATAGCTATTTTTCATTTCAAAATTGCTGTTCTTAATTTCTCTTGTCTTCATTAGTTGAAGATACTTGGCTAGAAGATTAATTAAAGTAGATGAAACAGGAAGTCAGTTCAGTGTTTCCTTAGGTAATTCCAGACTTTGTGACTGGTGGCTTCAACAGCAGCTTCTTTTATTGCATATTTTTTATTACTTCATCACAAATTTGGATGCTTAGAACACCCTTTTTTTGTGTCCTACGTGACATAGTGTCCA